>NC_091454.1:90000346-90310801 GCF_027789765.1 Dendropsophus ebraccatus | reverse complement strand
TCTACCTATTTTAAATACCTCCATCACTCCTGGCATGTCTCTCGTACTAAATACATGCACTATTAAATAACAATTTTGGAACATATTTTCTTATAGCTCTCTGATGCGCTGTTCCTCTGTTATTTCTACTAGAAAAGTATCACCATATATGGTCTGGTATTATCAGCTCTGATTGGATAATGTCAGACACACGCCCCCAAATGGTAACGCCCAGTAGGTCATTTTGTCATAGATTTCTACAAAGAATAACAGAGGAACGGCACCTCACAGAGCTATAAGAATAGGTCATTTTATTTCATGGGAATTAAATGTATTTGCTAAAATGGACAGGACAAGAGTGGTGACCAGTCCTCTAGCAAGTGTTTCATGGTCTGTGGACACATGATTCACATTGGGTAGCAATGTATAAAGGTTTTATTTTAATGACTGTCTGCATGGTAATATCACTTTGATCCTTTGAATTATCTTAATTCTGTAAGGGTCCATGCTCACTTCATAAAGGTTGTAGTGGACCCTCTTGGTAGAATTGGCTAAGGTACATAGGAGCTATTTGGAAGCCTTAACCCTAATCATTTTTTCATCCAACACAACTGTACAGTTTAACAATACTCGTTTACCTACATGTTTCTACAACTGTACTATTACTATGGTGGAAATAATAATTTGCAAATGCAAAATCATTTATTGGTTCTTTATCTTTATTATCCTTTTATTACTGCTATGTATTTTTTATTCTCAGAACACTTGTTATGTGTAAATAGAAGTACACAATTTCTATCTTTGCATTCATACACTTGAGCAGAAATTGTTTGGTTACTTGCCTGCCAGTAACAGAGTCACAATCCCGAACCACTGACATTTCAAAGCCATCTGGGTTCATTGAAGGCATAATATGTATTCTGGTATTGGTAATCAATTGCGTAATGTTGGCATCCTTTTGATAATTTGTCAGTAGGTAGTCAATCAAATGGAGCATTAATTCTCTTCCCACTGCCTAGATAAGGGGGAAAAAAAAGATTTAAAACTTCTATATTATGTTGGCCCAGATTTATCAAACTGTGTAAAATAGCAACTGGTGTAAACTGCCCACAGTAGCCAATCACGGCTCAGCTTTTATTTTATCAGAGCAGAAAAGCTGAGCTGTGATTGGTTGCTGTGGGCAGTTTACACCAGTTACTATTTTACACAGTTTGATAAATCTGGGCCTTTATTTGTGTTTTGGGCTTTTTTAGCAGCCATTAGGCAATTCCACATGGGTCCACAGGGAAACCACAGGACAAATCTGTAGCAAATCATGTGGATTTGTGTTTTGTTTTTTTATTGCCGATGTTGATTACGCAAAAAATGTTTTTGTAATTCACAGACTTTAATGAGTAATCCACAGCAAAATCCACAACAATACTTTGCATGCAGATTTTGACTTTCACATTGAGTGCAATAGTGAAAATATAGCAAAATAGTCAGTGATCAATACAGTGTCCCTGTTATTCTAAAAAGTGTTTGGCATGTCACAGAGAGTATTAGTTGAGGTTTGAGTGTTCATCGCTATTTATACTCAGCCTTCTCTAATGTCTATTCTAATGCATTGGCAGTTATCCCCAGTAGTTCCGCTTCACTGTATTGCTGCTACAGTGCTAACTAATGCATCAAAATAGAATATCAGGGGTAAGGTGTATTCCACCAGCTACCCACTAGATGTCACTGTTACTAGATATTAGCCTAAATAGCTTGAGAAACTAACCCTTGCATGCAAAAGCTATTCAGACCCACAATGCATATAACACTGACTTCCTTAGCAAAGCACAAAACATTATAAACTTTAGGGGCATTGAAACTAAAACAAATATTAATAGATTTATGGGTGAAGAGTAAAATTTCCGAAGTCAGCAGGTTCTCCTGCAACAAAACATCCCTTAATTATGGTACAACTGATGAATAATTACATTTACAATTATAAATAAAACAAGAAACTGATGGTATTTTAGATATCTTCACTGGGCACATACCTCATTCCCATGCATATTTGCAATATACTTGAATTCTGGAATTCCAACTGTATGCACATTTGGGTATTTCCCCAAAACCAAAACCCAAAGATCTCTACCTACAGAAAAATAGGAAAGAACATATTAGAAATGTAAACATTCAAAAGCTCAGCCCTCTAATTTCTCCCTCCCTTTCCCCTTGTTTCCAATCCCCCACCCCTATAATTTTAGTGTTGCTTACTGAATAACACACATAACTTTATTGGAATGCTGATGCAGTGTGTAATATATATTGCCTTCTGCTGTATGTTATGTTTATGTACTACACAGTGGCACTGATTTACTAAAGCTATCTAACTCAGTTAGATTAAAATAAGATCGGCATAATAGCACAACAGTCTTATGCTGCGTTTACATGGAACGATTATCATTTGAATTGTCGCATAAACTATCGGATTTGAGCGATAATCATACTGTGTAAACACAGCAAACGATCAAACGATGAGCGAGAAATCATTCATTTTGATCTTTCAATATATTCTTAAATCGTCGTTCGTCGTTCTCTGAAATTTCGCAGATCGCTTTGTGGAAACAGTCTTTCACCGATTTACCCTTTGTAAAAGATGGGCTTAAGCGATCTTAAAAACGTTCGCAATAACTATTTTTCTTACGAATTTTCAAAAGATTTTTCTTACGATTTATTCATCTAAATGCTGATCGTTATAAAAACCAAATTGTTGCTTCAAAATTGTTAAACGATCAATTGGGCGAATTATCGCTCCGTGTAATTGTAGTGTTAAACTTGGCCCCTCCCCCGCCAGATGCGCATGCCTCTTAGTGGATCCGGCAAGTTAAGCACTTGGCGCAGGAATTGCAACCAAATTTACACCTGCAGCGAAGCAGGTGTAAATTTTTGCCTGGTTTACATCTGTTTGCAGATGTTAACCTTGATAAATGAGGCACGGAAGGAGGCCACACCTCTGCCTTGCCACGCCATTTCTGCCCTCCCATCAGGTGAGTGGGGGATATGGCTGGCGTACTCCACAGAAAAGGGGAGAATGTGCCCTTTCTCTGTCGCATATGCCACGGGTGTATTTTGATAAATGTCCCCCAATATGCATTATAACTGAGTGGTGCAAAAAGGAAGATAGTGTTACTGCAGGGTGAAAAGAGAGAATTATACTTTGTGGTCCCTAGCAGTAAGGTTCTATAAGTTAGGGTCATATTAGACAAAGCGTTTTTAACAACTAACCATAAACAATCACAAACAAGATTGTTTATCGTTAACCTAAAATCGTTCAACATATTACACAGAATGATAATCGTTAGTTGCGATCGTTACTACGATCGTTTACTCCATCTGATCCCAGCAAAACAATGAACAATGTGAAATTACACTGAGCAATTAGTGAACAATATGCGGAACTACAGCAAACGAATAGCGAACGGTTAACAATGATTTTAGGAACAGATCTAAATCAACGGTCAACATGCAAACGATTTTTTGATTGTTGCCTGCAATTAGGACAGTTATCATTTAAATTTAAACAATATAAAGATTTATGCATTTACACATTCCGTACATGTTACAGGACAGTGATCCGTGCCTTAAAAAAACTGACAGGTCCTAATACAGACCTGCAATTGAGACACAGATGCATTGCAGACAACTACAGATTCACGTCTACAGTGCTGTCTGTAGCTATGGGTCTGCGGCTATGGACAGCACTATGAAACATGTGAATGTCAAGGAACCAGGCATATTGAGGGGGTATGAGCAATTTTATTTTAGCTAGCATGGGTATGAGCCTAGGTTTATAGCCAGTCTGCAACTGGTTTATACTGCTACAACACAAGTCTATATACATATGTGCAGGTGGCCAATATGATATAGAGCTATTGTTACTGCCATTCGATTCTTCTCTACTTAGGCAGTGTCCACGTGGTTTTAACCAGTATGTGTCTCCTATTAGCTTTCATGTTTTTGCTATGATTTATTAAAGAGTATGCCCATTATTTCAAAAGAGGTTAATATAGGTTTTTTGGGGGCTACCAATTAGTCTCTTGGACTAAAGACCTGTAAGGTCAGCGCTCGCTTTCACCTCGTTCCCCACTAGCTGTCTGTGTTATAAGACAGCAATCGGGAGGGGCGGCCTAGACGATCATTAGATCGTCCGGGCAGCCCATTGAAGTCAGCTGCTGCCACTTCTGTTACACGGGCGACGTGTAGCAAACCATTGCTGTCTTGATCGTGTCATTTTCAACATGTTGAAAGACAACGATCAGCTGACATTGGGCATGATCATTGCCTTTTAACATGTCCTATTACACCAAGCAATTATTGGCTGAAACGGCCGGTAATCAGCCAAGTAATCGTTTGGTGTAATAGGGCTTTTAGACTGCCTCATCTAAGTTTCCAAAGCATTGCAATGGAATAGTGAATCTGCTCCATTCTCTCAACATAAGCTCCAACACAGGTGTGACTAGAGGCTTACCTTTACAACCATTGGCAATTGCAGACAATAGAGCTTTTTGCTTTTTGAATATAAATATAGTTCCTCGATGTTGTGCTGTCACAACAAATGACATCATTACACATTCCATAGCATGACTTACTGGTTAAAGCGGTTATGACAAAAATATACACACAAAGCAGTTTGCATGTCAGTTGTACATAGTTTTCAAAGGGAACCTGTCATAATTTTTACACAGCCATTGTGCCGGTCTCAGGAGGCTTTTTCCTGCCCCACCAGGCTTTACAGATAGATCTCTCTGTTTGGATAATCAGAAAGATCAATCAATCATAGTTGGTGGGGCAGGGAAGACCACCGGGACCATCCTGATGCCCAGTGTTGGACTTTTGTACCTAGAGCCCACCACTGGAAATGATCCCAGGCAACCGCCAATGAAGAACCAGTGAGAAATGGCATACTCACCCAGTCCCATCCTGGATTAATCTGTATTTGTGTCCACAATTCCCTTGTGAATAATCAGAACTCTCAGAATGTCCTATACAAATGAATCTCTTTGCAGGTATGCTGGGAGTTGTAGTTTCTGAGGGGTAACCCTTTAAAAAATGGTGGTTTTGTAAAGGTTCCTAGTGGCTGCAATCTTTGGTTTACAACCATCAGTCCTGCCGGTCCATCAGTTAATCTTGCTACAGTAACGGAAGTTATCAGAAGATTGTCTGTTCTTCTGTACTTCAAATCCCAGCATATTTTGAGGCCTGCAGCTCTGCGATCCTCCAGGCTCTCTTCTCCCTCTCGCTCAGTCACAGTGCCTCATTTAACTGTGAGCGGTCATCAGGAGCACTTGCACTTAATGGGACACTTACTGCACTGACAGCCAAGTGCGCCCTCCAAGAAGCTAACTGCTGATGCTTGCACAGTAGGCCACTCTAGCTTGGGATCAAGCAGATTCTTTAATTCCCTGGTGGGCTAGTCTGAGTCTGTTGATGACTCACGATTCTATCAACATAAAAGTGATCACAAGTTACCTTTAGTCCCCAGGTATAAAGATAACTACAGCAGATAACTCGTGGAGGGCTGCAATGTGTGGCCAAATAAAGGCTCTGTGTCTCCAGATTATCAACAAAGTTAATTATATTTGATTGTGTTTTATATTTGCCCTATTGACATCTATTAAGCCCTATTGAGTAAAGCCCTATTGACATCTATTAAGTTTAAAGTGTACCTCCAGCGTTGGTCTCCCACCTTTTCCACAAAAGTTCAGTCAGACACCTAGAGACTCAGATGGGAGACCAATGTTGTAAGTACACTTTAATGACACATGCAATTCTTGTGGCAGTTCTTGATGTAAGTTTTGAGCCAAAGTCAGAATTGGTTACAAGGTGACAGGTGAAGTATCTGTCTTTCCTTTATACTTTTCTTTCTTTTTAGCCTGCATTCTATTCATTCCCTATAGGGCTGCTAAACGTTTACAATTTTAAACAAGGGATAACAGACAGAAATACCCTATTTATGCACCATGACATAACTATATATCATGACAGCATTAATAGGTATGGTGAGCCCACTGTGGCTGCCGGCTGATTTGAGCAGCAAACTGCCACCATCAATAAATGGCACAGGGCAAGCTAATGCTAATAGGATGCTAAAGTCAAGGCCTTCTTTAGGCCTCTGTGGCTGCTATGACAGATCTTCAATCAAAGTCTGACACAGGCAGGATGTACTAGTAGATCACCAACTGAACAGATCAGTACATTACTTATGTATTACACTGACCTGTATACGCAACAAAATAATTGCTTAAACGAGTCCCTAAGGGGACTAAAAAAATTGTAATTAATACTGGTGTAATCATGGTTAGGAACTTGGGACAAGTAATTATACTATTTTGTGTTCACAAAATTGTTATTGTTCCCAAACAGGTAGAGGATACTACAATGATCGCCGCTATTCTCAGTCTCACCCCTCTCACTTCAATGAAGACAGTCCAGCAGTCTGTGACCCCACTCCTCCCTTTCCAGTGTTAGTATAAAGTTAGAACAGTGGCAGTAAGAAAATATTCTATCTCCGAGGAATACAGTCCCTATCAAGCGGTTAATTTACACAATCAAAGTATCTTACATATGGCTCTCGTATTCCCCTCACAGCACTATTTTGGATATCTCTACATTTCTATTGGTGCTAACTGAGGAACTGTGTCTTTCTTAAATGACTGAGGTTTTCTATAATGCCATTATCTTACAGGCAGTGATAAAATAGCTGGGTGTTATCGTGATACTGAGCTGCTTCTTCTGTAATCTAACTCTATTAACGGTGGTGTTTTTTTTTTTTTTTGTTTTTTTTTTTTGGTGAGAGGACTAGGAAGATTATAAGTGTTGGTAATTGCAGGTGATGGGACCAAAAATTAACAAAGGAACCAGTCCAGGGAAAGAAAGTGTTAAAACCTTTGGTAAAATAGACAAATTGTTTGATTCTCCAAATATGGCAGGTAAAATTGGGGGGATGGGGGGAAGGGGTCCACTGGTCGGGACATTGGATGGTTGTTTCCTCTTTTTTTTTTTTTTTTCTTCCCTTTTCTCATAATGTTTTTTTTTTTTTTTTTTTTCCCTTTTCTCATTCTGGTTTTACAAATTTTTTTTTTTCCCTTTCTACAAAGTTTTTTGTTTTTTTTTTTTCCCTTTTCTCATTCTGGTTTTACAATTTTTTATTTTTTTTCTCCTGTCTACAAAGTTTTTTTTTTTCTTTTTTTTTTCTCCTCTATTCAACGCGGCTGCAGCGAGTGGGTGAGTGCGGGAGGGGCGGCGGGGAGCTGCTGGGGGGGCTGCCCGGGGGATCGCTGATCGTCCAGGCAGCCCATAGGATATAGCAGCGTCTGCTGCCGATGCTCCTATTCAACGGAGCGACGGCAGCAGATCGCTGCTATATCAGTCGCTTTTTTTTCAACATGTTGAAAAACAAGCGACTGCAACGATCAGCCGACATGAACGATGTCGGCTGATCGTTGCACTCTATTCCACGGAACGATTATCGTCCGTAGCGGTCGATATCGTCCGAAAACGAACGATAATCGTTCCGTGGAATAGGGCCATTTGTCCGGTAGTCTTTGCTAGCTATTGGACTCTCTGAGCGTGCCAAGCGTACCCTGTATCTGTATCTCTATACCTGACTATTCTGATCTCAGCTCTTTTATCTCTGACTACAGTTCTGTATCCTGACTTCGTACCGCATTTTCCATTACATTTGACCCCGGCCAATAAAACCATTCCTTGGTCTTCATTTCGTGTTCTACACGAGGCGAATATTAGAAAACGTCGCCCAGTTGCCTGCAGTCACCTAGGGCTGTCTTGAGGCAAGCAGGTAGGGACAGCTGGGGGGAACCAGTCCAGGGCTCAGTGTCCGTTTCCTTCTCGTTCCATTCTCGATCATCCAGTGGCAGCCTAGAGGACACTGGTCTAAGTGTTGTATAAATCTATTTTGGTTTACAAAATAGTATAATTTTTTTTTTTTATTCCCTTTCCCTTCCAACATATCATTATTTTCCTGTTGAGTCAAACCTGCAGGGCGCCATTCTTTTATTTTAACTTCTACTCCTATCAACTATATCCTACCCTCCACCCTCTATAATTTATACTAACACTTATATCCCATTCACACCCCCAGGTCGCCGGTCAGCCGCGCCCCCCCCCCCCCCCGACACCGAGAGGCGAAGAGCCATGGAGCCGGGTCAAAATCCATCCCCACCCAATGCCACCATTCTATAACACAAATAAATAAAGAGAAAATAATCTTTGCATTTACCATTTCAGCGTGTTGATTTCATCCACTCTTCTAGCTCTTTACCTCCACCAGATATACCCCTGTCAAGGGCTTCACCAGGGAAGAACAGGCTGTATTTCATTCATCCCAACTGCCCATGAACCCGGTCCCCCAGGTCCCATGAGCAGCTGGCCCCACCAGTCCAAAAGGTCCCACCGCTCACGTATAATGAACAGCAGCCACTTCCGGGCGGTCAGGCTCCTCCACTTCCAACCTCCCATCCATACAACACCTTCTCTTTTAATTACCAATCGATTGTCTTGATTTCCGGCCCTCTCACTGCCATCCTCATGACACTCCTCTTCTTCTATAAATACATTAGGAGTAGAAGTTAAAATAAAAGAATGGCGCCCTGCAGGTTTGACTCAACAGGAAAATAATGATATGTTGGAAGGGAAAGGGAATAAAAAAAAAAAATTATACTATTTTGTAAACCAAAATAGATTTATACAACACTTAGACCAGTGTCCTCTAGGCTGCCACTGGATGATCGAGAATGGAACGAGAAGGAAACGGACACTGAGCCCTGGACTGGTTCCCCCCAGCTGTCCCTACCTGCTTGCCTCAAGACAGCCCTAGGTGACTGCAGGCAACTGGGCGACGTTTTCTAATATTCGCCTCGTGTAGAACACGAAATGAAGACCAAGGAATGGTTTTATTGGCCGGGGTCAAATGTAATGGAAAATGCGGTACGAAGTCAGGATACAGAACTGTAGTCAGAGATAAAAGAGCTGAGATCAGAATAGTCAGGTATAGAGATACAGATACAGGGTACGCTTGGCACGCTCAGAGAGTCCAATAGCTAGCAAAGACTACCGGACAAATGGCCCTATTCCACGGAACGATTATCGTTCGTTTTCGGACGATATCGACCGCTACGGACGATAATCGTTCCGTGGAATAGAGTGCAACGATCAGCCGACATCGTTCATGTCGGCTGATCGTTGCAGTCGCTTGTTTTTTAACATGTTGAAAAACAAGCGACTGATATAGCAGCGATCTGCTGCCGTCACTCCGTTGAATAGGAGCATCGGCAGCAGACGCTGCTATATCCTATGGACGATCAGCGATCCCCCGGGCAGCCCCCCCAGCAGCTCCCCGCCGCCCCTCCCGCACTCACCCGCTCGCTGCAGCCGCGTTGAATAGCGGCGGCAGCGAGCGGGGAACGAGGAGCAAACGAGCGCTAATAGCGCCCGTTTGCTCCTCTAAAACGACCCGTGGAATAGGGCCAAAACACTTTATAGGACACCAGGGACCTGGTGCAGCTCATGCTTATACCAGGCACCCAGGACACACACTACAAAGCAAAGGATGAGTGGAAAAGCAGAACGTCAATCACAGGCAAAATAAAGGTTAACTGTTTAATGACCAGAGGGAACTCAGCATGAAAGAGAGTGGTGGGGTAGAGAATCAATTTACCAGAGCAGAAGCAATTAGCTGTGTTCACACAGTGTTCAGACTGGTACAAATGAAACACATAATTCAAATACTAAATTGTGGCTAAGAGCTCAGTGTCGGCCGTATACCACAAACCATGGAGTACTCCGAGGTCTGAACAGGCACAGGCATGACACCAGGTTGACATGTCCATAGGGCTGTCTGCAGTTGCAGACCTGCAGCTGTGGTCAGCACAACTGATGTGCATCCGTAGCCATCTGTGATTATACAGACTCATTCATAAGTGAACTGCGGCCTGTATAATGGCCCCAGCACAGACATGTAACACCTATGGGTGTGTAAATGGGGCCATACAAATTAAAGTGTACCTGTCATTATAATTTTCAAAATCTAAATCAACAGTAGATGTGAAATGAAGCAAGTTTGCAATATACGTTCATTATTTTTTTTTTGTTATCATGCTGTAAAACAAAGCTGAACTTACCTGAAATCCAGGTCCAGTCTCCTGAAAGCAGATTTTCTGACTTGTGCTGGTTGAAAAAAAACAGACTAAACACAGGAATTCCAGGCCAGTACAGAGAGTAACAGCTCAACATGTCAATCAGTCACATGACTGTGCTCACATGGCCTGGGATACACAGGACCCCTTGTTTTCAGTTTCCTGTTTTTTGAGAACAGAAAGTCAGAAAACAGGAAGTGCCATGTTTTCCATGATAACTAAAAAAAATAATGGGGGAGATTTATCAAACATGGTGTAAAGTGAAACAGGCTCAGTTGCCCCTAGCAACCAATCAGATTCCAGATTCATTTTCCAAATAGTCTGTGAGAAATGAAAAGTGGAATCTGATTGGTTGCTAGGGGCAACTGAGACAGTTTCATGCTACACCATATTTGATAAATCTCCCCCAATGAATGTAAATTGCAAACTTGCTTTATATCACATCTACTGTTAATTTAGATTTTAAAAGTTATAACGACAGGTCCACTTTAATGAAAATGTCAACAAAAATAGCAGATGTGTGAATGTACTCGTAAAGGTCCTAAATGTCTGTGAGTAATATATGACATGTTCCCAGCAATAAACCTACAATTATTATTATTATCTTCATGCTCATAATGAACAGTCTATTAGTTTTTTTTTAAGTGTCCAAATGAGTTTTAACAAGCTTCACAGGGAATAATCAAACCAATTCTGTTGGGCGTTCAGCCACCACTCCTTGCTCTTTTAAAATAACACTTACTAAATGAGTTAATCCTTTTCCTCTCACAAAAAAAGTCAGGAAAAAAGTTAGAACTAATTTGTCAAAAAGTCTAATACTGCAATTTCCTTAGAGCAACAAACAGGGTTGACAAGTTTCTCCCTATACATCAATAGTTAAAGACCTTTAAAACAAGCTGTGTTAGGCAGAAAGAAGCTGGAGGAACTGCTAGGTTGGTTTTACACTAAGCTTTACTCTGAAATGACACACCGACTCATAGTGGTTAGTAACAAGGGAGTATGTTGGGATTTAAGGCTTAGGCAGCACAAGTCTCCTGCCAGACTCCCTTTAAGGGTACAAACCCACTTGACGTATTTGCTGCGTGAATCAGTGTTAAAAATAAGCAGGCAAAACGCAGGTTGGCTTTATACAATTGTTCTGTGTTAAAATACGCAATTGCGTATTTTTGAAGCGTGAAGCTACATGCGTTTTTCGCACAGGTTGTTAACAACTGATGCTTTGCTAACAACAAGCTTCACACTTCAAAAATACGCAATTGCGTATTTTAACGCAGAACAATCGTATAAAGCCAACCTGCGTTTTGCCTGCTTATTTTTAACACTGATTCACGCAGCAAATACGTCAAGTGGGTTTCTACCCTTAGGGTACCAACCCACACACCGTATACGCAGCAGATACGCAACAAATACGCAGCAGATTTGATGGTGCAGATTTGACGCTGTGTTCAGTTATTTAGATCTAATCTGCTGCGTATTTGCTGCGTATTTGCTGCGTATCGCAGCAGTAAATACGCTGTGTATACAGTGTGTGGGTTTATACCCTAAAGTCTAAAAAATCATAGTGACACATTTGAAGTTTTAATCTGTGGGAATCTGGGCACTGAGGCCAATTAAATGGTAGCTGCACTCTGCTGAGCACTACGTCCATTTGTGTTGCTAGTCACCACTCAGCTCTGCTCGAAGCAGTGTATTGATTACAGATGTACATAAAAAGTCTAGGAACTTTTTGAAAATTAGTACAAAACTGAGCAAAACTGACCACTCACGAAGGCACATGAATGGGCACAGAGATGTGTGGGAGTCTCATCACCTGGACTCTCGTAGACTTTTTAAAAAAAAACAACATGAGGAACCCTATAAGCCTTGGTCCTCATGTAGCTGCCGCAATTCAGCGGACGCTGCACCGATGTGCAACTTGACAAGGTTTGAAAAGTGACATAAAGAGGTGTTTGTGCATAATAAAATGTTTTATATGTTGCTGGGCATGTTGTAAAAGTACTACTCATCTATGTTTCCTGCTCCTGAAATGAAGAGGCAAAGCAGGATCAGACTGCTCAGTGGCTGAGATGGGACACTGCTTGGGACCTTCGGATAGCTGCTTTTAATCCAAGATTAAAAGTCCCGGGGTCCGTTTGGCAGGTGATGCAGTTATTGTCTTAAAAAAAACATCTTTTAAACTTGCAGCCTTGTGTCAAAATGGCGTGTCCTAGAGTGTCTATGCCCTAGGCTTGCATTGCCCCTCCGTACCTCCTCCCCGACCTATTAATCTATAGAAATGTCAATGGCAGGATTTCACCCATTCATCTCTTGTCTGAACAATGCACAGGTGACTTAATGATCCAGCACATGTGCAGTGTTCAGAAAAGTGATGATTTGCAGAAATCCGGCCTGGGGAATTCCTAATAGTGAAGAGGGCGGGGAGGAGGGACAGAGAGGCCGGGTAAGCCTAATTCATAGACACTCTAGGCCACACCAATTTGACACAGGGACAAGAAGTCAAATTGGTGTAAGGACAATTTAGGACAATAACTGCATCACCTGCTCAACGGACCCCAGGACAGATCTTGGATTAAAAGCAGCTATCTGAAGGTACAAGTGGTTTGGGGCGAGGGGGCAGATTGTGGATACAGAGTAGCAAAATGGTCCTCACTTATCCAGAATATTAGGCCATGTAATATTTCCCTTAGTCAGTGATCGTCTGAGTAGGCACTTAGTACGCATTAACCTCTTCCCCCAATATGACATCCAGGGACGTCATGAAAAGCAGTGCCAGACTCCATCATGACGTCCCTAGCAGTGATCGGGCAGCGGGAGGAGGCTGTCTCACTTAGCCTCCTCCCGCTGCCACTGCCCAGAGAGGAGCTGTGCTCCCCCCTTGACAGTTAACCTCATAGACGCCACGGCCGCGGCGTCTATGGGGAGATCTGCTTCCTCCCTTAGATCGGGTGATGCTGTGCCGCTGCTAAGCTCCCCCTAGGCACCCCTTCCCTGCCGGCGCCGGCATCCTAAAAAGTAAAAGGACATTCCCCAAATTACATCACCATAAAGTAGACATGATGTAGATGTTGCAGTAATAATACGTTTATGTGGATTGACTATTTTTCTCAGCGATTTTGAGTATAAAGAAACACATTTTTCAAATTTTTGCACAAAAGTGTTTTTTTTACAAAACACTACTGAGTGTATCAACAAAAGTATACCACGAACATAAAGAGGAATATGTCACGAAAAAACAATCTCCGTGATAGTTAAAAGCATTGCAGAGTTATCACTACATAAAGAGAGACAGGTCAGATTTGAAAAATAGGCCCCGGGCGTTAAGGCCAAAACAGGCGGAAGAGGCAAAAGGTTAAGATGAAAGCAGGTTGTGCAGATCAGTAGGAAACCCGGGCAGTGTGTGTGTGTGGGGGGGGGGGGGGGGAAGGTTTGAGCTATAAAGGATCTAATACATTTTTTCCTGGACAACCCCTTTAATTTGTTCTTTAACCAATTAGTTTTTTTAGGCTTGCTCAATGAGGCTTCTGTTGATCAGGAAGTTCAGTCGATTGCTGACCTTACTGTATGCGTACAGACATCTTTAATGACATAATAGAACTTTACTTTAAATCCCACTGTTTTTAAACAAATGATGGATACCCATGTAATAGACTGTTCTAGTCTGTAATTACCACTCCCTGCTTCTTCATGCAATTAAAAAGTAACAGAATCCCACCCAAGCTAATCCTCTTAACAATATTTACTTAAATACCATATTTGTTACACTCAGCAGAAAGCCTTTCTAATCATACAAATACAAATGTGACTCTTCCTGGGGGGGGGGGCGTGACCAGCTATGATCGTGTGAGGACGCTTCTGCCTGAGCTCCTCCAGACCCAGACCCTAATCTGCTGGCATCGGCCGCTTCATCATGGGGAAAACAGCAAAAAAGACCAGGGGACCTTCCTCAACCCGTTCTGCATCCCCCCGGGGGGATATCGGGACATATTTCACTCACCCGGAGCCGCCAGCATCAGCGCAGGAGACGGGGCCACAGGACACAGAACATGGCCGCCGCCATACTCCTGAGTCGCCAGATCCCCCCACCGCAGCCCGCACACGGTCATCTGTGGCCGCCACTGAGTGCCGACACCCTCCAACTGTCCCCACCGGCACCGATACCTATTCACAGCAGCAGAGGACGATCGCTCTGACCTCCTCCTAGCCGCCCGCACAATCCGCCATGTGCTCTGGCGGCCATCTTGATTCCACCTTGGGCAGCGTGCAGCACCCTCAGAACTCACCGGAGGAGCGACAGCAGCAGGCGGACACTAAGCTGAGTGTCCAGCAGGTACCTCCTCCCTCCACAGCGGCCCTGCAGTATGCTCCCCCATCTTTGGCGCTGCCTCCGCGCCGCTCCCAAGGCGACATCCCCATCCCTGGTTTGCACCCCCAGTGTCAGGCCGAATCAGCTGGGGGCCCCCCGGCCTCTACCCCCACCTGCACAACAAGGAGGACTTTCCCCTGCCTCCTCTGCCCACTGGTCCTCGGGTTCCTCATGGGGCAGCTCACCCCCGCATGCCACGACGTCTGCTGCAACCCACACAGTTGCCCTCATCCATGCACCGGCCACTGTGTCACCTCACAAACGCTTCCTGTCCCCTAGAAGGTTGCCAGAAGTACCCCCCTCCGTTGAGGGCACCACCCCCTATTTTCAGGATCTGCTCCCAACCTGCGACCTCCGGGATCCCTGACTTGTCATTTCCACTGACTCCCGGCCGCTCCTCAGTGTTGGAGGATAATGGACCAGTGTCTCTAGCGGATCTCAGGACTCTCACCCAGTCCCTTCCTACTAAAACCGACATTTCCACTCTGGCCAAGCAGCTGCTAAATGGATGTAAACATGAATTTGCGCAATTTCGTGCTGAGCTCACAACGGTCTCCTCCAAAGTGGATGTACTTTAATCTGCGCAGGAGACTACCTCCACTACTCTATCTGCTACGATACGATATTGAGAATCGCAATAGGCGCAACAACCTCAGGATCCACGGTCTCCCGCAATCCGTGCCTTCCTCTGATCTGTTTGCTGTGCTATCCACCATCTTTAATGACCTCCTGGAACAACCGCCCCAATACGCACATCGAGATAGATAGGGCACGCGCACAGGGCACTGCGGCCCCCTAGCCGAGACGACCAGAGACCCAGGGACGTTATTTGCTGCATCCACTTTTACTCCACTAAAGCGGAAATGCTTCTGAGAGCCCGACGCCGACGTAATGTCACCTACAGAGGAGCGCATTTGCTTATCTTACAGGACCTTTCCCGACACACCCTGGCTCAAAGGGCTGCCCTCCACCCGGTGCTGGACATTCTACGTGATCGCAATATCCCCTACTGTTGGGGGTTCCCCTTTGCCCTCATTGTTCGCCTGAATGGTCGAGTTCTTACCCTGCGGGCACCGGAGGACATCCCGGGATTCCTACAAGATCTCAACATCTCCGACATCACCATACCTGAGTGGCCCTAATTGCTGTCTTCCTCCAGGAATGCCAAAAGACCTCTGTCACCTCGATCTACCACCTCCACATCCGGAGGACCCCGATCCTCTAGGCGGAACAGCCCACGTCATGCCCCGGCTCCCGCCTCGCACTCTCCCACCCTGCTGGTTCCCGTGCCCGCCTCCCCTGAGTCATGAACAATATTTAGTATTGTAGGGATCTTCCCGGGGGATGGTGTGTTTGGACACAGTTCACAGCAGACTTGGACTTGTAAAATAACAGCTCGGCGTTTATTTGCAGCATAAACAGTCCATAACAGAAATATAGCAACACTGCGCTTTAAGAACAAAACAAAAAGGTCTTGCCCGTCTGGGCGCTAACTAACACAGCAGGTTACCTCTCTGACACTTCAGTCGGCAGTATTGCGGGGTGTGAACAGGCCCCAGCAGTGATAGAACTCCTTGCTCCCAGGAAACACAGCATGCAGGCTGTTCACCCTGGCTGAGAGCTCCCACCTGCATCTCTGTGGAGCTCTTACCTTCTCAGGCTGATTGCTCACCTGATGGCAAAACCCAAACTGGATCGGGGGGAGGGAATGGCAAGTCCCACTACCAAAACCTACCTGCCATTCCATGTAAATCCAGGCCCGGTAAAAATAAATAATAACTCAGCAGCATAACACTGCTGAGCAACAGATCCCTCCTGGACTTACCATCTCACACTATGCATCAGCCTAGGTGAGATGTACACCCCCTCGAACACATCTCCTGTGACATGTCTACATATCCCCCCCCTCTTTTTCAGACCGGAGGGCTGAGCGTTTTGTCCCCACAGACAGTGTACCCTTGATAGGGCGTCAGCATTCGCCTGTAATTTCCCTGGCCGGTGTTCCACAGTGAAATTGAAGTTTTGTAGGGACAGAAACCACCTAGTCACCCTTGCATTCTTCTCCTTGTTTATTTTCATCCATGTTAGGGGGGCATGGTCTGTCACTAACTTGAATCTCCTGCCTAGTAAGTAGTACTTCAGGGATTCTAGGGCCCACTTCACTGCCAGACATTCTCGCTCAACTATGGCATAGTTTTTCTCGGCCGGGGATAGCTTCCTACTCAAGTACATCACCGGGTGCTCCTCGCCATTCACAACCTGTGAGAGGACGGCACCTAACCCTGTATTAGAGGCGTCTGTCTGTACTAGAAACTCTCGCCTAAAGTCAGGGGTAACTAGCACAGGCTGTTGGCACAGGGCAGACTTAAGGCTTTGAAAAGCCTTCTCAGCCTCTGGAGTCCATGTCACCATTGCGGACTTCGCACCCTTTGTCAGGTCAGTTAGTGGGGCTGCAACTGAAGCAAAATTTGGCACAAACCTTCGGTAATAGCCCGTAATACCCAGGAAAGCTCTGACCTGTTTCTTTGTGAGGGGTTGAGGCCAATTCTGTATTGCCTCAATTTTATTTAGTTGTGGTTTCACTAACCCCCTTCCAATAATGTAGCCCAAGTATTTGGCCTCCTCTAAGGCTAGTGCACACTTCTCTGCATTGATGGTTAACCCCGCATCACTTATGGCATCTAACACCGCCTGGACCTTACAGAGGTGACTTTCCCAATCCGGGCTAAAAATGACCACATCATCGAGGTAGGCCGCGGAGTAATCACGATGTGGTCGCAGAATCAAGTCCATCAACCTCTGAAAAGTGGCAGGGGCTCCATGTAACCCGAATGGCATCACTACGTATTGGAAGAGCCCATCAGGGGTGGAGAATGCAGTCTTCTCTCTAGCCTTAGGAGTGAGTGGGATCTGCCAGTAGCCCTTAGTGAGATTGAGGGTAGTTATGTACCTAGCATTACCCATCCTTTCTATCAACTCATCTACCCTGGGCATGGGGTAGGCATCGAACTTGGAGATCTCATTTAACTTTCTAAAGTCATTACAGAACCTCCAAGTTCCATTGGGCTTTGGGATTAACACAATCGGGCTGGACCACTCGCTCTGGGACACCTCAATGACTCCTAGGTCAAGCATACGTTTTACCTCGGATGATACCGCCTCCCTCCGTGCTTCTGGTATCCTATAGGGCTTAAGGTTTACTCTGCTTCTAGGCTCAGTTTCCACATGATGACTAATGAGATGCGTACGCCCTGGTAGGTCAGAAAACTTGTCTTTATTTCTCTGCAGGAACTCCTTGGCTTCCTGCTTCTGGGACACTGATAGGGTGTCACCAATCCTGACCGGAGGGATTGGTGGTGACAGATGACCAACAGGCTTTGTCGCCACCAAGGATTCCCTGTCTTTCCAGGGCTTGATCAAGTTTATGTGATAAACTTGGAAAGGCTTCCTTCTACCTGGTTGGTGTACCTTGTAGTTGACCTCACTGATCTTCTCTACAATTTCATAGGGACCCTGCCACTTTGCTAAGAATTTGCTTTCTACCGTGGGAACAAGTATGAGTACCCGGTCACCTGGGCTGAATGTCCTGATTCTTGCAGAACGATTGTAAATTCTGCTTTGACCCTCTTGCGCCCTCTGGAGGTGTTCCCTTACTAGGGGCATTACAGTGGCTATACGGTCCTGCATTTGTGCTACATGCTCTATAACACTGTTGTATGGGGTGGACTCACTTTCCCATGTCTCTTTCGCTATATCCAATAAACCCCTAGGGTGACGACCATAGACTAATTCGAAGGGAGAGAACCCTGTGGACGCTTGGGGTACTTCCCTAATAGAAAACATCAGGTAAGGTAGTAAGTGATCCCAATCACGACCATCCTTTTCCACCACTTTTTTTAACATATGTTTCAGGGTTTTATTAAACCTCTCCACTAACCCGTCTGTCTGTGGGTGATATACAGAGGTACGTAGGTGTGAGATTTTAAACAGTTTGCATAGCTCTTTCATCACCTTTGACACAAATGGTGTACCTTGGTCGGTCAAGATTTCTTTGGGGATCCCCACCCTGGAAAACATATAAAACAATTCCCGTGCAATTGTTTTAGATGCAGTGTTTCTTAGGGGTACAGCCTCAGGATAGCGGGTCGCGTAGTCTAACACAACTAGAATGTACTGGTGACCCCTAGCTGACTTTACAATGGGACCCACCAAGTCCATTGCGATCCGGTCAAAAGGTACCTCTATGATGGGGAGTGGGACCAAAGGACTGCGGAAATGCGACACTGGAGCGCTAAGCTGACATGTGGGGCACGACTCGCAGTAATTTTTTATGTCAGCATAAATCGCAGGCCAATAAAACCTCTGGAGGACTCTCTCCTGCGTTTTATCTGTCCCCAAGTGGCCCCCAAGGACATGATTATGGGCCATGTCGAGTACCTGACGCCGGTACGACTTAGGCACCAGAAGCTGTTCCACAACCTCATCATTAATTTTAGTGACTCTATAGTAGAGATCATTAGTCATAGAAAAATGTGGAAACTTTCTCTCAGCTTCTGGTTCCTGAGGTACCCCATTCATAACAGTGACCTGCTCTCTCGCATTTTTGAGAGTGGGGTCCTGTAATTGTGCAGTACCAAAATTATCCCTAGACACCTCTAAGTCTGGAACATTCTGCGCAGTGGGAGGAGCCTCTTCCTCACCTGCCAGGACCTGCAAAGGAAAAGCATCATTTTCATCCTGTACATTTTTATCATTTACCGTGGGTAATGCAATAGACTTAGGGGTCTCCTCACTCCTTTCAGGGGATTGTTGTTTTCCCCATAGAGCCCAGAACAAAGGAAAATCACGCCCCAATATCACATTATGCATAAGATTTTTAACCACACCCACTTCATATTGTACAGCGCCTAGTTCAGTCCCGACATTAGCCCGTACTATAGGGTAAACCTTTGTATCACCATGTATGCATACCACACTCATATGTCTTGCTGGCACAAAGTCCCCAGTCACCAGGCTGGCATGCACCAAGGTGACAAGGCTTCCTGAGTCCAGCAACGCCTTAACAGGGAAGTCATTTACAGTAATGTGGCAGACTTGTGGTTCAGTCTCTAGTCCAGTGACTGCAACAAAAGACGGTTCCGCAAATAGCGACTGACGCCGGCTAGCGTCACACTCCATGGGCTCAGTGGTAAGAGGGCAATGGGCAGACATATGTCCCGTCTCATGGCATCTCCAGCACTGGATAGGGCCTGGTCTCCTTGGCAGGGAGTCCTTTTTAGGGCCACTTAGCCACCGGGGACCACCACCAGTCTTTTGCCCCTGAGACGCCTCCTGAGCGCTCTTCCCTCTATCAGCACCCCTCCACACTCCCCCAATAGATGGAAGTCTCTTACCAGCTGACGGCACAGGTCTGGCACTCCGGGGAGGTGACGGTGCTGCAGGAACATCACGGAGGTAGTCCTCAGTCGCCTGGAACCTCTCCACAAGGTTGACAAGTTCGTCGGCACTCTTAGGGTCACCTTGTCCCACCAAGCGTTGCAGATCAGCAGGAAGTGCACGGAGGTAGCGATCCATCACGACCCTCTCTAGGATCTGGGCAGGAGTAGAAGTGTCTGGCTCCAACCATTTTCTTGCCAGATGAATCAGGTCGTACATCTGGGACCTCGCTGACTTGTCCAGACTGTAGCTCCAGTTGCGGACCCTCCGGGCACGAACAGCAGCAGTAACTCCTAGTCGGGCAAGTATCTCTGCTCTTAGCCGAGGGTAGTCCTTGACCTCTTGCTCACTGAGGTCATAGTAGGCCTTTTGAGGTTCGCCTGTTAAATAGGGAGCAATGACCTCTGCCCACTCAGTGGAGGGTAACTTTTCTCGCTCAGCCACACGCTCAAAGACAGTTAAGTAGGCCTCAACATCGTCATCAGCAGTCATCTTTTGCAGCGCACGCTGCACAGCTCTTCTCACAGACAAAGTCTCTGGCGCGGCTACGGCCACTGGCTGTGGATTAGCACCTGCAGACGCCTCTTGCTTTGCTATCAGGTGCTCAATGAGTTTCTGTTGTTGAGCCATTGCCTGTTGATGTGCAGCCATTGTCTGTTCATGGCGCAGATTAGCGGCTGCCTGATCCTGTTTAGCGGCTGCCTGAGCCTGTTGTTGTGCGGCCAATGCCTGTTGTTGTGCGGCCAATGCTTGCTCATGGCGTAGGTTAGCGTCTGTCAGAGCCTGTTGTTGCTGCATATTAGCCTGCTGCTGTTGCAGACTCACTTGCATTAGCTGCTTCATCATTTCCTCCATGTTGCTTGACTGTTTTTGGAGTGAAGCCGCAGCCTTCACCCAGGACATAAGCAGCTGTAGCCAAGTTGATGCACACCGTTGCCCCTAGCAACCGTTTTGCCCGCTCCGCAGCACCAATTGTAGGGATCTTCCCGGGGGATGGTGTGTTTGGACACAGTTCACAGCAGACTTGGACTTGTAAAATAACAGCTCGGCGTTTATTTGCAGCATAAACAGTCCATAACAGAAATATAGCAACACTGCGCTTTAAGAACAAAACAAAAAGGTCTTGCCCGTCTGGGCGCTAACTAACACAGCAGGTTACCTCTCTGACACTTCAGTCGGCAGTATTGCGGGGTGTGAACAGGCCCCAGCAGTGATAGAACTCCTTGCTCCCAGGAAACACAGCATGCAGGCTGTTCACCCTGGCTGAGAGCTCCCACCTGCATCTCTGTGGAGCTCTTACCTTCTCAGGCTGATTGCTCACCTGATGGCAAAACCCAAACTGGATCGGGGGGAGGGAATGGCAAGTCCCACTACCAAAACCTACCTGCCATTCCATGTAAATCCAGGCCCGGTAAAAATAAATAATAACTCAGCAGCATAACACTGCTGAGCAACAGATCCCTCCTGGACTTACCATCTCACACTATGCATCAGCCTAGGTGAGATGTACACCCCCTCGAACACATCTCCTGTGACATGTCTACAGTATCTAGTAGTTATTGCTATCCCTTGTTATTGTTTGATCAGTTTCAATGTTTATTAGCCGATTTATGCCTAGGTATTGTTTGCACTTCACCATCTGGGTCTGTGAGAGAGCCTTGGGTCTTTGCATTTACATGTCTGGCTGTCTCTTCCCCCCAATAGGTGGGAAATTCAACCTGGGCATTCCCAGGTCTGGTAGTACTCAGTTTAGAGTTATTACAGCATGCGCTGCAGTTTTGCCTTTACTGCTGTTGTACTTGTGTGTACCCCTGTCCGTCTATGTCTCCCCCACTCTGATTATTTTTGTAACAGTTCCGGTCACTCCCTGGGGATCCTCGGCTGCGCCTGACGGCGTCCCTTATGAATGGCGGACCTACATATAGCATCCTATAACGCGAGGGGACTGAACACGCCCCGGAAAAGATCGCAGGTTCTCCATCATTTCCACCGCCGGAAGGTACACATACTCTGTTTGCAGGAGACATTTTAAAATAGGCCACGCACCCACCATTCGTGATAGACATTATACACAATGGTTCTTTGCCAATAACCATGACTCCAGAACAAAAGGCGTAGCCATAGCCATACATAAGTCCCTGCCGTGTCAAATGCTCCGAACCACGACCAAATTACCTTCCTTATGAACCTGATTGATCTTTCCCTCCCCTTGGTCAGAGGGACCGTGCTCCTCTGTGGGGATCTTAACCTCACCTTAGACCCATCCTTGGATAATTCCACCGGCCACTCTAGCTTTTCATATGCTGCCATAAAAAAAGCCAAAAGAGCTTTGCTCCAATTATAGCTTTATGACGCCTTGCATTCAGCTGACCGGGATTATACCTTCTTTTCTAATCCCCATGGGACATACAGCCGTATTAATCACGTCCTTATTCAACATAGTGCCTTGCCGTGGCTGGCAACTGCCTCTATAGGCAATATACTGTGGTCTGACCACGCCCCTGTATTTTGCTCCCTTATGCTGGGTTTACACGGAACGATTATCATGCAAATCTGCACGATAACGATCGAATTCGAATGATAATCGTATGTGTAAAAGCAGCGAACGATCGCACGACGAGCGAGAAATCGTTCATTTTGATCTTTTAACTTGTTCTTAAATCGTCGTTCGCAAAAAATTCGTTCAGTGTAAACAGTCGATGCGTGAAAGTCCCGCCGCCCAAAGTCCGGCCCCCCGCTCGCAGCCCGGCCCTTCGCTCATCCGCAGCCCCCTGCGCCGGCTCGATCGCCGTAACAATTTTTCCGTACGATATATTGTACCGTCTAAACGCTGATCGTTATAAAAAAAAAATCGTTACTTCGAAATCGTTAATCATGCGATCGGGCCAATCGCTCTGTGTAAACTTAGCATTATTCTACCTTTCCTATCTAAAACTGTGTGGTCCTGGCGTTTGAATGAGTCTTTGCTTCTAGATACAGTGTGTTTAGCTGATTTGAAGCAAACTATCACGCACTTTCGCTCTGATCATGAAGTTGACACAACCTCCCCTGTTATTCAGTGGGAGGCACTTAAATGTGTGCTCAGGGGAGTACTTATAAAACATGGGTCCAGGCTCAAAAAGGCGAAGGCCGCCTCCCTGCAAAAAGCAATTGCCAAGGTTTCTTCCTTAGAGCTGGCCCACAAGTGAGCCCTGTCCCTACCTCTTTTGCGGGACCTACAAGTAGCCCGATAAGAGGTCAAACACCTCCTTGAAGCGTCTTGGGGGCAACTTCTTCAATCGTGCCGCAGTAGATTCTATGAATACAGCAATAATTGTGGGCGCATGTTGGCCAGAGCTTTGAAGAAACGAATGGCACAAATGCACATTGGCTGCATCAGAACTTCTGCTCACCAACTCACGCATATCAGCTCAGACATAGCATCCACTTTTCACACATATTATTCTGCCTTATATCACCTTCCAACATCCCGAGCCGTGACTCCTGGGCCCTTCTCTCCTCCACCCTTTGCGACACGCCTCCCCACTGAGGCCATAGAGGATTTGGAGGAGCCGTTTGCTGCACACAAACTCGCCTACGCGGTCTTACAATTACCCGGAGGGAAGAGCCCAGGACCCGATGGCCTGACTGCCCAGTTTTACAAAGCCCTCTCGGAATCTCTTTCTCCTGTCCTGCTTTTAGCCTTTAACTCTATCTCGGATTCTGTTCCTTTCCCGCCCCACGCCACTACCCTGGATGCCGAAAAGGCATTCGACAGGATCTCGTGGTCCTCCCTGACACAAACCCTGCAACATATTGGAATATGCCCTTCCTTCCTCGCTAAAATACTGGCTTTATATAAGAACCCTTCGGCTCAACTGAAGGTGAATGGCACACTTTCTGCTCCCTTTCCCATTTTTAGCGGGACTAGGCAGGGGTGCCCATTGTCGCCCCTCCTATACGCCTTAATCATGGAGAATCTATTAGCCTCTATTCGTTCCGACCCAGACATCACGGGTATTCGTGTTGGGAACCCGGAATATAAATGCTCCGCCTTTGCGGACGATCTCCTCAAATACGTCACGAATCCGCATGTTGTCCTCCCCGCCCTGATGGCTAGGTTGGAACAATTTGGAGCCTGGTCCAATTTTAAAATCAATTTTTCCAAGTCGGAAGCTTTGAACGTGTCTCTAGATCCCGTAGTGGTTAGCACCATCCAGTCCAATTTCCCATTTGCTTGGCCTGTGTAGGGCATCACGTACCTGGGTATCAGAATCCCCCCCACTCTTTCCCAATTGTTTGAGGTAAATTTTCTCCCCTTGTTAGCTCGTTTTACTAAGGACCTTGATACCTGGACCAAGAGGGAATTCTCTTGGTTCGGGAGAATCAATATCCTGAAAATGACTTTAATGCCTCGGCTCCTGTATCTATTGCAGACCATCCCAGTACACATCCCCATTTCCTTCTGGAGACGTATGCAGCGCTGCTTCACCTCTTTCGTATGGTCCGCGGGTCGTCCCAGGATTAAGCGGGAGACCTTATCTCGATCCAAGGCTGCAGGCGGGGTTGGTCTGCCAGACTGCCGTTTGTACTACCTGGCCTGTGTCCACGCTCGTATACTGGACATGGTCCACCATTGTACCTCTAAGTTATGGGTTCAACTTGCGCAAGCACAATGCCCCAGACCCCTCTCCACCCTCCCTTGGACCTGGTCACCCTCTTTACAGGACGCCACTGCCTTGTTCTACGTCACTCGACATACATTAGCCGCTCTACATCTGGCGGGCAAATTCCATGTTTTATTGTGTAGGCTCGGACCACTGACCCCCATAACACACAACCCACAGTTTACACCGGGCCTTTCTTCATCTTTCTTAGGGTTCCCCGCAGACCGAGTCCTCCGTTTCTACCAGGTTCTCAAACAGGGCTCGCTCTTACCTCTACCAACGATCCTGGGTGCGACCCCACCTACTGTAAGGCATTTGTTTGAATACGCCCAGTTACAACATTTCTACTCCACCTCCAAGCGCACACATGTCCTACACCGGGAACTGACAGACTTCGAGCACTTATGCGTGTCCTCTCCCTGCCCTCCGCACATCATCTCCGTGGTATACCAACAACAACTGTCTTCAGGCTCCCAGCACCTGCCATCGTTCTGTTCTGCCTGGGAGTCGGAGTTGGGAAAAAGTTTTACACCACAACAATGGTCTAAGGCTTTTTTTCTCTCGCACAAGGCTGTACTGGCCTGTAAATCGCAAGAAACTAGTTATAAGATCATCTCCCGATGGTATCGTGTTCCTGCTCTTCTCCAAAAGTGGTGTCCCACGGTACCTGATGTGTGCTGGTGCTGTGAGGAGGCTGAGGGGACTATGACGCATATCTGGTATACATGTCTGCGGCTAAGAGGATATTGGTCGACTATCTCACACACTATACACGATGTCACGGGTATCCTTATTCCCAATACCCCGGAAGCGGTGTTGCTGTATATGTTTCCCACTGCCCAATCCAGATTCAAGAAGTCCTTAGCCAGACACCTCCTGCAGGCAGCAAAAACAGTGCTTCCCCGACTGTAGAGATCCACAGAGCCCCCTACGATAGATGATTGGTATGCTGAAATTGCCCAAATTCATGACATGGAAAATCTTATTGTGGTCACCCCAACGGCTGTGAAGAAATACACGGCAACCTGGAGCTCATGGTTGCTCTTCCGCTCCACCGACCTATACAGAACCGCGGCTGTTTGAACATCTCTCTTTTTTCGACCTGGGGGCTGTCCTCCCCCCTCGCTACCCAACCTCACCGCCTTGAGGCCCTATTCCACCAACTGATCTGACGACAGATTATCTGTCAAAGATTTGAAGCCAAACCCAGGAGTGGATTTGAAAAGAGGAGAAATCCAGTCTTTCCTTTATGACCTGATCTCTGATTATAGTCTGTTCCTGGGTTTGGCTTCAAATCTTTGGCAGATAATCTGTCGTCAGATCTGTTGGTGGAATAGGGCCTTTAGCGGTGGGCGCAGCCGAGATGTCCTCCACACCTTGTGTCGCTGTGACCACATATTATTCAGCTGTTGTAGAGAAACCCCCTCTCCCCCCCCCTTCTTTTTTTGTCTCCTTGTCCTCGTCTCCTTCTGTTACTGTGTTTGGTGTATGTCTAACTGTTCATGACAAGTCTTTTCCTTCAGCCATTTTTCGTAAGTACATGTAATTTACTAGTTCCTGCTGTTATGGGATTCTGCTACACATTTAGGGCGTTCATCATTCCTACTGCCAACATCTGAGACGGAAGGACAGGTTAGAACAAGTGTGCCTATAGTCTGAGTCCTCCTGGTTACTGTTCTCCTCCTACCCAACATCTTTTAATTGTACTCAATGCGAGCTGTCATGGCAAGGGACGCATCCAGTGGGAGTAGACACATCTGGGAAGCAGTCTTATTATTTTGTGACGGGTTCTCTTGAATGTGTCGGATACCAACTGTACTTACTTGGCTATTTATCTTCAATTTGCACTGTATGGATAATGCCTTGTCATTGCTTTTTTATGTCGTTTTATGTTTCAATGAGGACTCAACGTCCTTTGTTTGTTGTTTTTATTGAAAATAAATAAAACTTTAAATTTCAAATAAAACAAAACAAATGTGACTCTTCCTGACTGATATAGCAGATTTTGCAATGTGCAGCCATGTCTTTTGCAATGTGTCTTAAGCCCCTATTACACAGGGCGATGCAGAGGAGCAAACGAGCGCTGTCAGCGTTCGCTTACTCCTCGTTCCCCGCTCACTGCCGACACTATTACACATGTCGGCAGCGAGCGGGTACGAGCCGGGGGGGCTGCCCAAGCGATTGCTACATTGTCCAGGCAGCCCATAGAAGATAGCAGCGGTCTGCTGCCACCTCACTTATTATGCGGAGCGGTTGCAGAGGATAGTTGCTATCTAAGTCGTTTGTCTTTTAACATGTTGAAAGACAACGACAAACAATGATCAGCTGACATTGTTCATGTCTGCTGATAGTTGTCTTCTATTACACAAGACGATTATTGGCCATCCACGGCCATCCACAAAATTTCAACATTGTGTGAACATAGCCTTTCTGTGTTTTTAATCCGCTCCTGGTTTTGGTTGCAAACTACTGAGCAAAAATACAGTGTGTGTACATGGCCTAAGGCTGGGTTCAGACACTGTAAAAACAGTGGCCATAAGCCGTCTGTGATGTTCGACCGGGCGGTACTACAGTATGGACCTGGTGAACATCACTTCATTTGGGTGTGCATACTTTCCAATTAACCATAGCACACAATGTAAAGTACAGCTGGAACTGTACTTTACATTGTGTGCATATGCTACTTTGTGCAGCTGCTGTTTACTGAATAGTGGCTGTAGTGTATACAAAGTGTATACACTGTGGCCATTGTTCTATAGAAAATAATTATTTCACATGGTAATAAATGTTGCAATCTGCAACGTCCATTTTTTTGGGGGACGGACGATATTGAACGTTAAATAATGGACATTAGTATATGATCAACAGCCATTATTTACCGTTAAATGGTGGCCATTATTTTGACAGTGTGTGAATACAGCCTATGGCTGGATTCACACGCTGTAACTGTGCGGCTGTATTTTTTATGCGGCTGTAAATGTGCGGGTGAAACTCCGGCCGTGGGAAAAAATAGACATGCGGCTCAAAACATACGGTCATTTACTTGGAAATCTGGTTCAACTAAAAATAACAAATAAAATGTTAAGAAAGTGATGGAAACACCTCTGGATGCATCTGGGAAAGCAGGGAACACAGTTTACATGAATCGCTATTACCGGGGTTTGCGATCCTCTGCACTATAGCCGATGTCTCTCATGGTTAATATATTGAATTAATAAAACACATTTTCTGTCTAATAAAGTCCCTTTTATTGTTCAATAATTAAATGTAAACGATTCCATCATTTTGCAATTAAATATACTGTTAAAATAAATATATATATAAATAAATGTATATTTATATATATATTTATTTTTTGACAGTATATTTAATTGCACAATGATGGATTCGTTAGAATTAAATTATTGACCAACGAAACTGAATTTATTTAAACGAAAATGTGTTTTCTTAATTAAATATTAATTAGTACAGGAAACTCCATAAGCCGGTAATTCATATGCCGGCAATAGAGCATTCTGTACTAATCATCACTTTACTTTAATTAAAACATCAAATGTTTCTTCTAATTATGTTATGACAATAGCATTATTAGAAGAAACATTTAGAATTATATGTGCGCTCAGCTGATTGGCTGATCGGCTGAGCGCACATATAATTAGCGGGTCCGCAGTACAGTCACTTCATTGTGCTGCGGACCAGCGAAGAGGACACATCGGGGTGAGTATAGAGCTCTCCCCACCCCCTCCCCAGCACTGCACCCCTCCGAGCAAGGAAGGGGGGTCACTTAACCCCTTCCTTGCTGGGATGGGTGCAGTCTGACATCAGTCTGGCCCCCAGGGGGTTAAGGGGGATGCAATACATCCTCCCTTAACCCCTTGGGGGCCAGACTGTAAGCAGCGATCTGTAAAGATGCTGCATACTATAAGGTGCACAACACCGCTCACAATGATGGGTGTTGTGCTCCTGTTTGTGTGTTTTTTGTGTGTTTCTCCCTTTTTGTTTTTCAGATATCGGTATCCTGGGGATTACGTCGGATTCCATGGACTACGTCGATGACCAGCGGTTTTTAAATGTTTTTTTTAATAAAATGGTCAATGAGGGGTGTGGGGGTGTTTTTATTTGAATAAAAAAATTTGTAAACTTGTGTCTTGTCTTTATTTCTTTACTTTATAGACTTAGTAGTGGAAGCCGTCTAATAGACGGAATCCATTACTAAGTCGGGGCCTAGTGTTAGCCGGTATAAAATGGCTAACACTAACCCCCTATTATTACCCCAGTACCCAATGCCACCAGGGGTACTGGGAAGAGCCGGGTGCCAGTGGTCCCGGAGCGTCAAAATTGGCGCTCCTGGACCGGGCGGCAGCAGGCTGGTAAGATTTAGGCTGGGGAGGGCCTAAACCAATGGCTCTTCCCACCCTGGTGTTACCAGGCTGCTGTCGTTTGGTTTTTAACCCGGCTGGTTATAAAAATAGGGGGGACCCTATGCGTTTTTTTTTTTTAAATAAATAATTAAAAAAAAACGCATAGGGTCCCCCCTATTTTTATAACCAGCCGGGTTAAAAACCAAACGACAGCAGCCTGGTAACACCAGGGTGGGAAGAGCCATTGGTTTAGGCCCTCCCCAGCCTAAATCTTACCAGCCTGCTGCCGCCCGGTCCAGGAGCGCCAATTTTGACGCTCCAGGACCACTGGCACCCGGCTCTTCCCAGTACCCCTGGTGGCATTGGGTACTGGGGTAATAATAGGGGGTTAGTGTTAGCCATTTTATACCGGCTAACACTAGGCCCCGACTTAGTAATGGATTCCGTCTATTAGACGGCTTCCACTACTAAGTCTATAAAGTAAAGAAATAAAGACAAGACACAAGTTTACAAATTTTTTTATTCAAATAAAAACACCCCCACACCCCTCATTGACCATTTTATTAAAAAAAACATTAAAAAAACGCTGGTCATCGACGTAGTCCATGGAATCCGACGTAATCCCCAGGATACCGATATCTGAAAAACAAAAAGGGAGAAACACACAAAAACACACAAACAGGAGCACAACACCCATCATTGTGAGCGGTGTTGTGCACCTTACAGTATGCAGCATCTTTACAGATCGCTGCTTACAGTCTGGCCCCCAAGGGGTTAAGGGAGGATGTATTGCATCCCCCTTAACCCCCTGGGGGCCAGACTGATGTCAGACTGCACCCATCCCAGCAAGGAAGGGGTTAAGTGACCCCCCTTCCTTGCTGGGAGGGGTGCAGTGCTGGGGAGGGGGTGGGGAGAGCTCTATACTCACCCCGATGTGTCCTCTTCGCTGGTCCGCAGCATAATGAAGTCACTGTGCTGCGGACCCGCTAATTATATGTGCGCTCAGCCGATCAGCCAATCAGCTGAGCGCACATATAATTCTAAATGTTTCTTCTAATAATGCTATTGTCATAACATAATTAGAAGAAACATTTGATGTTTTCATTAAAGTTAAGTGATGATTAGTACAGAATGCTCTATTGCCGGCATATGAATTACCGGCTTATAGAGCTTCCTGTACTAATTAATATTTAATTAAAAAAACACATTTTCGTTGAAATAAATACAGTTTCGTTGGTCAATAATTTATTTCTAACGAATCCATCATTGTGCAATTCATTATACTGTCAAAAAATAAATATATAGATAAATATACATTTATTTATATATCTATTTTTTTTAACAGTATATTTAATTGCAAAATGATGGATTCGTTAGAAATAAATTATTGATCAACGAAAGTGTCTTGATTACAAAGAAAATGTGTTTGATTAATTTAATATATTAACTATTAGAGGCATCGGCATTCGGCATCATTGCCGGCTATTTTTGAAGTACTCCGTACGGACCGCCTGTCAATCCACGGCCGCATGTCCAGCCGCAAACAATGGTCTTGTTCATTTTTTACGGGTCCGTTTACAATAGGGCCGTAGATTCATACATAGTGTGCACTGTGCAGCCGCATATCCTATACTTCCAAGCATACACACGAACCACCAAAAATACCGCCGCACAATTACAGCCGCAAATACAGCCGCACTCTTACAACGTGTGAATCGAGCCTATAACTGATTTCACAGAGATATAGAATATCATTGTAGCATTAGAAACTGCAATGCAACCCAGCAAAATAGCAAAAATATACTAAATGGAAATATTTTTCTGCAGTTTTTTTCCCCCAGGTTTCAATATTCAAACAAAAATGAAGAATGAAACCAGAGAACTCAGATTCTCCTAATTCATGTCACCTCTAACCACACTTTTGTCACATCCTTTATCCCCACACCTGACTTAGGATGTGATCCACTGAAATGAATGTATTAAAGGGGTAGTGCGGTGTAAAGCATTTTTTCACTAAATAACACACATTACAAAGTTATACAACTTTGTAATGTGTGTTATTTAAGTGAATGGCCCCCTTCCTTATGTTTCCCCCCGACCCACACTAGACCCGGAAGTGTGGAGCATTATACTTACCTATTCGCTGTTGACCCCAGCCGCCATCTTGGGACAATGATGTCATCTGCAGGAGGCCGGTCGGTAGACCGCTCCAGCCCTCCCTCATGGCGGCCCTCATCCAGCGAGTCATCAGCTGCTCAGCCACGATTGGCTGAGCATAGCCAATCGTGGCTGAGCAGCTGATGACACGCTTGAGCGGGGTTGGAGTATGGGAGGGCTGGAGCGGTCTGGCCGGCCTCCTAAAGATTACATCATTGTCCCAAGATGGCGTCTGGGGTCGACAGCGTATACGTAAGTATAATGCGCCACACTTCCGGGTCTAGCGTGGGTGGGGGGAAACATGGGGAAGGGGACCATTCACTTAAATAACACACATTACAAAGTTGTATAACTTTGTAATGTGTGTTATTTAGTGAATAAATGCTTTACACCGCACTACCCCTTTTAGTTCCAGTATTGAACACTGAAATGCAAACTAGCAAACTAATTGCAAAAAAAAATAAAAAGATTGTTCTGTTGTATTGTTTCCCAGCAATATTTAAACAAAAATGAAGAATGAAACCAGAGATCTCAGACTGCTCATTCCTGTAACCTCTGACCACACCTTTGTCAAATCCTTTATCTCCACAGCTGACTTAGAATGTCAACCACTGAAATAAATGTCTTAAGTTCCAGCAATACATGTATTTTACTTTATTATATCTCTAAGATGAGTCGTGATCACTCTAGCCCTCGGGGGGAAATTCTATATACTACGAGGCGGGCAGGAAATGTAAACTATGGGAGAGGATTATAACTTGATCCCAGGTTCCTGGCCACATAAAAGAAGTAAACAATAAGCACTGTGAGATCTATCATACTATGCTAGGGAAATTGATAGGGCCCACCATTAGAAGTGTCACTGTCGTTACAATTTTAAAAATCTAAATCAACAGTAGATATGAAATAAAGCAAGTTTGCAATATACATTATAGGGGAGATTTATCAAAGGGTGTAAAATTTAGACTGGTGCAAACTGCCCACAGCAACCAATCACAGCTCAGCTTCCAGCTCTGCTGTGATTGGTTGCTGTGGGCAGTTTGCACCAGTCTAAATTTTACACCCTTTGATAAATCTCCCCCTATGTTTTTTGTTGTTATCATGCTGGAAAACAAAGCTAAACTTACCAGAAATCCAGGTCCAGTCTCCTGAAGGAGCATTTGCTGGTTGTAAAAAAAGAAAAAAAAACAACAAAAAACAGACTAAACACAGGAATTTCGACCAGTACAGAGAGTCACGGCTCAAAGTTTCCATCAGTCACATGACTACCTTCCCTCTGTGAGCGCTCAGATGGCCTGGGAAACACTGGACTTACTGTTTTCTGTCTGTTTTCTGTTTCTTGAGAAAAAGAAGAGTCAGAAAACAGGAAGTGCTGTGTTTTCATGATAATTATTAGTAAAAAGGGCGGTTTGGAAAACAGTTGGTTCAGGTAGGCTGCGAGCTGTAGAGCAGAAGCATAGCACGTTTGGCCTGTCTGTGCAGAATAGTTTTAGTGTTCTTGCTGATATAGATAGAGATGCTGTTGCTGTTGGAGACATGGCTGCTCAGGTGATTCCCAATGGGGATGTTGTTTTGGATGGGCCACTGAGGGCAGAAGGAAAGGTTAGTAAGGAAAGAAGGCATCTTCTTGTTGGTGACTCGATTGTTAGAGGTGTTGTGGTAGGACAGGAGGAGGATGTAATTAGAGAGGTGAGATGTCTCCCAGGTGCTACTGTCTGGAGGGATAGGAGACGGATTGTGAACGTTGTGAAGGCTGCTAGTATAGATAGCAAGGTTGATCTGGTGGTTCATCTTGGAACCAATGAATTGTCCCAAGGAGATGTGGATTTGGTTAAAAAGGAATTTCAAACTTTTAGTCTGGAGCTGGGCAAGATAACGGATTCTGTGACATTTTCAGAGGTTTTGCCGGTCTGTAATCAGAACAACAAGGCATGTCGTATCTCAGAGTTTAATGCATGGTTAAGGCAGTGGTGTAAGGCAGAAGGTTTTGGGTTTGTTAGTCATAGCTTTTGCAATTGGTGCAAAAAGAAGATGTTTAAGAGGGATGGTTTGCACCCATCACACATAGGTACACAGGTACTTGGTGAGGAATTCAGATTGTTTTTGGACAGACATTTAAACTAGATGAAGGGAACAGAAGTATAATAGAGGAGAAGGATTTTTGTCCCCGACCAGTAAAGACAAATAAGTGTATCCGGATTGGTGAAAGCGCAGTGGTTGGTGCTGTAGACACAGGGGTTGGTGCTGTAGACACAGTGGTTGGTGCTGTTGATGCAGTTGTTGATGCTGTAGATGCAATGGTTGGTGCGGTTATTGGTGGTAAGGAAGATGCTGTTGGTGCGGTAGATGAAGTTGGGAATAAAGGTATTATGAAGCTTAGTAATCTTCGGGCAATGTGTAAGAATGCTCGCAGCTTATGAAACAAGATCTGTGAGCTGACGGCCATTATGTCTAGAGATGATTTGGACCTTGTTGCTGTAACAGAGACCTGGTTCAAAGAGTCTAATGATTGGGACATAGTTATACCAGTGACACTTTAAGCCAGAGCAATGATATACTGATAAAACAAAATAAACATCTTATCCTCACCTCACCATGCTCTCCCGGTGTCCTCCTGCTATGACCCTAAATCTGGGCCAAAGGGCCAGAATTTTGAAGCAAGAGCAATAGTAAAGCTATCCCAAAATCTCAAATTTACTAGCATTGCCTAATTTTTAGACAAACTAATATATAGGATAGACTTCAAATGCACCAGATTTTTCAGCTAATTAATCTAAAGACAGTTTTGTCTAAGTTTAGTCTATTTGCCTACAACATATTTTAATTGTGCACCACCATTTTACCACACATTTTGGTGCATGTAGCCCATGCCCCTGTTTTCAAAGCCACCCTGAACTTTTTACAGAGGGTACTGCCCTTTGTCAGACCCATTGAAAAAGTGTGTAAACTTTGGCGCAAGTCATGTAAGCCAAAATTATGGTGTATTTGCAATTTTAAATCTTGGCCAAAATGTTTCACGTTTAATAATAACATGGCTAAAGGCCCTATTACACCAAGCCATTATCGTCTGATAAACGCTTGGTGTAATAGCTACTGTTAAAAGGCAACGATAAGCTGACCCGCTCGCTGTCGATGCTTGTAATGGCCCCAGCAGTGAGCGGAGAATAAGGAACAAGCAAGCTCTGATCTGACAGGTTGGCGCTCACTTGCTCCTCACCATTGGCCCGTGTTATAGGGCCTTTAGGCCATGTTCCCACACAGTATCTTTGGTCAGTATTTTGGTCAGTATTTTGCAACCAAAACCAGGAGTGGATTGAAAACACAGAAAGGCTATGCTCACACATTGTTGAAATTGAGTGGATGGCTGCCATTTAACGGCAAATAATTACTGTTATTTTAAAACAACATTAAGATAATAAACAAAATGGACATAGATATGGAAATATTTAATCCCCCATGTGTTGTAAAGAGCATAACATGAATAGCGATGTGAGTAGATGCTGATTATATCAGACTTAGTCTCTGGTCCCTCTCATGACATATGTAATGAAAAAAGTACACATGGAAGTTCATGAAACACTCATAGGACATTTCATGAACTTCCATGTGTACTATATTTCATTACATATGTCAAGAGAGGGACCAGAGACTAATAGCCATATTTCACGGAACGATTATCGTTCATAGACTCGCTCCAACAACCGCTCGTTAACGAGCACTTAACGATTTTTTTAAGCGAACGATAACACATAATACGTGTGGGAACGTGAACTGTAGTGTAACGATTTTTTTGCGGTCGTTACATCGTTACATGGTCGTTTAAAACGTGGGGAAATGTAGGTAGACATTTCAAGAACGACTGAAAGATTTTTTATTCAACGAAAAGATTAGCGAATTATTGTTGAAAGACCAACAATTTTTTTTCGACATGTTGAAAAAAAATAGTAAACGACTCAACGACGATTTTGCTGTTGTCGTTTGCTCGTTTACAGCTATTCCACAGAACGAATATCGTTAACGAGCGGTCGTTTGAACGATTTTATGAACGATAATCGTTCGAAAAAGTTCCGTGGAATAGGGCCTTTAGTCTGATATAATCAGCATCTACTTACATCGCTATTCATGTTTACGTTCTTTACAACACATGGGGGATTGATTATTTGCATATCGATGTCCATTCTGTTTATGTATTGATGTTATCACGCCATCTGGGCCCAATGGTTTATATCTACTTTTATATATTTTAGTATTGATTATTAAACCTACTAGAAATTTAGTAATCCAAAGAGACATGCAGCACTCAGGAGGTAAGCTTGTATCAAAACTTTATTGCAGAACCATCACAGTCACAGGAATAAAAATAGCAGTTGATGCTTTTCGGCCAAAATGTGTCAACTGCTATTTTTACCCCTGTGACCCTGATGGTTCTGCAATAAAGTTTTGATACAAACTTAACTCCGTCCTGAGTGCTGGATGTGTCTTTGGATTTCTGTTGCAAGCTGTGTTCCGGGCTGGTCCGAGCACTGGAGTGAGGGACCTATTCCACGGGCCGATTATCGTTCGAATTATCGTTACATCGTTTGGATGTAAACGATAATCGTTCAGTTAATAGCAGTTAACAATTAAGCGACGAACGAGAAATCGTTGATCGTTTAATAAGACCTGGACCTATTTTTTATCGTTGCTCGTTCGCAAATCATTCACATTGAATAAGATGTCGTTCGATCATTCGCAGTAGCATGAACGCAATAGCGACGACAAGACAGCCGCAAGAACGATCATAAGTAATGATTATCGTTCCATGTAAATGGGTGAACAATTTCAGGCCTTTCGCAATAGCGGTCGTTTGAAATCGTTTATCGTTAACGATTATGCGAACGATAATCATCCCGTGGAATAGGGCCCTGAGAGGAGGGTCTGGTGAGCTGACTGCTACTGACTTTGCTACGAGGAATTTAGGTACGCTTTAAGGACTAGTATCTTTCTATCTTTTGTACATATGTTTGCCATCACTGTGAGTTCCGAGGGAGGGCCCAGGGAAGAAGATGGGCCTTCCGCTATTCTGACGCAGGACACAAGTCGCTAGTTGACTTGTCATCATCATCATCTTGCCACCTGCATTCCAGGCGGCCACAAGGACACAGTGAGTGACTATGTCTCTCTATGTTAAAACAAGACACAAGAGGAGGCCCACACAAAAAAATTCTAACTACAAAGCTTGTTTTTAACTTAGCCACAGAACAAGCAGCTAAGAAATGGGTTACAGCACAAAGCTCACTTTGATACATTGATGAAGGTAGTGGTACAGGTCAGATTAATATCTGCCATACTGAATGCGAACAAAGGTCTAGAGTTTACTTCTCTCATTAAATGGTAACTTATACGACAGTGTGAAAGCAGAGTAGAAGCCTCGGCTACTGTACAAGATATTACTGTGTAGTTACCTCTGCAAGTTAGAAAATGCTTTAGTCACAGGAATCATTTACGATTACAGAAATTGCCGCTTTGGGGCATGTACACACTGTATTTTCACAAATATGTCTCCCATTATTTTCAATGGGAATAAACAAAGGAGTTCACAATGTGATGTGCAGTGCACATTTTAATAATGTGAATTTGAAATTGACATCACAGAAAATAAATAAGCATGTCACTTATTCCATTGTTCCCAAAGACCAAATACAGACTATTGTATTCTGAAAATGTGCTTGGCCATTTGAGAATTCCTCTTACATGGTTGGCTGGAACAGGGGCGGATTAACTTTACTATAGGCCCAGGGCTGTTCACCGAGCCTGGGCCCTCAACCCCACTGAAACTATAGCAGCACTAGCTGCTATAGCTAGCTAAATTGTGCAAAATTGCGGTAAAAAGCAGTGATTTTTAGCAAATCATGGCAGAACTGTAGCCAGGAGACAATACACCACTGAAAGTATAAGTCTTTTTGGGTGGCCATGGGCACTACAGGAGCTCAGGGCCCCAGGCTACCACCCGAAAAGGACCTAATATAGTCCACTACTGGTCTGAAAGAAAAAACAACAAGTGTACAGGATATTTTGTTGACTTCAACTGATCATACATGAATGGCAAGTGTTTGATTTTTTCTAAAAGTTTTTGTAGCAGATTGATAAATATTGGTTAGTATGCTCTAGGTATGGCAATATTCCCTTAAGGAAGTATAGTGTCCTATGCGTGACGCCAAGAAAAATTATCATGTCCCTTTGGTGGTATTATGGTAATATGCTGAGGGTATTGTGTTGCTGGTGTAGTGCAACCTTAGGGCTCACCTTCTGAAACCTTCCTATCACGGTGGGGTCCGAGGGTGCTGGGGCCCTTAAAGCGTAACTGTCATATTTTTTTTTTATTGCAGAAATCAGTAGTATAAGCGATTTTAAGAAACTCTGTAATAGGTTTTATCAGCCAAAAAAGCCTCCTTCTGTACTCAAGAAGCAATTTCCCAGCCTCCCCCCCCTGACTTCTTATCTGTGCATTATCAGGCAAACACGTCTTCATTACAGAGAAGCCAGTGAAGACGGGTTCTGCTCTCTCCATTCTATCCTTATGGAGGGGGGAGGGGCCGAGGGAGATGAGGGAGCAGGAAGAGGTGACATGAAGTTCAGCTGTTTCTAGACTCTCTGGGCACCTAAAACGCAGGATTCTGGGGTCACAAAGGTCAGTGCTTATCTATGAAATTACTGAGAGAAGATTGCAGGGTGTTGTGCTGTGCAGGACTGCTCCGTGCTCAGTCACTCCTAACAGCCCCTCCCCTCTCCATAGCCACATAATGGAGACAGAAATCCTGCAGCTTCTGAAGTCAGGGGGGAGGCTGGGAGATTGCTTTTTCAGTCCAGTAGGAAACTCTTTTGGTTTATAAATCCTATTACAGAGTTTCTTAAAATCGCTTGAACTGTTGATATTTAATGTTTTAAAAAAAATGGCCCTGAAATGACAGTTACGCTTTAACTTCTTCAGCATACACACAGGGACATATAATTTTTAATAAAAGTCTTCACACAATAGCGGTGAAAGTATATCAAGACTTTACTTGAAGGATAACTATATACAATCCAATACAGGGGCATCTGATGATGGCAAACTGTTGGCTTGATGAGAGTCATTTGCTTCAGGGGGAGGGTTACCTTGGTTACTATAGCTTAGACTTGGTGGATAAATAGGATTTCAAAGAGACAGACCTGTTCCAGAGACTTTATAGCTTTATAAGGTATGTGTGAATAGGTACTTGAAGTTACTGAAGAGACTCACTATCATGTAGGAGGAAGACACATGGACACACTGACTTGGAAGCCAGGAAGATGTGGACGGTGAATGGGAGACCCTCTATCACTTCACCAATCCAACAGCAGGCACTAATAAATACAGAGGATGTCCTGCTGAGACTTTGAAGACACGTATTAGTCCTTATGGCTGACTGGAAACAGGTTAGGGGGTTGAAGATGGAGTCTGACAGGATTACTGAGGTGATGCAGGGAGGTTAGATGTGACTCTGGCAATGCCAGACTACCAACTGTCACTGAGGAGACCGCACAGCCCCTCTGGGTAGAAGGTGGGCGGAGCTAGCTTTCCCCTGGCCAATCACTAGAGTGTGATAGGTTGCAGGGTAGGAGCACTGATCAAGCTCAACACTTGTATTATTAGCAATTAATACATAACAAGTTATTGAATAAATATATAGCAGAAAACAATACCACTACAAGAGAGCTAAGGAAGAGCAGCAAATATATAGGTCCTAATACAGACTATCTAAGGTTGCCAATAGCAACAATACATTTCCAGACGCCTGACAATAAATACTGTTCTGGGCCATTACAGAAGCATGTTACATAAAAAAAAAATGTTAGAATTAAAAAATATTTTTTTCATGCATTTTGAAGCAACAGAAAAAATACTGTGTGAATAGGTGCCTAAAAACACATTATCTATCACTTATATAATATATATAAAAATGCTGCCTGTTTACTCTAAAATGTAGGCACAACTGGGTGTTACTATTTCTGTAGTGCTAATCTGCATGTGGTTATCCTGATGGCTCTGCCTCAATATGTATCGGCACCCAGGCTCTATCAGCATTGATCAGATATTTTTAAAATATGAAGGGATGTCCCAGTTGACATATCCTTTATATGGTACCAGGAGTAATATGAACAGCAAAATACAGCTGTGAAACAAGATCGCATTGCTTATCTGTCATTTCAGATGACAGAATAGGCCACTGGGTGTGTACTTGACGAATAACATTATATGTGGCCATCATATGACTTATATCCTGCATTTATCAGCAATCGCTCTGTCAGCCTTCCCTTAAAGCGTAACTGTCATATTTTTTTTTATTGCAGAAATCAGTAGTATAAGCGATTTTAAGAAACTCTGTAATAGGTTTTATCAGCCAAAAAAGCCTCCTTCTGTACTCAAGAAGCAATCTCCCAGCCTCCCCCCCGACTTCTTATCTGTGCATTATCAGGCAAACAAGTCTTCATTACAGAGAAGCCAGTGAAGACGGTTCTGCTCTCTCTATTCTGTGCCTATGAAGGAGGGAGGGGCCGAGGGAGATGAGGGAGCAGGAAGAGGTGACATGAAGGTCAGCTGTTTCTAGACTGTCTGGGCACCTAAACCGCAGGATTCTGGGGTCAGAAAGGTCAGTGCTTATCTATGAACTGAGAGAAGATTGCAGGGTGTTGTGCTTTGCAAGACTGCTCTGTGCTCAGTCACTCCTAACAGCCCCTCCCCTCTCCATAGCCACATAATGGAGACAGAAATCCTTCTTCTTCTGCAGTGAGGGGGGAGGCTGGGAGATTGCTTTTTCAGTCCAGAAGGAAACTCTTTTGGTTTATAAAACCTATTACAAAGTTTCTTAAAATCGCTTGAACTGTTGATATTTAATGTTTTCAAAAAAATGGCCCTGAAATGACAGTTACGCTTTAACTTAGCTTCTGACTGGGCAAAGAACAATGGCTATGACATATCCCATCTCCATCTCACACACATAGAGGAGAAGCAACATGGAGGACATTATACAGTATTGTCAAGCAGTGTTGCTGTGACTTCAGTACTGGGGAGACAGTAAAACACCTACTAAAATCAATAGTGGGGTTTCTGTGCATCTCACTGTCTCTCTCTGTAGAAGATACTTCATGCTACCACCTTCATCTCTATGGAGTTCTATGTGCAGCAGTTCCCTCTTCCTCCACCTGCCCCCTCCATAGACTTTAATAGGCAGCAGCTAAAACTTGTCTCAGTGAATGTGCTGACATTCATATTTGCTTATACAGTGGTGCCTTGGATTACAAGCATACTGTAATTCGTTCCAGGACTGTGTTTGTAATCCAAATCACTCTTAAACCAAAGCAAATTTTACCATAAGAAATAATTGAAGGAACATGAAGGAATGAGCAGGGCAGATGTGGGCACATACTTGCAGCACTCTCTGTCTGGGGAGCGAGGGGTTACAGCTATAGAGAGATTACCTCCACAGTCCTGTCCTCTGATGCAAGCCTCAGCCTGAAGTGGATCTGCTATTATTTGGAAGGTGATAGAGACTTCCTGGTACACTGCTGTAGACCCCGCTATGTCGACCAATCCCCTCCCCCATTCCCCCTCCCATCCAGTACAGGGAGCTCTTAAACCAAAGCAATGCTCTTAAACCAAGTTACAATTTTTAAAAACTGTGAGCTCTTTTTGCAAAAAACTCCCAATCCAAGTTGCTCTTAAACCAAGGTACCACTGAACGTATAATTATATTAGCAGGCAGAGCTTGTACTGGCTTGTACATTTGAATGTAATGGAATTTTCTCTCCACTAAAGGTGAAATGTCAAGGGTAAAGAAGCAGCGCACTAATAACCCCCCTCCCCACTCACACAATATAGGTTATTCTTTCATTCTGTACGTGATTGCTTAATGTTTTTACTTTAGATGCCTACTGCAGCCAACCTAGTGAAAGACCACTTGTATTCTTATAAAAGGAATTCTTTGCTTCTAGTGTCATTTTGGAACTTCCTGGATGTCATCAGAATCATAAAATTATTGCTTTCTACCAGGAAAACGTGTGTGTAAATACAAAATGTACTTCCTTATATAGACCATTGTTAATTCATTATTCTATGCCTATGTTATTATTTTGGAACATTTAAAATAACAGTGCAAGAGCCATTTTAAGGCTATGTTCCCACAATGTTTGATCAATGTATGATCGCTGTTATTTGCCCTTATATTTACATTCTGGGAACATAGCCCAAGAGGACATATGACCTTTCCTGACATGCCTATTTAATAGATAACTATATTACACCAGATGTGTCTCTTTATCACATACATATATGTTGTATAAACCATATAAAAATCTACAAACCCTATTTACTTAATGGGGCCCACCCAGCAACATAACTACAACCAGGGCCATATGTACATGGCAGTAGCAGCTACATCAAAAGTACTCATCCTTTTTTTTTTTTTTTTTTTTACTCAAAGTGCTGCCCCGCTCAACATTGCTGCCCTAGGCACAGGATGACAAGTGCCTAATGGCAAACTGACTACAGCTGGGTCCTGCAGTGTCAGGGTGGCCCAGAAGCCTGACTGGCCACCACATGCAAACTAATGGAAGATGCACAGCATTACTTATACTGTATGCTGTGCATCCTCCAGTCTCCCTCTTCTGCACCCTGGTGCTTCTTTCAGCTGTAAGGTCAGAGAGGATAGCGAAGCGACACGGCAACCTGTAGAAATTAAACATCTGAACATATCCGCACATACAGGCTACCTGGTTCATATATATATATATATATATATATATATACGATGGCTGGACAATTATACAAATAAAGGACTTTTTGCCTATTGTCTCAACCCCATTTGGCATGGATTATAAGATTTTGTGAGCAGGGCCCTCATCCTCTTGTTTTAATAATTAGTGTGTTATTCTGTAATATCTGGTTATTATGTTATTACCACCAGATTATTATGTTTATTTACCACCAGAATTAAAAAGAGCTGCAGAATTTGTTGGTGCTATGTAAATACATTTATTATTATTATTATTATTATTATTATTATTACTACACTCTGCAGACTCTGTACAACTGTATAGGATATGGGGATCTGCAGTAACATGTTACTCGGATTGGGGAGCACTGATGTGTTTTCCTCTCCTGTGTTGAACCCCTATCTACACTGCTGGGTCTTCCCAAATTGTGTGCCTAAGTACACACAGCACGTGGTAAAAGAAATTTCCTGCTCTCCCCCTTTACAGAGGTCTTCCAACCAAAATGTGACAACTGACAAATATATACTGTAGCAGGTTGAATGGGTTAATCTGGCAAGGCAGGTATATTCCTCTTCGGCTACTTAGAGGTTAACCTGGAGGCTGATCTCCCCACAGGTGCAGGTGGATTAAAACCCTAGCTAGTATGATGGGAGTGGAACTTGGAAGCAGCTTGGTGTGGACACTGCTTTGCTGCTGATACTGGAGCTATATACCAGGAGAAACGTCTAACCTACAGATGGGTGAGAGATAACCCGATATCTGCTGTGACTGTACTCCAGGAGACTGTACAGGACTGTATGATTTCTGTGAACTTTTATTTATGCCATTTGAAAGACTTGTTTCTGCTGAAGAAAGCTGTGTTTTGTTTCTGGAGTCTCTATGCTTGGAAATAAAGCTGCTGACACGTCTGGGTGACAAGATACCTGCGTTTAGAGTGTATCTTTACCTGAGCTCACACCCCAAGCTGCTACATATGGTGGAGGTATGCTGTGGGCATTATCTGTGCTACTTCTCAGCTGCTTAGAGGAACCACAGCTTTAAAAGCCAGCAAGCAGTGTATGTCCTGGGTGAAATCTGTTAATCTGGTGTCAATGCAATCCACAAACATGGAGCAGCTAGTCCAGAAGCTTGTGCAAGCTAACCTACAGCAGCAGCAGGCTCATGCTGAGGCCATGCAGGCTCAGCAACAAACCAATAACCTACTCATAAAACAACTGGCAGCATTGAAAGTGACTGGACCTGTCCCTCAGACCTCTCTTCCAACTGTTGCCAAGGACAACCCCAAAAAGTTGGTGCAAAGGGCAATGCAACGGATGGTGGAAGGAGAGGATGTTGAGGCTTACCTTGCTTTGTTTGAGCGAACTGGGCTGGGAGTCACAATGGGCTGAGGTTCTGGCTCCATTCTTTACATGTGAACCACTCAAAGCTTATTGTGATTTGTCAACAGAATCTGCAAAAAGTTATGCTCTGCTTAAAGTGGAAATACTTGCACGGCTGGGGGTCACCTTGGCTGTCCGTTCTCAACGAGTACATCAGTGGTGGTATGATGCCAGAAAACCCCCAAGGTCTCAAGTGCATGACATGATTAATTTGATTGATAAATGGCTTGAGCCAGAAAGACTCTCTGCATGGGATGTGGTTGATCGTGTGGTCACAGAACGCCTATTTTGTGCCCTTCCTAGAGACTTGCAACACTGGGTAATGCAGAGTGATTCCCAGAATACTGAGCAAATGATGTGCGCTCTGGAAAGACATTATGTAACAGAAAGCCGTACTATAAAAAATTCTGGGGTTCCACCACCTCAGAGAAATACCCGGATACGCTGGGGACCAAGGGATGCTGTGGAGAGCCGCAAAAGTCCAAGGTTTACTGCTCCACAGGTTTTTCCATCTAATGTTGGCCCTCTGCCCAGGGTCTTCTCACCTAACCAACCCCCTGAGCTTCGTTGCTGGAGATGTCATGAGGTTGGTCACATTGCGGCTCAGTGCCCACAGCCGGAGGAGCCCATGGACTGCAATGTCATCAGGCGCCAGTCTATGTTAGTGCACGCTGTAAACTCTGCCAGTGCCATGATGAAAGACTCTCGGCACAGTTGTGATGTCTGGATAGGTGGCCAGCCAGTACTAGGACACAGGCAGCATGGTCACTCTACTTTAGGCCAAGTTCCCATATACATTGGTGCACCCTGAGAGTAAAATGTCAGTGCAGTGTGTGCACGGGGACACCAAGGAATACCCTTGTGCTCAGGTTACAGTGGAAACCTCCATAGGAACTGTGACCTGCCAAGTGGGGGTTGTTTCTGGGCTTGTACATGACCTGATTCTGGGATGTGACTTTCCCCTGTTCTGGCAACTCTGGGAAAAAACATTGAGATCTGTAGACACAGTCCAGGCTTCATGTAAGGAAGATTTATCTGTTCACAGTAATGATGATAATTCTAATGATGGTAAAATTGTTCCTTTTCCATTTTGTGTTTTAGCTGGTGATGAGCCTGAAGACTCTCTCTCCGAGCAGGACATACATGACTTGGGAATTCCAAGGACCAATTTTGGGACTGCTCAGTTGAGAGACCCTAGCCTTAAAAAGGTATTTGAAAATATAAAAATCTTGAATGGTGTGCCCCAGGATTCTGAGGCAAATTTGTGTTACCCATATTTTGTGTTGATCAATGACCTACTGTATAGAGTGAATAAGTCAAATGATGAGGTTATTGAGCAGTTAGTCGTGCCTCAACAATATAGGCGCAAGGTCCTTGAACTGGCTCACACGCATCTGTTAGGAGGTCACTTAGGGGTTGAAAAAACACTGGAGCGCATATTGCAGCGATTTTTATTGGGCCGGTGTATATAATGAAGTAAGAGAATTTTGTAATTCTTGCCCTATATGTCAGATAAATGCTCCAATGCCCCATTTCCGCAGCCCTTTAGTTTCACTCCAAATTATTGAGGTCCCATTTGAGCGTATAGCAATGGACATTGTGGGCCCTCTAGTCAAATCAGCCAGAGGGTATCAATATATCCTGGTCATTTTAGACTATGCCACCCGTTACCCTGAGGCTATACCCTTGAGAAATACCTCTTCTTAAGTAATTGCCAGAGAGCTGTTTCAGGTGTTCACTAGAGTGGGTCTGCCACAAGAGATTCTTACGGACCAGGGTACACCTTTCATGTCGAAAATAATGAAAGAATTGTGCAAACTATTCCACATTAAACATTTGCGTACTTCTGTCTACCATCATCAAACAGATGGCCTTGTTGAAAGGTTTAACAAGACCCTAAAAAACATGCTGAAAAAGGTTGTGAGTAAGGATGGCCGTGATTGGGATATGCTGTTACCGTATTTACTTTTTGCAATTCATGAAGTCCCACAAGCCTCCACAGGCTTTTCACCGTTTGAATTGGTTTACGGTCGTCGTCCCCGTGGACTGCTTGATATAGTCAAGGAAGCTTGGGAACAATAGGTTAGTCCCTACAAAAGTGTGGTGGAACATGTGAGCCAGATGCAGGAAAGAATGGAGGCTGTAATGCCAGTGGTCAAACAACACCTGTTGCAGGTACAGGAAGCCCAGTGTAGGGTATACAATCAACCAGCCAAGGTCAGAGAGTTTAACCCTGGTGATCGAGTCCTAGTGCTCATACCAACGGTAGAGAGCAAGTTTTTGGCTAAATGGCAGGGACCCTTTGAAGTTGTGGAGAAAGTGGGTCCAGTAAACTATAAAGTGTTTCAGCCAAGTAAAAGAAAATAATACCAGATTCACCATGTAAATCTCATCAAGCCTTGGAAAGAGAGGGAGTCACTGTCTGCAGAGGTAGTCACTAAAAAAGAAGGTGATAGTGAGATAAATAAAGTAAAGGTGGCTAAAACTCTGTCCCCATCCCAACAACAAGAGGTAAAAGAGTTCCTCCAGAGAAACAGGGATTTCTTTACAGAAATACCAGAAAGGACAGATGTGATAAAACATGAAATCCGGACAGATCCCCATGTCAGAGTTAATGTACGCCCTTATAGAATCCCGGAAGCCAGGCGACAGGATGTTACAGGGGAAGTAAGAAAAATGCTTGAGCTTGGGGTCATTGAAGAATCCTCTAGTGGGTGGTCCAGTCCCATTGTTCTAGTACCCAAACCCAATGGCACTTGGAGATTCTGCAGTGACTTTAGGAAACTAAATGAGGTCTCTGAATTTGATGCCTATCCCATGCCACGGGCTGACGAATTGATAGAAAGTCTTTGGCCAGCCAGGTATATTACAACTTTAGACCTCACTAAAGGTTACTGGCAAATTCCTCTGTCTGAGGAATCCAAAGAGAAGACGGCCTTCTCTACCCCTGAGGGTTTGTTCCAGTACGTTACCATGCCTTTTGGGCTACAGGGGGCACCAGCTACATTCCAACGGGCTATGGACAAGGTCTTGAGACCTCATAAAAAATATACTGCTGCATATCTAGATGATATTGTAGTCTTCAGCTCAGATTGGGACAGTCACTTAGGCAAGGTTTAGAATGTGGTTAGCTCCCTCAGAAAGGCCGGACTCACTGCCAATCCTGAAAAATGTGCCATAGGCTTAGAGGAAGCCAAATATCTTGGCTATATTGTTGGCAGAGGAGTGATAAAGCCCCAACTAAATCAAATTGAGGCCATTCAAAATTGGCCCTGTCCCACTACTAAAAAACAAGTCAGGACATTTTTAGGTATTGTGGGATACTATAGAAGGTTTGTGCAAAATTTTGCCATCCTTGCAGCACCACTTATTGACCTAACAAAAGGGTCTAAGCCTAATACCATTCACTGGACTCCTGACTTAGTGAAGGTTTTTTCTAAGTTGAAGTCGGTGCTGTGTGAACAGCCGGTACTGATAGCCCCTGACTTTAAGAAGGAATTTATTGTACAAACCAATGCATCAGAGGTAGGCTTAGGTGCCGTATTGGCACAGATGGTAGATGGGAAAGAGCATCCTGTAATGTATCTCAGTAGGAAACTGTCATCAGCAGAGAAAAACTATTCCATTGTGGAAAAGGAATGCCTTGCCATAAAATGGGCATTAGATGCCCTTAGGTACTATTTGGTTGGTAGACCATTCAGGTTGGTTTCAGACCATGCACCCCTAACTTGGATGGCTCAGAATAAAGACCGTAATTCTAGAGTGACCAGGTGGTTCTTAGCTCTGCAGGAATATAAATTTAAGGTAGAGCACAGATCTGTGAGGAATCATCAGAATGCGGATGCCCTTTCAAGGGTCCATTGCCTGCTAGGAGGAAGTGTCCAGACCTATGGCCTGGAGCCGGAGGGAGGTATGTGTAGCAGGTTGAATGGGTTAATCTGGCAAGGCAGGTATATTCCTCTTCGGCTACTAAGAGGTTAACCTGGAGGCTGATCTCCCCACAGGTGCAGGTGGATTAAAACCCTAGCTAGTATGATGGGAGTGGAACTTGGAAGCAGCTTGGTGTGGACACTGCTTTGCTGCTGATACTGCAGCTATATACCAGGAGAGACTTCTAACCTACAGATGGGTGAGAGATAACCCGATATCTGCTGTGACTGCTTTTTGGTTCACTTGCCGTTTTTCAAAAACATAACATGCTGTAGCTATGGTGTTCTTCCCTTTTAGACCTATAAAACTTTTTTCCCTGCTCAAACGATTTTTTACATTTGTCATGATTAATCGTTAAAATGGTATTTGTATAGCTCCCACCGACTTAAATAGGGGTTGTGCAAACTGCTACATTTTTGGCATTTTTTCTTGATTACAGTGCAACATAAGCTAGACAACAACAATGTATTTTTACTTGTGGTGCTCTGGTGTTTTGTTTTTTTTATCAGTGGCATTTACTCCAAAAATTTTACCCACCAAAAAACTGGGGAAAAATGCTGCAAAAAAAGGGGGGATTGTGGAAGGGAATTATAAAAGAATGTCTGTTGCTGAAACTTGCACAAAAGGAACAAACATACATAACCAGGACACAAACAGGAAATATCTGTGCTACTTTTAGACACTAGCAGTTCACACTAGTGAGCACAAACCAAACAGTATAGACTAGAGAACAGAATCAAGTGTTTACTTTGAAAGTATACAATATATTTTACAGGAAAACATTTAGGCTATGTTCACACTACGTAAGAGACTGACTGTTCCGTGACCCCGGCCGGGTCACAGAATGGCCGGTCTCTGGCCGGATCATCTCGGCCGGTAGTTAAGCATCGGCCGGATGATCCTTTCGGCCGCAGAGCTCTGATGCGGGCGCATCAGCGCGTGCCCGCATTAGAGCTTCCCATAGCCCACAGTAAAGCGAGCGGCCGGAGCCGCCCGCTTCACTGTTAACTGACAGGTCTTTTTGTTTGACATGTCAGTTGTTTGCGGCGGCGTATGGGATCCCGGCCGGAGCGCACACGATGTGTGTACGCTCCGGCCGGGATCCCATAGAACAACAGGCATTGTTCCACCGCTGTAAAAGTACGGCTGTTGTTGCCATCGGCAACAAAGGCCGTACTTTTACGTAGTGTAAACATAGCCTAATTCTCAAACTGGAATCTGTCAAAATGAACCCATTTGGGAGCTGAATTGCAAATAATACTCTTCCTATTGTAGCACACTCCTGTAAAGTTGTCCGGTTTGTGGATCTGTAAGCACGGTTCAACTTAGAGCACATTAATTTATATTGGGCTATTCACACAGTCCGTCTTATTTTGATCTGTAATCCGTTACATTAAAAAAGGACATATCCTAGTGTGGATTGTGATTGCGGTACGGTATGGGATCCATATATTTTACAGACATCACGGATGTCACATCCATGACGTCCATAAAAAAACACAGATCAAATCTAAGCAAATTAGTACTGTTCACATTTTACGGAAATGGATGCAATTACGGAGGATTTTCCAGGGATGACAGAGAAAAAATAGCGGGAGAATTTGGGGCCCAGAAAAATCTCTGATGTGTGAAATAGGAGTATGAATATCTCAAACTATCCAAGGTCTCTACAACACCTGATTTAAGGGGACACGTTGCCTTTAGATTTCCTCTGTAGTGCATCTTTATGTGTTTTCACTTACAGTTTAAAAAAACTAAAACTAATATTGAGTGGCATTTTTATGACACGGTGGCATGTTTGACTTCTGTGTTTTTGCCTAAAAGTTTGACATTCATGCTCTATAGTGAAATAATGAACAATAAACAATTACCCAGATTTACTAAAACCTTTGCTAACTCTTCCTTAAAAAAATCTAACTCTTGGATTTTTCACTGTGTAACAGGCTGATGGATAAAATCAACCATATTTAAATAATGTATTATTCAAACCAGAATCGTGGACAGTAATTTTGGCATATTTGTTGACACATCTATGACACTGTCCCAAACAAAAAAATTGACTTACCAAAATTTCTTCTTCTTTCCACTAGTCTAGAAGCTGCACACAAAAGTGTAACATTTATTGCCTACTCCTACTAGGCTGAAACAAAAAAGACATGATTTAGGCTATGTTTCCACACAGTATTTTTGATGACATCTGGACAGCAAACTATGGAGAGAGGAAGGAGAACAATTCTAGTTGGGGAAAGCATCATCTGTGAGAAACTAATTATCATTGTTTATTCTTCTTCTTGGTATTTGAGTGGATGTTCGTCATTTAATGGCAAATAACGTGTTTTAAAATAATGGTAACAATTTGCCATTACATGGCGGCCATCCAATTTCAACAGTGTGTGAACATTGCCTTTCTGTGTTTTTAATCCACTCCTGGTTTTGATTGCAAAATACTGGCCAAAATACTGTGTGGGAGCATAGCCTGAAGCTACAATAAACATTTAAATCAAGGGATTCTTGTCCTGCTTTAGGACTAATGGAATGAAGTAAATTTTAACTTTCCATGTTGTTCCTCAGCAACACAAAATAGGGATTTAGAAAGCAATAGTTAAATAGGAAACTTCATAAATTCACTCTAGAGGCGACTGATTCATGGTCATGTAGGCTTAAGGAGTAATCCAAAAACATGGCCACTTTCTTCTAGAAACCCCACCACTCGTTACCTCAGTGTGGTTGTGGTTTTGCAGCTCAGTTCTATTCAAGTAACTAAAGAAGAAATTGCAATACCACACACAACCTGGGAACAGATGTGTTGCTGTTTTTGCAAGAATATAGCCATGTTTTTGTTAACCACTTTAATATACTTTGACAAACCCAAGCTTGCCCTTATTATGACCCTGGAACTGAACAAACAGAGATTCTGGCTTCCTGAAGGCTCTGGATCTGTCTGGATCTTCCTTCTTTGTTTCTGTGATCCTCTTTGGATGAAAGCCAAAAGAACAATTTCTTGGTCAATATTTTTTCCCAAAAATTTTTGACTTCTCTGAAAAATCTTTTATCCAAGTGATGATAAACATACATTTTTTTTAAGACCCCTACCCCTATTAAAACCTTCTTGCAGGAATTCTAAAATAATGCAACAAGGATGAAACTGAAAAGCACTTTTATGCGCACGATTTGCAAACTTCTTAGCCATGTCATACTTTAAGCATGGAAGGTCTTCTTGACTTTAAGAGGATTTCAAAGAGATCTTGTTAGCATGCTCCTGTCAGCAACCAAGGTAAGAGATGGAATTTTTCTAAGGCTGAATGGAGCAGCTCCTCTTGTGACAGAAGATCTAAACAAAGAGGAACCCTTCTGAACCACCCACACCCAAAAGCTTCTGCATAGGCCACAAGGGCAGGACCACACTGGCCCTAGTTTGCCCTTGAAGAATCTTTGGGAGCACTCTCATGAAGAAGGAAAACAGAGTGAACACAAAGGGGGACATGTATCAAAGTAAAAAAAAGCACACTTTTTTGCGGAAAGGGGCCAGATGTGAATAAATTTATTCACAAATGGCTGTTTTGCGAATAAATTATTTGCATGTAGCACCTTTCCGCCCAGTATGGCAGGGGGGCAGAGAGGGGGTGTGGAAGGGGTGGAACGAGGGGTGCGGACTCAGAGTCTGCTTAATTCAGCATTTCTTTAGCGGAAAAATTGTCAGGAAACCTACTCCAGCTCTCAGCTGGCAAAGGTTTTCTGCTGCGTGCATCGGTGCGCACAGGATTTAAGTAGAGGCAGTGCGCCTCTACATAAATCTCCGCAGTCTCGGAGCAACGGGGACATTTTTAAGTCCGGCGCAGAAAACGCCGGACTTAATAAATGTCCCCGTAGACTAGATCCTTTTTTCTGGTGATCAATAGACTGTCCTGATGTTATGGCAGATACTTCTTTAGCAAAACTTCTCGGTCCTGCAAATTTGGGGGTTTCTGGTCCACCCTTGCATGTTCACTTAGTATACTGAGGAGCAATTGTCCATCATCAGTGTCAGTACTTTGACCTGGTGACGCATGAGCAATCGTTCATCATTTTTTTAAGACTCTTAAGAGCGCCTGTCCCATTTGCCGACGTCAGCTGTAATTTCTTCACACTGATTAGAAAACCATGGTCGCTAAACGTTTGATTATTAATGGAGAAGGATCTCTCTCAATTCTGTCTTGACAAACCAGTAATCCATGTAGGGCATGACATAGACCCCATGAGTTGTGAGCTGAGCCACGTTTATGAATATATAAGAAGCAGATGACAGGCCAGCAATGGCACATAAATTGGAGGTAATTGTAAGGCTACCAGGATAAGTAGTTTTCCAAGGATAGGATTGTGCAGTTAGGCAATTAGTTAAGGTCCAGGGTCACAAGGTAATCGTCTTTCTACAAGGCTGTCACCACTGATCTTAATGACTACGATATAAAGTGTTTCTGATGATATAATGGTCCAAAAATGTGAGACATTGACAAGTCTCTGCAGAAGACAACGCACCTAGAAGTCTACATACGTTTTCTGCTGGATTGAGGAAAATTGCATTAGTGTCAGGACTGGTCGCTAAGAAAGACAAGAGGACTGGTCGCTAAGAAAGACAAGATGGCGGACACAGACAGTGGACCCTAAGCTCAGCCCCACCCACTGTCCCTACCTACTTGCCGCAATCTACCCTAAAATGGCAGCGGGCAACTGGGCGGCGGAAACAAAACACAATAAAGAAGAGTCAATGGTCCAGGTCACAACAATTGGGCAGCACAGTACAAATCAGTTCACAGGATTTATGTAATAATGCCTCTACATAAATCCTGTGTGCACTGGAGCCACTGCGTGCTTAAGCAATGAAACCTACACCCACTAAGCGATAGCTTAGATTTCAATTACATTTTTCTGCTGGAAAAATGTTACATGAGGTGTACGCAGAGGTAGTGTACGCAGAGGTAGTGTCCCCTCGGTGTGTGGTCACACCCCCTATTACGCCCCCTCCCTGCCCCTCTGGCACAAGCATTGTTGATGGTCCTGATGCGAATAAACTATTCGTAAAACAGGCATTTACACCAAAATATTTGTCCAGCGCTGCTTATAAAAGTATTTCTATTAGAATGATTAGAGAAGGAATTTTGTTTTTATTTAGAAAATAATCTTCTGTAGTGCCTGAATCAGATTTATAAAAAAAAAAAAAAGTTTCCTTTCTGACATAACCACCATAAAACTTTCTGGGGAAGAATCTACAGCAGTAGAAGGTGCAGGCTGAGATACATAGGTGGTCAAACTGAGAACACCTGTATAAGCTGACTTGACCTCCATAAAGGCTTCAGAAAGTTGAATCTTAAAGATTCACTCACGGTCGTACAGGCGATTTTAAGAAACTTTGTAATTGGGTTTATTAGGTAAATATGGCATTATCTGCATTCAAAAAGACTTTTCCCAGACCCCCCCCCCCCCCCCCCCCGCCTCCTATTTTCCATTCACTGCAAATTATCAGGAAATTTTGTCTTGTTGCATCAGACATGCCCCTGTCTGTTCTATCGAGAGGGGAGGGGGGAGGAGGAAGGAGGGAGATTTGTAGGCAGCAGAGAACAAAGGATTACACAGCGGGGAGCTGCATGAAAGCTGTATTCAGAGGTCGGAGAGGTCAGTGCTGACTTAAGAGGAGGTTGCCCAGTGATGTAGCTGTAAATTAACTCTTTGTCCAGTTTTGGTGCCTCATCTCCCTTCACCCCTCCCCTCTACATAGACAACCATGAAGACAGGAGGAAGAGCTTCAAACTGATTTTTCATGATAAAAATGCATTTTTCGGCTAATAAACATAATTACAAAGTTTCTTAAAATCACCTGTACTATTGATTTCTGGAAAAAAAAAATTAAACGACAGTCACACTTTAACCTCTTAAGGACATAGGACGTATGCGTACGTCATATGTCCTCACTTGCACTTCAAAGTGGCGGCGGCGCCGCTTTGAAGTGCCGCGATCCCAGGTGCCGCGAGTAGCCCGGGACCGCTGCTATTAGCGGGCACGGTCTGATCGCCGTGCCCGCTAATTAGCTAATCGGAGGCAGCTGTCAAAGTTGACAGCTGCCTCCGATTACCGGAGGCAACGTTTCCCTGGTGTCTAGTGGGGGAGATCGCTCCTCCGGGACCTTGTCCCGGAGGAGCGATCTCCGTTACTGATGCCGGCCGGGGACTCGTCCAAGATGGCGCCGTCCTCGGCTCGGCACTCGTTCGTTTTCGGCTGCAGCAGCCGAAAGCAAACGAGTGCCGATCTCATGGATCTCTGCAGCATATCTATGCTGCAGAGATCTCAATGAGAGATCCAAGTGTATATACTAGAAGTCCCCTAGGGGGGCTTCTAGTATATGTGTAAAAAAAAAAAAAAAAAAAGTGTTGTTAATAGTAAAAAGCCCCCTCCCCTAATAAAAGTCTGAATCACCCCCCTTTTCCCAGGTTTTAAATAAAAGTAAACAAATAAATAAATAAATAAACATGTTTGCTATCGCCGCGTGCGTAATCGCCCGAACTATTAATTAATCACATTCCTGATCTCGTACGATAAACGGCGTCAGCGCCAAAAAATCCCAAAGTGCAAAATTGCGCATTTTTGGTCGCATCAAATCCAGAGAAAATGTAATATAAAGCGATCAAAAAGTCGTATATGCGCAATCAAGGTACCGATAGAAAGATCACATCATGGCGCAAAAAATGACACCTTGCACAGCCCCATAGCCCAAAGGATAAAAGCGCTATAAGCCTGGGAATGGAGCGATTTTAAGGAACGTATATTGGTTAACAACGGTTTGAATTTTTTACAGGCCATCAGATACAATATAAGTTATACATGTTATATATCGCTTTAATCGTAACGACTTGAGGAACATGCATAACAAGTCAGTTTTACCCCAGGGCGAATGGCGTAAAAACACATTTCCCCCAAATAAAAGAAATGCGTTTTTTTTTTCAATTTCACCACACTTTGAATTTTTTTCTGGTTTCGCAGTGTACTTTATGCAAAAATTCAGCCTGTAATTGCAAAGTACAATTAGTGACGCAAAAAATAAGGGGTCATGTGGGTTTCTAGGTGGAAAAATGCAAGTGCTATGACCTTTTAAACACAAGGAGGAAAAACCGAAAACGTAAAAACGAAAATGGGCCATGTCCTTAAAGGGTTAAGCCAAGGAAAGAAGTTCTGCACTTGATCCTGAAAAATTTAATCAGAAGAAGGGGCTGTCAAAGACCAGCAGAAATTGAATAGAGAGTCATCTTGCACTCGCTGCTCTCAAGCATGGCAATGTCTGTGCTTTTCCTTTCTTTTCCTTTTTTAGGCATATGCTAATTTTTCATCTAAGGAAAATAGAAGATTTGAGACAAAAAATACTTTAAAGTAGAGTCAAAGGGGCTTTAGAGTACACAGCAGCTTGCCTGACACTAAAAAAACATGCCACTGGAGAAGAAAAAGGGGAGGGTGTGCAGGAAGCATGTGTTGGACAAAGCTACCCAATCAAAGCAGAGAGGCCAACCAGTGCAACAAAAACCATACCTTCTGCTGACCACATGGAATGCCCAATGCTGGGACAGAAAGTGGGAGACCCGAGCTACACAGTAAAAATGTGCCCATGATCTGGCAGAAGAGTTAGTCCTAGACCACATACGTGTACTGCTTTGAAGCTCTTGGAGCATGACCCTTACCCAATCAGGAACATTATGATTATCTACTTTTTTGTAGAGACTCCTGCAGTCAAAGAGCTCTAGACCACACTGAAAGCCCCAGTGTCCAATAGCTTATGTGTGCATGACAGGGGCAGAACGTTACCATACCGATAGCCAGTGATGGATAATCTCCCAAGAGCAGGCAAGAACCCACCAGCTGACTCCCTTAGCCACACAATCTTATTTTGGGGGACTGCTGAACCAGGAACACCCCTGGTGTGCTAGAGACATAACTTGGTAGGATAGAAGAAAAAAATATGCCTGAGACTTTTTCTTTGGAGCTTCTTCCTCCTCCTCTTGATTAACTGTTCTTTATTACTACCAGATAGTTGTCATTTGTTTATGATATTTACCCTATTATGTGCTGTCAAATAAAGGGCAAGGAAAATGAGGTTTGCTTTATGGGTTTGCTATTCCTCTAAACAGTTGCTGACATTGGAAAAAACTACAAAACTTTTTTTTCCACTGGAGTACCCCTGAAAATGGGTTGTCTACACAAGACACCCTCTTTTGATGGACTCTTCCCTAGTAATTAGCTGATTCAAATAAAAGGGCAGTGTCACAGCTGCGGCAGCGTCCCGTGCTCCGGGCCGCCGCCGCAACTTCCCTCTGCCTCATGCAGCCGCCGGGGACTATGTGCAGGGACCCTGCGCTGCTACTAGTTCGGCCCCAGGGGGCGCCTTACCTCGCCCAGCTCCTGTCTCCGTCTGTCCCGGCCGGCGCGCGCGTCCCCGCCTCCTAGGGCACGCGCGCGCCGGCTGCCTCAGGTTTAAAGGGCCAGTCCGCCCTTAATTGGTACTTGCACTAATCACTCCCTATATAATCCCAGCATGCCCCACCACAGGTGTTGGAGCCTCTACATGCTTCCCATAGCGTTTGGCCCAGCTCCCTGTTGTTCCTGACCTCAGTCCTTGTTCCTTGTTCCTGTCCGCTGTCCTTGTCCCTAGTCCCTGCCCGCTGCCTTCCTATTGTTCCTGAGTACTGTCCGCCACCTGTGATTACGATTATCTCCTGCCTACTGCTCCTGCCACGCCTCGCCTGCCGTCACTAGCAACCAAGCCAGGGGTAGCGACCTGGGGGTCGCCTGCCGCAGCAAGTCCATCCCGCCTTGCGGCAGGCTCTGGTGAAAACCAGCGGCCCCTTAGACTCAGCTCCCTGGTGAGGTTAGTGCCATCGCTAGTGACGGCTGAGCTAAAGGTCCATTTACACAGAAAGATTATCTGACAGATTATCTGCCAAAGATTTGAAGCCAAAGCCAGAAACGGACTATAAACAAAGATCAGGTCATAAAGGAAAGCCTGAGATTTTTCCTTTTTTTAAAATCCATTCCTGGCTTTGGCTTCAAATCTTAGGCAGATAATGTGTCAGATAATCTTTCTGTGTAAATGGACCCTTAGTCCATCAGAACAGGAACTGCTATTTCTTAAAGTGTACCTGTCATGTTTCAGGCTTCCAAACTTCTGTCCACGGCCACCACTATTTTTCTTAACAGAGTTTGTGCATAGAACTCACAGAGTTAGTTTAGGATTTAGGATTTCCACTGCAACCTGAACCCTCACCAGCAGTTGCTTCTGCACACAGAAGTTAAGCCTGAACCATGACATGTAGGACAGGTCCATATGCCCTAAAAGCCATTTTCTCCTCAGACAGACCCTTTATCAAGCCTTTCCCTATTTCTGTGGTATTACAATTGTACTGTTAAGAAATACCATCTCTTTTCTTATGGGAATGTAATTAAAACAAATAAATCACACAAAACCCTTTTTATAATTACCGCTTCAAGCTGCGATCAAGCATGACAATGGTGTAAACTCAGTGACAAGGCTGACAGACAAGTAACTTCACAAGCTAAAACTCCCTTCTAGTGGTTTAAGACATGAATAATTAAGCTAAAGGAACAGATAATGTTTCTAGCAACACTACTCAGTCTATCGCATGATGTAATTAAAGGGGTTGTCAAGTGTAAACTGCTAATTTACCATGCAGTCAGGGCTGCAAGGAGCTTAGTGGTGTATACTTACCTGTCCCACTTGCTGCAGCTGGCAGTTCCCAGGCTGGTCAGTGTCTGCCACATTCTTCTTCTTTATGATGCGTTCACACCTACAGGATCTGCAGCTGATTTTCTGCAGCAGATTTCATTGAAATAACTGAACACAGCATCAAATCTGCTGCAGATCTGCAGGTGTGAACGCACCCTTAGAATGTCTGCTGATGTGCTGATCTGCTGATGACCACTGGCAAGTGCAGCCACACAAACACACAATTGTGTTTTGAAAAATATTAATCAGTATCAATTGATGGGGGTTTTGCTCTCTATATGCCGGTCATTTATATTAGTCCTTTAGACTACCCAGGGCTGATAACAGCACTCAGCAAACCCAGGCAAGTGCTGGGGCCCCCGCTTTTGAGGAGGCCCACTCAACCGCTGGGTGTTATACCTAATCCTGTAACTGTAAGTGCTCCTAAAAGGCAGCTGACTGTGCAGGAGCCAGGTAAGTATTGGTGTTTGTTTGATTTTATATTACAGAGAAGGATACCTATATAGCTGCAGGGGGATATTACCTACTGGGTACCTAACTACTATATGGATGTAAAGAGGGGGCCTAACTACCATATGGGGTCACAGAGGGGGACTTATACTTTATGGGGACACAGAGGGAGCTAACTTCTAAATGGGGTCACAGAGAGGGCCTACTATAGGGATGAACAGAGGGGGCCTAACTAGTATATTGATGTACATAGAGGGCCGAAACACACAATTTTAGATAAAGCAATATAATGTTTGAAGGGGTATTACAAAATTAACTTTTAATATGTTGCTACCCAAAACATAAGAAATTCATACCTCTCCATGATCCCCTGGTGTCTTTCAATGCCATTATTCGGCCCAGTCTGAACAATCCTGCCTCCCCTTCCAAGACAGACTCGTCTCTGCAGCGTTCTCCGCAGCCTGCCCAACACAGTCAGTAATTGGCTGAGCGGGCTGTTGCTGCTAGGCAATCCCGTTTCGGAAGTGGATCATTTAGCCAGGGGCCGAAGATGACATAGGAGGACATTGGGAAAGCGCAGAGAGGTTAGAATAGGCTGTTTGTTTGGTTCTGCACTAGGGCAGCAACATATTAAAAGTTAATTCTGAGCATAATACTTCAGAACTGCCAGCAGCTTATTTTCTGGCTTAACCCCTAAACGACCCATGATGTAACTGTACGTCATAGTGCCGCTAGGGGAGTAGGGGCTATATGCAGCCCGGGGCCGCGGCTATTAGCGGACAAAGTCCAATCACCGTGCCCGCTAATTAGGCATTTAAATGCAGTTGTCAAATTTGACAGCTGCATCTAAATGCCTGTTTTCCCCCATACCTGGAGGATAGGGAGCTATCCCTGCTCCTTACCCAGACGGCAGTCTGGGCCATAATGGCCCTGATCCCGGCTCGGTAACCTATTGCTCTCGGCTGCAGCAGCCGAGAGAAATAGAACACCGATCTCATTGATCTATGCAGTATATCTATCTATCTGATCTCGCACGGTAAATGGCGTAAGCGCCAAAAACTTCCAAAGTGCAAAATTGCACATTTTTGGCTGCATCAAGTCCCAAAAAATTGTGATAAAAAGCGATCAAAAAGTCGCATATATGCAAACAAGGTACCGATAGAAAGTACAGATCACTTGGCCCCATAGACAAAAAACAAAAGGGTTATAAGCATGGTAATAGAGCAATTTTAAGGAACATTTTTTTTTTTTAAAGGTTTTAATTTTCTAAAAAGTTACATATTGTTGTAATCGTACTGACTTGAGGAACATGTATGACAAGTCAGTTTTAGCCTAGGGCGAACGGCATAACCCCCCACCCCACCCCCTCAAAAAATTTAAAAAAATAAGGGCTCATCTGGGTCTCTAGGTGGAAAAATGCGCACACTATGGCCTTATATACACAAAGAGGAAAAAAACGAAAGCACAAAAATGAAAATTGGCCGGGTTTTCTAAGGGTTAAGATCTATGTATATTCTGAAATACAGTCCACAGGGCATTTCAATAGGATGCAAGAGCCTATCAATGTTCTGCCTGTGAATCTAAGCAGAGTGGGCTTTTAGATATAGGCATAGGGGTTTTAGTTCCAGGAATTTTGCTGAGCTTTTGCAGCCCAGTTAAACACTTCCTGGCCTTTATCTCCTGATCTGCAAAACTTTTTTTTTAAGCTTTTATCTCAGTCCTGGGGTGATAGATTGAAATAAGAGTTATAGAGCTCCTTATTCAGGGTAAGAAGCCTTATAGTATACTCCATTGCACTCCTTATAGTACACTCCATAGTAATCATAAATCTGCTAACAGGTCCACTTTAAACAATAGGATATAAGCAGAATAATAATTTTAAAAAAAAATGTACCAGCTGTATAATATGTTTGTTTACTGCATTTCATAGAGCCAGGTCCTACAATTGATAAGAGTAAATTATTCTCATTTCTGGTCTAGCTGTTACACATTGACCAATATGTCTTGATTTTACCAACTAATATTTATGACTGTTCTCTAAATACTCACATTTGTAACACCTTCTGTCTCGTGAGAATTATTTTTCTTTGTTCTCCATTGTGCCTCCTGCTGTCTGTACTGGGGTTGCTTCAGATAAAGTCTTAATACTTTGTTGCCCACTACACAAAAGGCTTACCACATCAATATCTTTTAGTACATTGTTTTTGCCCATAACAGATTTTCTATAATGCATCATTTTCAGAGCTCTGTCATTTATATATTGTTGCTTTGAAAAATCACAATATCCTAGCTTTGATGGTTAGGCTATTCTACTTATATTTTTAGTTGGCAGCCATCTGTATTAATGCCTTTGATTTTGTTACATATCCACTTTAGTTGTTTTATGTGGTCTCTTCCATTTGTATCCATCCCCAATAGATGTTCTGCAACTATAAATGATGCTGACAATAACAAAAAAGAACTAAAAAGTTTGCTATGAAAGGACAAAAAAGATTATGCATCTAGCACCAGATCTGATTTCTTTTTACCTATTGTATATATAGAAGTAAAAAAAAAAAAATTATGTTTATTCTGTCAAATCTGTTAATTGTTTTTTTTATTTATACTTATTGTTTTCCTAAAGTACAAGTCTTTTTAATAAGTATACATTAAGCATTCCCCACCATTTCATTGCTGTAAAGTCTGAGAAGCTCTTTTCCATAGCTGCTGGAGGTGCCACTTCTACAATAAATGTCAACAGCAGTCTGTTTACTAACAGCCGGTTCTCTGGGGTCTCCCTTTTTTCCTCTCATAGCTGTAGTGTTAGAAATACCATTACACGATTAAGACCCTGAGATTTAAGATAAGGTTGCCCCCTCACATTATTTCTATAAAATATAATAATGCTTTTTTTGTTGGTGGTGGTGTCTTTGTTTGTTTTCTTAACTATTCTATTATAAAATGTTATACTCAATACATTTAAGAAAAAATAAATAAATAAAACATCTGTACTGTGCTATAAACCAAGCTGAATGGCCATTTCTGGTGAGAGTGACATGTCAGTGGATGTTGTCAAAACTTTGGTGGACAGAAGGAGGACCAGGAGGCAGCAGCTGTGGCAGAACAGGTCGGGTAAGTATACAGCACTGTTGTGATTCTGCAATATCATAGATTTTTCATTTGTGCTAGATAACCCCTTTAAAGCGACTCTGTACCCACAATCTGTCTCCCCCCCAAACCACTTATACCTTCGGATAGCTGCTTTTAATCCAAGATCTGTCCTGGGGTCCATTCGGCAGGTGATGCAGTTATTGTCATAAAAACAACTTTTAATCCTGCAGCGCTGTGTCTAACGGCCGGGGCTTACATTTGTATATGCATTAGGATGGCACAACCTCTCTGTCCCTCCTCCCCACCCTCCTCATCATTAGGAATGATCCAGGAATATTTACTGCTGTTTGAGCATTGCACAGGTGTATTAACAATTCAGCCCATGTTCATTATGCACACAGGTGTGGAATAGGAAGCAATCTGCCTGGATCATTCCTAATGATGAGGAGGGTGGGGAGGAAGGACAGAGAGGGTGTGCGAGCCTAATGCATATACAAATGTAAGCCCCGGCCGTCAGACACGGCGCTGCCAGATTAAAAGTTGTTTTTAGGACAATAACTGTATCACCTGCCCAAAGGACCCCAGGACAGATCTTGGAATAAAAGCAGCTATCCGAAGGTACAAGTGGTTTGGGGGGGTCAGATTGTGGGTACAGAGTCGGTTTAAATATTGAACCAACAGTTTCAATCTGCACAGAATTTTGGACCTAAAACAACACAGTGATTCCCCATAGGGTCTTGATCACTCAGTTTGATACAGTGTTTACTCTCTGTCTAGTCAAGAACTGTTCCTGGATTAGACTAGAAAGTAGCACAGGAAAAAAAATCATTAATAATAAAGTCACTTAAATGGTGTGATGCTGTAAAGTGCTGTATGGTTCCCTGCTGTACAGTATAGCCCCTTGAAGCCACCACGTCTGCAGAAGTAGCTTTACAGCGGGGTAAAAGTAGTTTTATTCCGCCTCAAAGGGATGGTAGAGGGGCGGAAACTAGTCATCTCTGTGGGGAGCCGTGACTAGTCATAGGTGGCTCCCTGCCCAGATGACTAGTTGCTGCGCCTCTCTGGTGCAATAAAACCACTTTTTCCCTGCTGTAAAGCAGGCGTGGCTGGTAGCTTCTGGGAACTGCACGGCAGAGCTATACTGTACAGCAGGGAACCATATCAGTATATGGCTGGGTTCACACTATGTATATTTGAGGCTGTATTTGTGAGGCTGTATAGCAACCAAAACCACGAGTGGATTGAAAACACAGAAAGGCTATGTTCACATAATGTTGTAATTGAGTGGATGGCCGGCATTTAATGGCAAATTTTTGCTGTTATTTTAAAACAACGGCTGTTATATTGAAATAAGGGCAGTTATTTACCGTTATATGACGGCCATCCACTCAATTTCAACATTGTGTGAACAGAGCCTTTATGTGTTTTCAATCCACTCCTGGTTTTGGTTGCTATGAGGACCTGACTTGAGGACCAAATACTGCCTGAAGTATACAGTGTGTGAACCCAGCCTATTTGTGCTGATTGGTTCCCTTTAAAAATTTGTTATGCTAATATGATGCCACTAAAAGCAGTTCTTGGGCTCTGGGTTGATAGGGGTAAGTGCCCCTATCTTTATACTATCTATATTTTTTCTTCCCATCATGGTCATTCCAACCCAACCATCTGTGTGCTTCTCTTCTCTACTCATTTTTTCTTTACATCTACTCAATATACTATTTAACCCTTTAATATTTATCCATGTTTGTATAAATCCTTATTGATATCTGGCATAACTCTCCATTTATGTAATTGTTTCATGAGTCATTCTTCAATAAAAAGACAGCTGATTTAAAAAAAAAAACATACAAGAGATTGATTATGATATACCAATGACATTAAAGGGCAACTCCAGTGGGAAAAAAAATCTTTCAAATCATCTGGTGTCAGAAAGTGACAGAGATTTGTACTTTACTTCTATTAAAATTCTCAAATCTTTCAGTACGTATCAACTGCTGTATGTCCTTTATATCTATGTCTTTGTTTATGACATACAGCAGCTGATAAGTACTAGAAGATGAGATTTTTTTAATAGAAGTAAATTACAACTCTGTCACTTTCTGAAACCAAATGATTTGAAAGAAAAAAAAATTCGCTGGAGTTGCCCTTTAAGGACAATCGCAGGGTATTCATTTCAAAGAGTATATACCAAAAGTGCACAACTTATTGTGAACATGTAAGAGTAGTAAGTAAATAAATTCCATGCAGGTCATTGTGCACTGTACACCATGCAGGTGCTGATTTCTAAGACACTCAATGTGCACAAAAGTAAGCCTGTTGTTATAGCAGCTGTCACCTTTCACCTGTTTCACTCTCATAAATGTAGGGATGTAAAACTAAAAATCTATCCTTCTCGGCTGAACAAAGGTTATTAACAGGTGTTTCATAAGTCAGATCCACGGTCATGTGTTGACCACACAGCCCTGCTATTGACTGCAGGTAGCGCTTGCAATACTGATAATTGTTGGGTGGCTCCGAGATTTGCTGCTTGAAACATTGGCAAGCCGATGCGCAGCCTGCAGATGTATTCTGCTCCCAAAGATGACCCATTTAAGAGCTGTATAAGACAAGGTAATTCTTGGCCAAACAGGACGATATTGCCCTTTGTAATGGGGCCAGTGATCAGACGACAGATGAGCAAATGCCTGTTCACTGGTTGAATGGGTCATTTTGCGTGGTTAAAAATCATTGGCTATTGGCCATACATCTTTCCATGTAATAGGGGACATTCATCTGACAACTGATTGCAGCAAAGAGCCTCATGAACGATCATGAACGGCCTTGTTTCTGTATGTACATACGTATAAGATAACAGCTACCTCTCCAGAAACCCCATTAACATGAACATCCAACTTGGCTGTGTATTTATGTGTTTATAATTTTGGCTGTTTTTCTGCAGCTTGAGAGGAAACCTGAATTAGTTTACCACGCTCCCCAGCACCTATTTAAAATCCTAAGTAAGAAAGGTGTGCATGCAGAAAATCTGCAGCACATAACAATGCAAAGTGCAAATGTTCAAGCAGGATCTTATACCTTAAGGCTATGTTCACACACAGTACAGACAACGGCTGTTGTTTGGCATTTAAAAACAATGTTTTCAACACTGACAGTTGTGTTGAAATCAATGCAGAATGGATGGAAATAATTGACATGTTAATTATTTCCCCGGCTGTAGCGAACAACTGCCGTTGTTTAATACATTGTGTGAACAAAGGCTGTTGATTGCATTGATTGCATTGCAACACATTTTTTTATGACAAGAATTACCGTTGTTAATTGAAAACAACGTCCGTTCTTGTCATCGCTGCCCGGGCAATCGTTAGTGGCGGTCTGTTGTCGCCTATTACATAAAGCGATGGCAGCAGATCGTTGCTATTCAACATGTTGAAAGACATTCAAAGACAACGATCAGATGACATTGTGCATGTTGGCTGATCGTTGCCTTTCATTACACAAAGTGACTAGTGGCCGCAATGGCCGATAACCAGTCAAATATGGCGGTTAGTCCCTTTGTGTAATAAGGCCTTTTGGTCTCTGCCTGAAAACTACACAAATACCATCTGTCAGACCCCATACACATCAGGTGGCTAGCTGATTCTGTCAAAACTGGGGTTTTGGCTGACACATGTCTAATGTCTATGGGGCCCTAAGACCACTGTTCTTTACAATACAGTATCTCTACAAGACATAACACATATGTGCAAGTATACTTTTATAGTCTAGTTCCTCTAAAGTGGCTGTCTAGCATTATGTTAATAAGCATAATCATTAGACTGAAATAAGCAAAATTTCTACAATACATTCTGCCTCAATTTATTATCAGGTTCAAGATCTTTGCTTGCTGTCAAAGAATGAAAGCATCCATGAAAGCATCCATCTACCAAAAAGCTGTCCTAAAGCCCCTATTACATGGGGCGACATAGAGGAGCAAACAAGCGCTCGTTCCCCTCTCGCTGCCGCCGCTAATGCACGCGGCGGCAGCAAGCAAGTAAGTGCAGGGGAGGCTGTGAGAGCTGTGTGTGTGGGGGGGCTGTCCGGGTGATCGCTAGATCATCCAGGCAGCCCATAGAGCATAGCAGCAGTCTGCTGTCGCCGCTCCTATTCCACAGGGCGACATCAGCAGATTGTTGCTATCACAGTCGTTTGTCTTTCAACATCTTTCATGTCGGCTGATCATTGCCTTCTATTACACAAGACGATTATTGGCCGTAACGGCCAATATCAGACAAGTGCGGCCAATAATCGTTCTGTGTAATAGGGCTTCAACCTAGAGGTGTATTTGTTTAAAATGGCAGTCTAGGTAAACCACTAGATAAGGCATGGCTTCCAGCCTCTGAACATAAACCAACAAAGCTTTTAAAGCTGAATAACTTCATAAACTTCTTAAAGGAGAAGTCAGGCCAAAATTTTTATTTAAGTATTGTATTGCCCTCCAAAAGTTATACAACTCCCCAATATACACTTATTATGGAAAATGCTTATAAAGTGTTTTTTTCCCTGCATTTACTACTATATCAAGGCTTCACTATCTGGATAAAATGGTGATGTCACGACCCGAGTCCCAGAGCCATGCGGGCTGTGGCTGCTGGAGAGGATGATGGCAGGGGGACACTGAGGGACACAGGGCACTGGAGGGACACTGAGCATCCCTCATCACTATTTTATCCAGGAAGTGAAGCCTTGATGTAGTAGTAAGTGCAGGGATAAAAGCACTTTATGTGCATTTCCCATAATAAGTGTATATTGGTGATTTGTATAACTTTTGGGGAGCAATACAATACTTAAATAAAAATTTTCGACAAACTTCTCCTTTAAATACCTTTTTGTTTTAAGAAAGGACTGGACAGCCCCTTTAAGTGTAGGTACAATATCTCTATATAAATGTATACTAACCCACTTTGTCAAGGCACGCAAAGATAAAAATGACGTAATCCTACCTTCCACTGACTTCCCAATACTGTGAAGATATGTAATTGCAGGGTATTTTGAATTAAAGTCCTTCAAAACCATCTCCAACTGTGCAGAATTGTGGTAGGAAAAATCTAGATTTTGTGCAAAGAGAACTCCGAGCCACATAAGAGAAACAGCAACCTATAACAGAGTATACACAGGACATTAGCATGTGCATTTCACGTGATGATCCATGGCAATCTTTTATATTATAAAATCCTATTACATTACAGCATCTCAAACACATGTATCAACTACAATTTCCCAGAAAGCTGTTAGGGTCACCTAAACTGTGTTCATACATGGCGTTTTTTTTATGCATTTTAAAATAATTTTTATTGGGATTTCCCAGCTATTTGGCAAAATCAAGCTATTTTACCACAAATGCAGCGAAGTAGTGGGAAAATTGCAGCAAAAATGCAATAAAAACATTGTGTGTGATTACAGGTGCTGTAACCTCACTGATTATGCAATAGTCTGCAGTGCAATTAGATATTCTGCAACAGCTTTTGGTGGAAAACTGAGAGTAGGCAGGATTTGGGGGGGGGGGGTTAAGAGCTGGGGGAGATAAGTAAGCGATACTATATGCTTCTGCAGCATAGATATCTTTTACCTGTTGTTGGAGTATACCCTTAACGCTATGGACACTTTTGAAAAGCATTTTATTTATTCTTCCTGGGTACTTATTGTGGAGCAAATAACATTTTTTTCCAAATGACTTTTTTTTTTAATTGCTCAGTTTCGCTTCTAGAGTTTGCTATGTGAGTTCTATTTTCTCTTTAAACTTGTATGCAGAGCATGTAATTATCCCTTGCAAACTGCCTTGTATTTGCTTTAAGGCCCTATTCCACGGAACGATTATCGTCCGTATTCGGCCGATATCGGCCGCTACGGGCGATAATCGTCCCGTGGAATAGAGTTCAACGATCAGCCGACATCGTTCATGTCGGCTGATCGTTGCAGTCGCTTGTTTTTCAACTGATATAGCAGCGATCTGCTGCCGTCGCTCCGTTGAATAGGAGCGTCGGCAGCAGACGCCGCTATATCCTATGGGCTGCCCAGACGATCAGCGATCACCCGGGCAGCCCCCCCCGCAGCTCCCCGCCGCCCCCTCCCGCACTCACCCGCTCGCTGCAGCCGCGTTGAATAGCGGCGGCAGCGAGCGGGCAACGAGGAGCAAACGAGCGCTGAGAGCGCTCGTTTGCTCCTCTCACCGACCCGTGTAATAGGCCCTTTAGTCTCTGTCTACAGTGGTTGCGAGCTACCATTTAAGGGTTCTCTCCCCCCTAATCACAGATTCAGTATAACACCTCCTTTCTGCCATCTCTAAGGGTCCATTTACACAGAAAGATTATCTGACAGATTATCTGCCAAAGATTTAAAGCCAAAGCCAGAAACAGACTATAAACAGAGAACAGGTCATAAAAGAAAGCCTGAGATCTCTCCTCTTTTCAAATCCATTCCTGGCTTTGGCTTCAAATCTTTGGCAGATACTCTGTCAGATAATCTTTTTGTGTAAATGGACCCTGACACTGAGAGATCAGAAAGTCTATCTGACCGACTGATTTATCGTATCCTCTCTGAATAGCAGCCAAACAGTAGGACATTCTGATGAAGACTATTCATTGACCTATATTTTTTACTCAGGTAACAAATACGAAATAAAAAGTCAGTGCAAAGGTGTTCATAGCTGCATTAGCATTATACACTTCATATAATGGCTGCTTACTTGTAATTTCAAGCCTCAATATAATGTTTTTCTTGCTATTCGTATGAATATATTTCTTTACACTGGCATAAAAAAATAAAACAATGTGTGATGCACAATTTTGCAACTAATGTTGTGTAGTACCTTTTAATGAGTAAAAAAAAATCAAGTAAAAAATGCTGCACGAAAAAAATCTATGTATTAGTAGATACTATTATGGGGAAAAAATGCAACAAAAGCTACATCATTAAGCTAGGGTTTTCCAGGAGAAAAAAGAAAGTATGCAAGAAGAATGTGTAAAGAAAGCCTAAAGGTCACGGTTACCAACATGCATACCTTTTACATGAAGCATTATAACAATCCTATCGCCATACATAAAATTATATGTTAGTTAATTCTAGTGTCTAAGGCTATGTTCACGCTACGTTTTTTCAGCTCCGTTTAAAATGATGTTCGTTATTTTGAGGCTAAAATAACAGACGTCATTTAGCAGCCTGGCCTCCCTGTAGTGCAATAACTGGTGTTTGTACATTATTCTAGTTTGGGGTTACTAATTGGCCTTTGGATGCGGCTTAATTGAAAAGTCCATTGAATTTAATAGTAAAAACGGAGAAAGAACGGTGAGAAAAGAAAAACTGTGTGCGAACTACTAATAAAAATGTCCGCTGTTTGCAAAAGACGCACAAAAATAATCATCATGTTCATTATTTTGACGTCCGCGGCAAAAACGTCCGTTATTCAATACATTGTGTGCATTGGACGTCCGTCTTCTCATTGACTTCAGTGCATTGCCATTGCAGTCAGTTAAATATGAAAATCGGAAGCCTTTTTATTAATTTTGACGTTGTGTGAACATAGCCTAACAGTTACTAAAACTGTATCTTGTTGTTATAGGCTTATTTCCCTTTTGCACCACTTATATTGGTTCTAACATGAAAAAATTAAAATAAAATAAATGCAATGGAGAAAAAAAATAATCATGACAAAAAAAATGAGAAACAACATATTGTGGTGATTGAGGGAGCTAAGCACAGGAATCTTCCATGACCCCAGTAACATCTATTCCCAGTGACAGTTCAGTGTCTAGGACTGTTACACTTAGAAGCCATGTCACCCCTAATACCATAAGGAAAAACGACTAAATAGTACTGAAACATACAGGGGCTCACAGACCAAGTATCTAACTGAGCCATCTAATCTGATGTCACTGCTGCACTAAAGAGCATGTAGCCAGGAGTTAGAAAGTTGCCATTGGCCGGTGAATAACTTTAGCAGAGCGCTCTAGGCAGCCGGTCCTATTACCTGCAGCAGCACCATGGCCAGCCAGTGGCAGTGACAGCCCTGCAGAAGCTTGCCTCGGTCCCGGGAGATCCCTGCTGTCCAGGCTGCTCTGGTAGTCTGCAGCACCCCAGCCCCGGCTCCTCTGCTTCCTGGGACTCGCTGAGCGCTCTGCTGCCCCTAGCGGCGGTCTCCTACAGTGCACAGTGTGACCCCCGCACTCTCTGTGTAACCAAATAGTTTCCTAGGGTTGGGTGTGAGCCTTATGTTATGTGAATGAGGGGCGGATCACACACTGTAAGCAGCATGACTAATGACGATGATGATACCTCATTGTAAACTCACCATGTATGTTTCAACATGTTCAGAAGAGGGCAGCCCACGTCCATGGCTGTCTGGCTACATATACATGATCTGCTGTATTATGGAACATTACAGAATAAATTGACGCACTAAAACTGCTTTATTGATGCACTAAAATTGCTTTTCAACTACTTTCTAATTTCATACAATATGAGAGTATACACACACCTCCTTACTAAGAAACTATATGCTATTTACAAGGGGACAGGCACCTTTCACAATTGTAGATAGTTCAGATTGTAGTCCAGCAGTAAGTAAAACATTGACTTTATGGAAGTCCTTTAAAGCCCCTTTACACATCAGTATTATACAGTCAGATCCCTAATTGCTGACAGTATAGTACCCATTTATTTAAATGGATACTTTTACACATGGGTAGTAGTCATTACAACCAATAGGTCCATGCAGACGGACGGATACACATCTGAATCCTGTTCATAGTTGCGGGACTGCAATTACGGACATAATTACTAATTGGGTCTCTAAACCAGGAGTACAAATTTATTTAAAAATGCAACATAATTACAAGGGAAGCCATCCAAATCACTTTAAAGAGGTAGTGCGGCGCTAAGAAATTATTCACAAAATAACACACATTACAAGGTTATACAACTTTGTAATGTATGTTATGTATGTGAATGGCCCACTTCCCGTGTTCCCCGCCCCCGCCTGTGTACCGGGAAGTGTAGTGCAGTATACATACCGGATCCGTGTTGACTGACCCCGTCAAAGACGTCATCTTCGGGAGGCCGGCCGACCCGCTCCTGCCGTCCCTCATGCCAGCCCCCCCTCTGCCACGTCATCAGCTGCTCAGCCGCTATTGGCTGAGCATAACTGTGCTCAGCCAATCGCAGCTGAGCACAGTTATGACGCGGAAGGTGCACTACACTTCTGGGTACACGGGCGGGGGTCGGGGAACACGGGAAGGGGGCCATTCATAACATACATTACAAAGTTGTATAACTTTGTAATGTGTGTTATTTTGTGAATAATTTCTTAGCGCCGCACTACCCCTTTAAGCCTATGTTCCCACACAGGATTTTTCCTCAGTATTTTGCAAGCAAAACCAGGAGTGGATTGAAATAATTAAAATAACAGCAATTTTTTGCCATTAACTAACAGCAATCCACTAAATTTCAGCAGTGTGAGAACATAGAGGGACATTTACTAAGGAGTCTAATGTGTGCAACTATTCTAATAGGGATTTGTGTGTATTTTGTTCCAATATCTTGTGACTGATTCATTAACATGTAGCACTGCCATAGTAAATGCATCTAAATAATAAGGCTCAAAAAGGCGCAACTATGAAAAAATTGCGCAGTTTTATTCACCTGGTTCTGACCAGACATAAGCTTGCGCCTGTTTATGCGACTTTTTAATAAGTCGCAAATGATAAATTGGGCGCTAATCCCGGATTATGCAAACTTTTTGGTGAATACTTAAAACAGGCAGATTAAAAAAAAGTTGCATCTTAAAATATTCACCTGTCGAATACTGGTTCATAAGTAGAACTTAGACCAAAAATGGGTAAAAAATGCAATTATTCACCAAAATTTAGCCCTTGATAAATGTCCCCCGCAGTCTGTCTGTGTTTTCAATCCACTCCTGGTTTTGGTTGTCAAATATTGAGCAAAAATACTGTGTGGGAATATAGCCTAATACCGTTACTTTTTTTTTTTTTTTTTAAAGCTAGGCTACACTTTAACCCCTTAAGGTCAAAGCCAATTTTCGTTTTTGCGCTTTTGCTTTTTCCACTTTATGTTTAACCCCTTGCCTCTAAAGCCTGTTTTGGCCTTAATGACCAGGCTCATTTTTCAAAATCTGACCTGTCTCACTTTATGCGCTTATAGCTCAGTGATGCTTTAACGTATGCTAGCGATTCTGAGATTGTTTTTTCGTCACATATGGCACTTTATGTTAGTGGCAAAATTTAGTCACTACTTTGTGTGTTTTTTGTGAAAAACATCAAAATATCATGAAAAATTTGAAAATTTAGCATTTTATGAACTTCTGAAATTCTCTGCTTTTAAAGAAGGAAGTCATAGCACATAAATTAGTTACTAAATCACATTACCAATATGTCCTCTTTATTCTGGCATAATTTGGGAAACATATTTTACTTTTTTAGGGTGTTATGGGTCATAGAAATGTATCAGCAAATTATAAAATTTTCATAAAATTTCCAAAAAGGATTTTTTTTAGGGACCAGTTCTTTTTTTAAATGGATTTAGAAGTCTGTTATCCTGAAAACCCCCATAAGTAACCCCATTTTGGAAACTACACACCTTAAAGAATTAATCTAGGAGTATAATGAGCATTTTAACCCTACAGTGGCTGGAGGAAAGTATTCACAATTAGGCCGTAAAAAAATCGAAAATAAAAATTTTCCAATATTATATATGTTTAGATTAAAGTTTCTCATTTTCAAAAGGAACGTGAGAAAAAAAGTATGCCAAAATTTGTAACGCAGGTTCTCCTGAGTACAACGGTACCCCATATGTGGGCGTAAACCACTATATAGGCGCACAGCGGGGCTTAGGAGGAAGGGAGCGACAATTGGCTTTTTTAATGCAGATTTTGCTGAAGAAGTTTCTAAGCACCAGATGCGTTTGCAGAGCCCCTGTAGTGTCAGCAGAATAGAATCCCCCCAAAAGTCACCCCATTTTGGAAAGTGCACCCCTCAAAGAATTCATATTTGGGTAGGATGAGCATTTTGACCCCACAGGTATTAGAGGAAAGTATTCAAAAGAAGACAGTAAAAATGAAAAACCTGAATTTTTCCAATAATATGTTCGTTTAGTTTGAAATCTCTCAATTTCACGAGGAACAACAGAAAAAAAGTACACCAAAATTTGCAACGCAGGTTCTCCTGAGTAAAAAGGTACCCCATATGTGGGCATAAACCACTGCATGGGCACACAGCGGGGCTCAGAAGGAAAGGAGCGCCAATTAGCTTTTTTAATGCAGATTTTGCTGGAGAAGTTTCTGAGCGCCAGGTGCGTTTCCAGAGCCCCTGTAGTGTCCACAGAAGAGAACCCCCCAAAAGTCACCTCATTTTGGAAAGTACACCCCTCAAAGAATTAATCTTGGGGTGCGGTGACCATTTTGACCCCACAGGTATTAGAGGAAAGTATTGAAAATTAGACAGTAAAAATGAAAAACTCGAATTTTTCCAATAATATGTTCGTTTAGTTAAAAATTTCTCAATTTCACGAGGAATGGGAGAGAAAACGTACCCCAAAATCTGTAACGCAGGTTCTCCTGAGTAGAACTGTACCCCATATGTGGGCATAAACCACTGTATGGGCACACAGCAGGGCTCAGAAGAGAAGGAGTGCCAATTTGCTGGAGCAAAACCGCAGCTAGTAATAGTTATTAGAATAGCACAGTTACTAAAATACAATAAAAAAATGAGATTACAGGTAATGTGGAGGTGGTTATGGGTAATCTGGAGGTGGTTACGGGCAACCTGCGGCGGTTACGGACAACCTGCGGTGGTTACGGGCAATGTGGGGTGGTAACGGGCAACATGGGGTGGTAACGGGCAACATGGGGCGGTAACGGGCAACGTGGGGTGGTAACGGACAACGTGGGGTGTTACGGATAAACTGAAGCGCTTATAGGTAATCTGGGATGGGTACATGTTATTTGGGGTGGTTATAGCCAATCTGGAGAGGGTCACTGGCAATTTGGGGTGGTTACGGGCAACGTGCGGTGGTTAGAGGCAACGTGCGGTGGTCAGTGGCAACGTGCGGTGGTTAGAGGCAACATGCGGTGGTTAGAGGCAACGTGCGGTGGTTAGAGGCAACGTGCGGTGGTCAGGGGCAACGTGCGGTGGTCAGAGGCAACATTCGGTGGTCAGAGGCAACGTGCGGTGGTCAGGGGCAACCTGCGTAGGTTAGAGGCAACGTGCGGTGGTTAGAGGCAACGTGCGGTGGTTAGAGGCAACGTGCGGTGGTAAGGGGCAACCTGTGGTGGTCAGGAGCAACCTGCGGTGGTCAGAGGCAACGTGCGGTGATTAGAGACAACGTGCGGTGGTTAGAGGCAACGTGCGGTTGTTAGAGGCAAAGTGCGGTGGTTAGAGGCAACGTGCGGTGGTCAATGGCAACGTGCGGTGGTCAGAGGCAGCGTGCGGTGGTCAGGGGCAGCGTGCGGTGGTCAGGGGCAACGTGCGGTGGTCAGAGGCAACGTGCGGTGGTCAGAGGCAACGTGCGGTGGTCAGAGGCGGTGGTTACGGTCAAGATGTGGTGGTTATGGGCAACGTGCGGTGGTTACATGTAATCTGGCGTGTTTACGGACAACCTGCGGTGGTTACGGGCAAACTGGGGCGGATACGGGCAACCTGCGGTGGTTACAGGAGAAAACCGCAATACTGGGAGTAAACCGCAATTATTACTATAATAAAAAGTGTGTTTTATTTTATTTGTATGTTTTTCACTTTTTCACATTTACACTTTTTCACTTGTGCTTTTTACACTTTCATTTTTACTATATTACTATGATTACTGTAATATTTTCTATCACAGTAATCATAGTTTAGTGACAGAGACCAAATTGGTCTCTGTCACTTTAAATTTCCAGAGCTAACTGCTTCTGACGTGCATGCGCACATCAGAAGCAGTCAGGACGTCGAGGAGGACGGAGCTCCAGGATCAGGTAACGTATGTAGGGAAGGGGGGGGGGGTGACTGGGGGACGGGGGTGACTGGGGGGGTGGGGGGGGGCGACTTGGGGGGGGGCACGGTGACACTTTTTATCCCCTGTCACCAATGATTTATGGTGACAGGGGATAAAAAGTGCTGGCAGCACTGGGAACAGGCGATCAGCGGTATATAGTATATACCGCCGATCGCCTGTTCCGGGACCCCACAGGGGGGTCCCCGATCACTGCCCCATGCTCTCCGCTACCTCTGGTGGCGGAGAGCATGGGGTTTTCATTCATTTTTTTATTTCCATCGCTGCGATGGAAACATCGTTTGTTCGCAGCGATGGGGGCGGCCATCTTGGATTTGATGGCCGCCCGGGGAGGGGGGGGGGTTAGATATCGGCCACTAGGGGGCTGATCTGAGGTCTGATTAATACTTATTTCATCTCCCCCCACCATGGATTCACAGTGGGGGGAGATGAAATGCAGCGGCGGCGCCGGTAATGGCCGGTACTGGCGGATCGCCACTACAACGGTGATAGCGGCGATCCGTCAGTACCAGGGGGAACAGGGAACTGCCGGGGGAGGATCTGTAGTGGTGGCGGGAGGAGGCAACATGCCACAGCCCCCTCCCGCCGCCCGATCGCCTCCCAATCCAGAAATATCCCCATAGACGCTGCGGTCGCATTGACCGTGGTGTCTATGGGGTTAACTGCCCGTGGGGAGCACGGCTCCCCTCCGGGCAAAGGCAGCGGGAGGAGGCTATGTGACATAGCCTCCTCCCGCTGCCCGATCTCACCTAGGGACAGCGGGGGGAGGCAGGGAAGACATGACGTTTGGGAAACGTCATGTTGCAGGAACTACCTGCTTTACATGACGTTTCCCAAACGTCATTTTGCGGCAAGGGGTTAAAAGGCCATAGCACTTGCATTTTTTCACCTAGAGACCCATATGAGCCCTAATTTTTTTAGACATCAATTGTACTTTGCAATGACAGACTTTCCCATAAAATATGCAGCAAAACCGGAAAAAAATCATTTGCGCTGTCAAATTGAAAAAAAAGGAATTTGTTTTCATTTCAGGGAGTTTTGTGTTTACGCCATTCGCCCTGGGGTAAAACTGACTTGTTATGCATGTTCCTCAAGTCGTTACGATTACAATGATATGTAACATGTATAACTTTTATTTTATCTGATGGCTTTTAAAAAATAAAATGCTCCTTAAAATCGTTCTATTCCCATGCTTATAGCGCTTTTATCCTTTGGTCTATGGGGCTGTGTGAGGTGTCGTTTTTTGCGCCATGACATGTACTTTCTATCGGTACCTTAAATGCCCATATGCAACTTTTTGATCGCTTTTTATTTAATTTTTTCTGGATTTGATGCGACCAAAAATGCACAATTTAGCAGTTTGGAATTTTTTTGGAGGCCATAGCAATGTATTGCCGAGCTGGGATCAGCGTCATTGCGACGCTGAGTCCCAGCCCGGTCAGAAGCACGGATCTCCCCATCACGATCGCATCGCAGGAGGGAGATCCGTCCCACTAGACACCAGGGATGCACGGAGCTAAGCATCTAAATGCAGCTGTCAGGTTTGACAGCTGCATTTAGATGCTTAATTAGCCGGAGCGGCAACGGGACCCACTCCGGCTAATAGAGGCACCCCCTGGCTGCAGATCACAGCCGGGATCAGCGCCGTTCAGAGCGGGGTCCCGGCGGGACCCCTCTCTGAACTCCCCCCGCGTCACCATGACGTACCAGGTACGTCATGGGATGCTAAGGGGTTAAATTGTCTACAAAAAGGCTGGGTTCACACTGCGTTTTTGCAGTCCGTTTATTGGATCCATTTTATGGGAAAATCCGTTTTTTCAGACATTTTTTCTTATGATTACTTTTTGGCTGTTTACACTCTGTACAAACAACGGGTGTTCTGCGTGAACGACCGTCGTTTAACGCGATGATCATGAATTCCGTCTGTTCCACGCGGAACTGCCGTTATGTGTACAGCGTGTGAACATAGCCTAAAAGTAATTATTTAAAAACAGATCCAATAAACGAACTGCAAAAACGCAGTGTGAACCCAGCCTGAGGAAGCCTGAGCAAGCAGCCTCGGGATGGTCCTTGCACGGAGGACATCAATACTTGGCCAGGGTGCGTGCACACTACTAATTTCCCGCATATAACCCGCGGCGGATTCCTTCGCTCGTACCCACAGGCGACGGCACGCATCTATGCCCATGCCATAGACACTATTCTATGCACGGGCGGATTCCGCTTTCCGCCGAAAGAATTCACATGTCACATCTTTTGGCGGAATGTGTAAAACGCCCGTGCATAAATTAGTGTCTATGGTACTAGTGGAGATGCGCGCCGCCACGTGCGGGTATGAGCAACTGAATCTGCCGCGGGTTATACGCGGGAATTCTGTAGTGTGCACGCACCCTCAGTGAGTGAGAAAATATATGAGCATAGTGGCTGGAAAGCATTTATCTGTAGACACTTTTTTACAATGCAACCGGTATTAAGCCTCATTACCAGAAATCTCTAAACATTCTTTGAGCTGTGTGCTCTGTGAGTTTGGATTTCTCATCCTGAGGTTGTTACCCCCCATTTCTCAGAGTATCTCAATGACTCACTGTTATTAAAACATTGCCAGAGTAAACATTTAAAGGTTAGGTCTAAATATTTAAGAGCGCAGTAACTGTGTATAATTCTGCTCGAGCCAATTCACATTTTCTGAAACCTCTTTGACTAAAGTAAAGTTTACATAGTTTTTATTATATTGAGTATATTATGGGGGGGGGGGGGGTTCAATAGGACTGCTGAAATTAATTATTTGTCATTGTACCATAACTTAATATTTTAAAGCGAATGTACCACTAGGTACATAGTTTTGTGTTTTTTAAATTAACAGATTGCTGCCAGTGCGGGGATGCCAGTGGTGCGGTCCTTCTTTTGAACCGCTGCCCCGTTCCCATGCATGTCGCTGGTCTATTACCAAGCACTGGCCCAGCATGAAGCAAAAGCAGGACCGCACCACTGGTCTGTTAATTCAAAAAACACAGAGCAATGTACCTAGCGGTACATTCACTGAAAAAGATATAGCATCTCACTGGGCACCAATCACACATTTAAATTTAAGTACAGCTATGGACCTTGGTGGCAGTGTAGTAGAAAACTATAGCCCCCTGTCAAAGTTACACTCTGCTGTACAGACCCTAAAGGAAGACCCCAGAGATATCTATCATCATGTGTAGCTTTGCTGTAAATCAGACTTCCAGAAAAAGTAAAAAAATGGGTGATGGGCGAGTACTAAAATGCTCGGGTGCTCGTTACTCGAGACGAATATCTCCCGATACTCGAGTGCTGGTTTCGAGTAACCAACCCCATTGAAGTCAATGGGAGACTCGAGCATTTTTGCAGGGGACCCAAGTTCAGTAGGGGGAAGGTCGTGTGAAAACCTGTCAACCTCAGAAAATTATGGAAACACCATGGAAATGGACAGGAAACAGCAGGGGCAGCATGTATGCATGCCTCTGAGGCTGCCTAATGGCACCATTATGCCTAATTCTGTGCAATAGCCTGGTTAAAACAGAGGTAGGCATATGGACCACCCAAAAACTCAGCCTGACACAGCATGGCAGTGAGAACACAGGGAACAATTAAAACAGAGGTAGCATAGCATGAATCAGCCCAAAATTTCAGCCTGACGCAGCATGGCGGTGAGGAAAGAGTGATCAAGGTGAAAGTGGTAGCCAGTCAGCCTTCCAAAAATTATACCAGACCTAGCATGGCAGTGAGCACACAGAAAACTCCCGGGAGCAGCAGTAGCCAACATGGAGGCCAGGCAGGAGCAACAGTAACCAACATGGAGGCCAGGCAGGAGCAACAGTAACCAACATGGAGGCCAGGCAGGAGCAACAGTAACCAACATGGAGGCCAGGCAGGAGCAACAGTAGTCAACATGGATGCCAGTGAAGGCCCAGCAATAGCCAACAAAGAGGCAAGGGCAGGCACACCAGTAGTCAACATGAATGCCAGTAAAGGCCCAGCAGTAGTCAACATGGATGCCAGTGAAGGCCCAGCAATAGTCAACATGGATGCCAGTGAAGGCCCAGCAATAGCCAACATGGAGGCAAGGACAGGCACAACAGTAGTCAACATGGATGTCCATTACTGCTCTAGTCAATCCTGCCTTAAAAATGGCTACAACATTGAAAAAAGGTAGAGGGTAGTGGTGAAAGAATGGCATAGGACACCCGTAAGATAAGATGACATCCACAGATAATATGGTTTGAAATGGACAAGACAAGGAAGGTAAGGGCAGGCCCAGCAGTAGTCAACATGGATGCCAGTAAAGGCCCAGCAGTAGTCAACATGGATGCCAGTTAAGGCCCAGCAGTAGCCAACAAGTAGCCTTCTACCCCCAGCACCCTTTCAATTTTCAATTTGACTGTAGTACCCACTAGTTTAGGGGCGGCTGTACGGTACAATGTGGTAGTGGCTGGACCTAGATACACACTCTGTGATACCCCCTTACAATGAGCAGTGAAGTTTTATGCAGGTGTACTACAAATCCCATTAATACAGTGTAGTACCCACTAGTTTAGGGGGGGCTGTATGGTACAATGTGGTATTGGCTGGACCTAGACACACACTGTGATACCCCCTTACAATGAGCAGTGAAGTTTTATGCAGGTGTACTACAAAACCCAGCAATACAGTGTAGTACCAACTAGTTTAGGGGGGGCTGTACGGTACAATCTGGTAGTGGCTGGACCTAGACAAACGCTGGGATACCACCGTTCAACGAGCAGTGAAGTTCTGTGCAGGTGTACTACAAATCCCAGCAATCCAATGTAGTACAGCAGGACCACCAGCCCCAAAATAAAAAAAAAGAGTACACTGAGCACTTCTTAGGGGTGTGTATGCAACACCTAATGTCCCCTTTCTGCCAGCAGCTGATCACCACAGTGGGCTGGCTTAAATCGTGGTAGCAGCACTGCAAGTCCCAGCCAGCAGTCTATAGTAATATTATTAAAAAACAATTTGAAGCCCTGAAAAGGGCTGTTTGTTTGTATTGCTAGTATTCCCTGCCTACTGGAACGCTAAATCCTACACTGACCCTCTCCCTGAGAAGCAGCAGCTCTGTCCCTGATCTCTCCCAGTATACGTCTGAAGCGAGCACTGCCGGCGCCAAGTTTTATATGGCAGGGTCATCTGATCTGGCCAACCAATCGCTGCTATCGACATGTATGGGTCCCACGTGATTGCAGGATGTCCCAAAGAGTCTCCTGCATGTTTATTGGCTGAGAAATAGCGCCCAAACTTACAGAAAACGGATGATGAGATTTTCTCGAGTATCGCGAGATGCTCGTCCGAGTAACGAGTACCATCGAGTACCCTAATACTCGATCGAGTACCAAGCTCGGACGAGCATGCTCGCTCATCAGTAGTAAAAAACTTACAATCCCAAAAAGCTTACAATACGGCTGGCGTTCGCCATGGAAAATGGGGAAATGTCCCCCAGGGTGAGTAAACAAATAAAGGATCTGAGGAAGGGAAGTGTCCCAGAAAGCAATATCCATTTTTACTTATTCTTCTTGTTTTTATTCTCATAATAGAAGCAACTACATTTTTAGCTATTTGCTGCTGAAATCTGAAGTTTAATTCTTAGCAGCACTGGACCTTGGGATTGTAAGCTTTTTATTTTTCCTGATATTCTGATAGATGGGCCCTACCATGCTTTGGGAGTATCCCGGGCATCAACACTGGCGGCTGGAAGCCTTTCCTGGACCACTTTACCCAATTCATTTGGAGAAATATGCACAAAGCCCAAGGGGCCTAATATACCTATAATATAGGACACATTCTTATCTACAATTTCATTGCCATCTTTTTGTACTCTTGTTTTCTACATAAATCAGACTTGAGAACTTATCATAACTCTTTTCATATATTTAAAGAGCACCTGTCATTTATTGGTCAGAAGAACAAGCGGGGTGATGACCACGCTGCCGCCCGCTCCTCTCCCCGCTTTGTGTTTGCAACCTAGACTAACCCCATAAACTTGCAATGAAAGCTCACGTGACACAGAGCTGGGAGTAAATGTGCTACTTGCAGACTTCTCCTGGCTCGTTCTCCTGATTAGTCGCGGTCTCTCTGACATATCAGATAATTATTTTTTTTTATGATCATGCTCATTTAAGTGCTTAAAGGGAAAGTGAAAATCTTTTTCTTTCAAATCAACTTGTTTCAGAGAGTTATATAGATTTGTAATTTACTTCTATTTAAAAATCTCAAGTCTTTCCATACTTATTAGCTGCTGTATGTCCTGCAGGAAGTGTTGTTTTCTTTTCAGTCTGACACAGTGCTCTCTGCTGACATCTCTGGCCGAGACAGGAACTGTCCAGAGCTCTCCTGCTCTGGACAGTTCCTGTCCCCGATTTCCTATAGGACATACAGCAGCTAATAAGTACTGGAAGACTGGATATTTTTAAATAGAAGTAAGTTACAAATCTATATAACTTTCTGAAACCAGCGCAATGATCTACAGATCTGGGCTGCAGCAGCCAAGAGCATTACAGCACTGATCTAATTGATCAGTGCTGTATAACATATACTACACTGATCTCTATGAGAGAACACTGCAGTTGTATTAGAAGTCCCCCCAGGGTACGTCAAATTAAGGTATTTGTAAAAAAAAAAAATTATCTATCAATAAAAAAGTCCACTCCCCTAATAAAAGTTTAAATCACACCCTTTTCCCATTTTATAAATAAAAATAAATACATAAATACACATATTTGGTATCACCACATGCGTAATCACCTGAACTATTAAATTATTGCATTCCTGATAATGCACAGTAAACGGAGTAAGCGCAAAAAAGTTGGATATGCGTAAGCAAAGTACCGATAGAAAGTACAGATTATGGCGCAAAAAATGACACCTCACACAGCCTCATAGACCAAAGGATAAAAGCGTTATAGTTGTTGTATATTGGTAAAAGCGTTATAGGAATGGTAATAGAGCGATTTTAGGGACATTTAGTTTTCTTTTAAAAGGTTTAAATTATTTAAAAGCTGTCAAGTAAAATAAAAGTTATGCAAGTTACATATCATTGTAATTGTACCGACTTGAGGAACAAAGTGAAAATTGGCTTGGTCCTTAAAGGGTTAAAGAGGACATCATTGCTTCAGTTCTTCTAAGGCCCCGTTCCCACTGAGCAAAGGTAGCGGAACATGTTCATTCTTCAGCGCGTACAGAGCAGGAGCGCGCGCCTCCCATAGACTCCCATTATGAGCGGGAGGCTAGCGGCTTTGCTTACCTTTGCTTAGTGGGAACGGGGCCTAAGGTGGCATCTACTATCATACCTTGACAATTACCTCTGTAGCCATCTTCACTAGGGATGGTCCGAACCGAGTTCGGATCGTGTTCGTACGAACCCGAACCCTCGGTAATGATTCCCGCTGTCTGCCCGCTCCGTGCAGCGGGCGGATCCAGCGGGAGGACCACCTGGAAAAATGGGATACAGCCATAGCCATAGGCTGTATCCCATTTTTCCAGGCGGTCTTCCCGCTGGATCCGCCCGCTGCACGGAGCGGGCAGACAGCGGGAATCCGATGCCGAGCGTTCGGGTTTGGACCATCCCTAATCTTCACCTTTTTCTTTTAAATCCAACAGATCCATAGCATAATCCATCTACTATTTTTATGCACTGTACCTGTTATGCCATGTTTTCATCTGTGCTTGCACACTAGGAAAAAAGGTTATGGGTTGTGTCATATACCCATCTGTCCGCAGCCATTTTCAGTACAAGTGTGATGTTGCTGACCTTGGTGAAAGACCTGGATGACTAGGATGCAGAGCCCAAATTTTCTAAAGACCTGCTAACTGTCACGGCCGCGGCGGCGTCCCGTGCTCCGGGCCGCCGCCGCGACCTCTCCATGCAGCTGCCGGGGTCCATGTGCAGGGACCCGGCGCTGCTACGAGTTTGGCCCTGGGGGGCGCCTTACCTCGCCCCGCTCCTGGCACCCGCTGTGCCGGCCGGCGCGCGCGTCCCCGCCTCCTAGGGCGCGCGCGCGCCGGCTGTCTCAGATTTAAAGGGCCAGTCCGCCCCTAATTGGAAGTTGCACTAATCACTTCCTATAAATTCCAGCCCTGCCCCACTACAGGTGTTGGAGCCTCTACATGCTTCCCATAGCGTTTGGCCCAGCTCCCTGTTGTTCCTGATTCCTGTCCGCTACCTGGTCCCTAGTCCTGGTTCCTGGTTCCTGCTCCTCTGTTACACTATTGCTCCTGTGTTCAGCCTGTCACCTGCGGTTACGCCTACAGACCTCTGCCAGCACCATCTCCTGCCTACTGCTCCTGCCACGCCTCGCCTGCCGTCACTAGCAACCAAGCCAGGGGTAGCGACCTGGGGGTCGCCTGCCGCAGCAAGTCCATCCCGCCTTGCGGCGGGCTCTGGTGAAAACCAGCGGCCCCTTAGACTCCGCTCCCTGGTGAGGTTAGTGCTATCGCTAGTGACGGTCCAGTGGATCCACTATTCCAGGCGTTACACTAACATATTGAATGGGGGACACACACAAAAAAAAGAGTGAAGTGAAGTAAAACTCTTATCATGTGATTACCGGTGGCTGAAGAAGTTGGATGTAGCATATGTTTCCCAGGCAGGCTTAGGAGTAAGGGAAGAGAGGCTGCACAGGAGGGGAAAACAGGCCAGACAGGTAGGGTCACCACCAAATGGACATATATGAGCAAAACCACTAAGAAAGGAGAAAACCCAGATAACAAGCCAAAGGACCAAAACTAGAAAGTCAGATAGAGAATACAGGTTAGGCAGGCTAGGTCAATACCAGGAGATCATATACCAAACAAGACAGAAAGACAAAGAATGGCGCACCCGCAATATGATAATGAATAAATCTGATATCTTTATTTTCAAAACACATAAACAAAACAACAAATGGACATACACTTAAAAACACCTAAAAACCCAATCCGGGTAAACCATCACAGGGAATACTCGTAATAATATACGTGTCCCTCTAGCCGCAGCCCCAATAGCAAATAAATGTCAGGCCCTGTATCCTGTCTAAACAATTGAATCGGAGACCCTGACTATTCAAAGTACATATGTCCTAAAGTGCACGTGCTCACAAAAATGACATAAACTAATTCATAGACAAATAAACAGTCATGTATGAAATATCAATACTGAAAATCATGAAAATCCCCCCCCAAGAAAGTGACCAAGTGCATAACCTATCCTATCATTTCAAAAAGTCAGGGTCAAAGCCATACAGAATAATCACATATCACCCAGGGCTCTGAGATGGGGCTCCGGTCTGTAACCCTACGCGTATCGTCACCTCACGTGACTTCGTCAGGGGTAACGGTTCAACATTCAATACATCATTTTATACCCATTTGCCCCCCCAAAAAAACTTAAATAAAATTGCATACAGGTGTCCATTACCATGTCCACTGAGGGAGAGCGCCCACCGGCCCCCATCATGGCGGATAGCGGCGTGCGTATCACACGGTGCGCATGACCACGAGTATGGTATTTACCCCACATGAATACATTGATGGGACCCCATAATGTGATAAGTAGATAACCCCCAGTAATTAATAAATGGGTAAAGCATGGGTGGCTGAATGATAGATGTGGTGTGTCCAAGCATGTTACATAGAGATATTATGTGATTATGTATAATTACTTTATTTATGGTATTGGAGTCCTAACCTGGACATACACCATGAGAATGGTTTGTATCCCACATTAGTATATTGATGGGACCGCAATGTGATAGGTAGTTAACCCTCTATATTTGATGGTGTTTGACGGTATTACATAGAGGTATACATACACGGGTATTATATTGGAAATGGAAATCATGTGTATATTTAAGGGTACGTTATATGTGGTACGTTATACGTGGCTCCTATGTGTAATCAATGATCTATTATGGTTGATGTAACAATGGGTAAAGCATGGCTTTTAGGAGTTCTACATGATCTATTATAAAATAAAGGGTAAAAGATGTTGTCTATGAGCTCTACATGATCTATTATCCTCACTGGTATAGATATACAGAATTCTTGTCACTATGTTATAGAAGGTGGATAGAGCATGTGTGTTAAGAGTTATATATTTTTGGGATTCTGGTCACAATGCTAGAGATAGGTGGTGTATACTATTTAAGTATGGTTTATGATTTTAGGATATTATTATGATATTACTTATGTGAGTAGCGCAATTTACGATGTTTATAGGAGGGTTGTAATGTAGTGATTATGTGACTTGGTAGAATTATATGTTGGCGAAGTTATGTTTATTATCTCGCCAGTATTATTTATACATCACCCATGTAATGTACGGTATTATCTATGTGAGTAGCGTAGAGTGTATAGCGATCATGTGACATGTGATCATGTGTTCACCGTATAGCGGTCATGTGATTTGGTGGAACGCATGTGCAGACATGTGATTCCGGATGGAACGCATGGTTGAGTTCCGGAGATAACGTGGTGGAACGCACTTCCGGTCATGCGCACCGTGTGATACGCACGCCGCTATCCGCCATGATGGGGGCCGGTGGACGCTCTCCCTCAGTGGACATGGTAATGGACACCTGTATGCAATTTTATTTAAGTTTTTTTGGGGGGGCAAATGGGTATAAAATGATGTATTGAATGTTGAACCGTTACCCCTGACGAAGTCACGTGAGGTGACGATACGCGTAGGGTTACAGACCGGAGCCCCATCTCAGAGCCCTGGGAGATATGTGATTATTCTGTATGGCTTTGACCCTGACTTTTTGAAATGATAGGATAGGTTATACACTTGGTCACTTTCTTGGGGGGGGGATTTTCATGATTTTCAGTATTGATATTTCATACATGACTGTTTATTTGTCTATGAATTAGTTTATGTCATTTTTGTGAGCACGTGCACTTTAGGACATATGTACTTTGATTAGTCAGGGTCTCCGATTCAATTGTTTAGACAGGATACAGGGCCTGACATTTATTTGCTATTGGGGCTGCGGCTAGAGGGACACGTATATTATTACGAGTATTCCCTGTGATGGTTTACCCGGATTGGGTTTTTAGGTGTTTTTAAGTGTATGTCCATTTGCTGTTTTGTTTATGTGTTTTGAAAATAAAGATATCAGATTTATTCATTATCATATTGCGGGTGCGCCATTCTTTGTCTTTCTGTCTTGTTTGGTATATGTTCTGGTATAAGGACATTGGCAGCATCCCATTTAGAGACTTTTAGTAGCTCCCACCTTCTCTTCTTGTATAGCAAGTGTTGTGGTATGAAGTGGGCTAGTCACACTCCTTTTCTGGTTGGTTGAGCAGGCTATCTTATTATTTTGTTCTTTGGAGTATACACAAATTTATGGTTGATATATGTTTAGAGTTGGCCAGGTTACAGTATGGAGGCCCGCGAGGCATTGTGGAACAGTCGGTTGGCAAATGTCTTTAGTTCCAGTGTAGAGACAAGTGGAGACCAAGAGTTTAATGATCTTGCTAGAGAGATTACAGAAGCCCATAAGCACATCACTCGGTTATGGTGGAATATCAGGAGTTTGGAGGAGTATTCTAAGTGTGCCATATTCCCAAAAGGGCTGAGGGTACAGATCTTTCCAGCGTGGGAGGTGACACCCACGTTTAAGGAGACATGGGAAACAGGCCTGATGCAATGTTCCAAAATAATAACCAACATGTTGCTTGAGCATGATAGAGCATTGATTACAGAAATAAAGGAGAAGCTAAAGGGGTTGGAATTGCGTCTAGGTACGTTTGATCAGGAGCGTTTGGTAAAGCCATTTCAGGAAAAATTGAAGAGTACTATTGACAAATATGAGAAAGAAATCATAGAAGGGAAGAAATGGAAATTCAATAGAGATCGACAGGACTATGAGAAACAATCAGTGTACAAATGGAAACATCAGGAGAATAAAAGAGGGAGGAAGAGAGCGATGGGCTCTAGGAAAGGAACAATGGATGGGAATAGAACTGAGGAAGCTAGTGGGAGTGATTTTTTTATCTTCCGGGGCAAGCGACACAGATGGGGGCACAGAGGGCAAAGAGGTAGGACCCGTAAATCCCAAGAAACGAGGGCCCTTTCATCGTGGCCCCACTCCCCCGGGACGCCAGCAGAAGAAACCTCACAAACACTGACCATCCATGAGTCCATTGCTCCCCTCAATTCCATGACTGATATAGTTCCGACTAATGATCTTCAAATCATCAATTTATCCTCGTATGTATTGAATGAGTTTGAAACTAATCTATTAAGACGTGGCTTAACCTTTTCTCCAATGAATGTATTGAACAAATTTGAGGCAATAAAGGATGTTTATTTGTTTTGCAGGAAGTTGGTCCTAAAACTTTTACATTCACAGCCGGATCTGATGGGAGATCTTGAGGATAATGATCGACATGTGCTGACAGATCTTTTGGATTTGCTACAGGAAAATGACGGGGAAACACGTCCTAGTCGCTTTCCGGGTAGGATAAAATCTAAAACTGCTCCACCCTTGTCTATCTTTCCTGCAGTGCAAATGTTTTTCAATATGGTAAAATTGAGGATAGAAAAATTACCGAGGAATTCTTTTTCAGGGTGGAACCTGAATAGGGAGGAACAACGGGCATTGAAACGTTTGCAGAATAATGACATCTTCATCTTGAGGGAAGCTGACAAAGGTGGGAACATTGTGCTATGGCCATATGATATGTATATCAAAGAGGCAGAGAGACAGTTATCCAATTCCAAATATTATCAACGATTACCCTCAGATCCTACTCAGGTTTTTCAAAAACGATTGTGGAGTCTTCTGGATTCGGCTGTGGACCAGGGTGTAATATCTAAAAAGGAGAGCCAATTTATGCGAGTGTTATTTCCCCGCACATCGACATTTTACATGCTGCCAAAGGTCCACAAGCGTTTGATGGAACCACCCGGTAGGCCAATTATATCGGGAATTGGGAGCCTGAATGAGAAGGCATGTATGTTTATTGACTTCTTCTTACAGCCTCTGGTCAACGTGTTGCCATCCTACCTGCGTGACTCAAGTCATTTGATACAGCTTCTTGGAGATGGACGAATGCCACCTAATACACTATTGGTAACGTGTGATGTGGAGTCTTTGTATTCGAATATTTCACATGAACATGGAACAGAGGCAGTGAAATTCTTTTTGCGATCCAAGGTTGGTGCAGATGAAGAGTTTGATTCTTTCATTTATTGCCTGTTAAACTTCGTCTTGAGGCACAATTTCTTTGTGTTTGATGGTAGATACTATCTACAGACGTCTGGCACCGCTATGGGTGCACGTTGTGCCCCCTCCTATGCCAACCTCTTTTTGGGGTGGTGGGAGGGGGCACACGTGTACCCATGCGAACTCTTTGGCAAGGTCATCAAGTGGTACAGATTTATCGATGACATCTTGTTTTTTTGGTCGGGTACAGAGGAGGAATGTCAGGAATTCAACTTGGGGTTAAACAATAATGAATTGAATATTCATCTGACATCATCCATTTCTCCTACAGAGGTTGATTTCCTGGACCTGAGGATTGGAATCGAAAATAAGTGTGTGACAACAAAGCTTTTTCGCAAACCTACGGCGACAAATAGTTTACTACACTATGACTCTTTCCATCCGAGACATGTCCTCAGAGGGATACCAGTGGGACAATTCTACCGAGTGAAGAGGAACTGTACAAAGCAAATCGACTTTAAGGAGCAGTCCAGATGTCTGACTCAGAGATTTCGGGATAGGGGATATCCCAGAAGAGTTGTGTCTCAAGCTTATGAAAGGGCCTGTCAGCAGAATAGACAAGACCTTTTGTTACCTAAAAGGAGACCGAAAGATGAACAAATTAGGTTTATTACAACGTACAACAACCAGTGGAATGGATTAAGAAGAATTTTTGAGGAGCATTGGGATATCCTGCAGACTGATGGTAGGATAGCACGAATGATCCCGGAGAAACCATTGATGGTGGCAAGGAAAGCTCCAACTCTCAAGGATAAGCTGACTAGGAGTCATTTTCAAAAGCCAACACGTAGAACTGATGGGGGTGTAAGGTATCATGGCTCATATCCATGTGGTGAGTGTTCAATCTGTCACTTGATGGAACCCACCAAGAAGTTTAAAAATTGGAATACTGGAGAGGAATTTGATCTTAAGGACTACATTAACTGCAAGACTAAGGAAGTGGTATATGCCATTACGTGCTCATGTCACAAGATTTATGTAGGTCAAACGGGACAACAATTGCGGAAAAGGATTCAAAAGCATGTTTCAACGATATCATTGGCCCGGAGGGATGCAGGGGAAGGAAAGGTACTGACATCAGTGGCTTCTCATTTCCTCAGAGCGCATATGGGAAGGTCCACGGGAATGAAGGTATATGGACTCCAAAGGCTACATAGGGACATACGTGGAGGAGAGACGAAAAATGCGTTACTGCGGATGGAATCAAGATGGATATTTAATTTAAAATCTGAGGCCCCAAGAGGCATGAATGAGGATCTGTTGTTTACAGGCTTTCTGGGTGAGTAAAAATGGGGGATTTTTCCCTGGCTGTTGACACTGGATATTAATTTAAAAATAAAAGGTTTTTGTTTTTTTTTTATATATAGGGGTTATCACTAAGTATACACAATGGTATTATTATTAGGATATATACACATAATAAGATACACAGATTATTTACATAAATTGTAAACCTATTTATTACTTTTTGGTTGTCACTTCACGTGGAGATTAATATATTAATATTCACTCACATAATTAGGAGAGTAGCTATTACATTCAGATTATATTTGCAGTGGATTGAATTTGCGGTGGATAATTTAATTTGCAGTGGGCGGCAAGTGTTTTGTGTTTGTTGGTTTGTTTATTTATATGTGTTCTTTTTCTTTTAGGGGATCTTATTATATAGATACGGATAAGGGATAATGTGTGTCCGGCCATTGGGAATTTACTTATTTATTTATATGATATTCAGAAGTCTCAAAATATATAGATTACAGTTGTAAAGGATGTCCAAGAACAATGAGGAGTGATATGCGATGGTACTTGTGGGGCCTCTCTACAGAAGAAAGTAAAGAAGGAGGATAGTATCTTCAGTAGGCACAGAGATCAGCATGGAACTAGAGACTCGTGACTGAGGAGACAAATGCGGGCCAGATATGTGTGAAGGGCGAACATTTATTATGGATTTGAATTATTTTTCCAAAGAACATAAGGATCATGTATATAATATATATTTTTTGTTTGAATATTATGTTTGGGTGTCTATGTCCATTGAGGGGGAGCATTTATGTCCACTGGTCCAATATGGCGGTTTTATATTATATAACTGGGTATTTGAGCACGGTGCGTTCACCATTATGATAGTGTGGGATGTGTTGTGCCCATATGATATATAGTGAATATAGAGGTATAATGATGTTATATTAGGGTGGTATCATGATAATGCAAATATTATTGGTTATAGATATGTAGTAGATTTATGGTATCGGAGTCCTAATGGGGACTAATGGGGACGAGTACATCATATACCATGTTTGCTGACTTCATGTGATAGCTTAGTGATGGAGATTATAGAGATATAAAGATCTCATATAAGGATGATATTATGACAGTGCAAACACTATTGGATTATGTATATTCAGTAGACTTGGGGTATCAGAGTCCTAATGTGGATCTCATATAAGGATGATATTATGACAATGCAAACATTATTGGATTATGTATATTCAGTAGACTTGGGGTATCAGAGTCCTGATGTGGACACACACCATGAGTACACCATATATGATGTCTGTGGGCTTGAGGTGGCAGTCTAATGATATCTATGTTTATTCCTTGTATAAAAGGCTATTGAAATATGGTGTGTGTACTATAGAGGGATTATAGGATGTGGTATGTCCAAACATGTTATAGAGGGATTATAGGATGTGGTATGTCCAAACATGTTATATAGAGATATTGTTTGATTATGTATATTCACTTTATTTATGGTATTGGAGTCCTAATCGGGACATACACCACGAGTATGGTATTTACCCCACATGAATACATCGATGGGACCCCATAATGTGATAAGTAGATAACCCCCAGTAATTAATAAATGGGTAAAGCATGGGTGGCTGAATGATAGATGTGGTGTGTCCAAGCATGTTACATAGAGATATTATGTGATTATGTATAATTACTTTATTTATGGTATTGGAGTCCTAACCTGGACATACACCATTGGCATGGTTTGTATCCCACATTAGTATATTGATGGGACCGCAATGTGATAGGTAGTTAACCCTCTATATTTGATGGTGTTTGACGGTATTACATAGAGGTATACATACACGGGTATTATATTGGAAATGGAAATCATGTGTATATTTAAGGGTACGTTATATGTGGTACGTTATACGTGGCTCCTATGTGTAATCAATGATCTATTATGGTTGATATAACAATGGGTAAAGCATGGCTTTTAGGAGTTCTACATGATCTATTATAAAATAAAGGGTAAAAGATGTTGTCTATGAGCTCTACATGATCTATTATCCTCACTGGTATAGATATACAGAATTCTTGTCACTATGTTATAGAAGGTGGATAGAGCATGTGTGTTAAGAGTTATATATTTTTGGGATTCTGGTCACAATGCTAGAGATAGGTGGGGTATACTATTTAAGTATGGTTTATGATTTTAGGATATTATTATGATATTACTTATGTGAGTAGCGCAATTTACGATGTTTATAGGAGGGTTGTAATGTAGTGATTATGTGACTTGGTAGAATTATATGTTGGATAAGTTATGTTTATTATCTCGCCAGTATTATTTATACATCACCCATGTAATGTACGGTATTATCTATGTGAGTAGCGTAGAGTGTATAGCGATCATGTGACATGTGATCATGTGTTCACCGTATAGCGGTCATGTGATTTGGTGGAACGCATGTGCAGACATGTGATTCCGGATGGAACGCATGGTTGAGTTCCGGAGATAACGTGGTGGAACGCACTTCTGGTCATGCGCACCGTGTGATACGCACGCCGCTATCCGCCATGATGGGGGCCGGTGGACGCTCTCCCTCAGTGGACATGGTAATGGACACCTGTATGCAATTTTATTTAAGTTTTTTTGGGGGGGCAAATGGGTATAAAATGATGTATTGAATGTTGAACCGTTACCCCTGACGAAGTCACGTGAGGTGACGATACGCGTAGGGTTACAGACCGGAGCCCCATCTCAGAGCCCTGGGTGATATGTGATTATTCTGTATGGCTTTGACCCTGACTTTTTGAAATGATAGGATAGGTTATGCACTTGGTCACTTTCTTGGGGGGGGATTTTCATGATTTTCAGTATTGATATTTCATACATGACTGTTTATTTGTCTATGAATTAGTTTATGTCATTTTTGTGAGCACGTGCACTTTAGGACATATGTACTTTGAATAGTCAGGGTCTCCGATTCAATTGTTTAGACAGGATACAGGGCCTGACATTTATTTGCTATTGGGGCTGCGGCTAGAGGGACACGTATATTATTACGAGTATTCCCTGTGATGGTTTACCCGGATTGGGTTTTTAGGTGTTTTTAAGTGTATGTCCATTTGCTGTTTTGTTTATGTGTTTTGAAAATAAAGATATCAGATTTATTCATTATCATATTGCGGGTGCGCCATTCTTTGTCTTTCTGTCTTGTTTGGTATATGTTCTGGTATAAGGACATTGGCAGCATCCCATTTAGAGACTTTTAGTAGCTCCCACCTTCTCTTCTTGTATAGCAATACCAGGAGATCATGTCAGGTCTAAAATGTCAGAAAAAGGAAAGGTCAAACAAAGGCTGGAAATCAGGATACTAGGGTATGCTAAATAGAGAACAAAGTTAATGCGAGTAATGCGAGTAATGCTCAGGCTGTGTTCACACATAATAATGTGTCAGACATCTTTTGGTGTAATAGGGCCTTAAGTTTATTCAACCTGTTCTCTGTTGGCCTAGACTGGCACTGTCTGGTTCTTGGAGATCAGCTGCTACTGGAACCCCGCTTATGGAACGACTTGAAGTCTTCTTTTCACAGAAGTCTAGCTTCCACATCCTGGAGCGGGAAAAGGGTAGTGGGATACAGGACACTTAGACTCCGCACCTTGGTGTGACCCAAAGCCAAACCGGTTCAGCAGCAGAGCAGATCCACATCTGCTGCCTGTTACACAAATGCAACACCCAGTCAGACTGATTAATAATTAATTGAGACAAAACACTGCAAATATTGTTCCAGTTAACCATTTCATCTGGCTACTAGTTTTCAGATAAAAAAGACTAGTTTTCAGATGAACTTCAACACAAATAGTACCCCTCTATCAGATGTTATATTTTCGGAGATTCCATGGACAGTGCGATAAATGAATAACACACAATTTCTTGGCATTAGGCAAACCCTTAAAAACCATAAAATGACACATCTTTCAAAATCTACTAAGGATCACCCAACCCATTGCTTTTCCTTGGGATAAAGGAAATTTGGTGATAAAATGCATAGTTAGATAAAGCCATGCCCCTCTGGGATAACTTCTACAGATTTTTGAGGGGCACAAATTTTCCTTGCTGGCATAGCCCCTAACATTCATAGTAGGCCACCAGCAATGTCAATACATTTTAGTACCATTAACACACACCTGGATGGCCAGACAAAACTGAATTCTCTTAACAGGTTTAGCTAAGGATGACTAGGTCAGGGCCGGCATTAGAACCCAGTGAACCCTTATCGGGTACCCTTGGTCCTGGGGGGGTCCCCTCAGCTGTCAGATGCGGCCCCTAGACCTTTAATTGTCAATGCTCCTAAGGAGAACTTCCCTGGCCCTCATTTGAAATCACTGAAGTGCTTCCAGAGCAGGGAGTAAGAGAAGACATTGGTGGACCATGCAGAAGCCGGATAAGTGTGGTTGGGGAGGGGGGACACACACGCTTACATAGGGGGGGAACTAACTGCTCACAGAGGGGGATTACTAACATTGGGGATACTATTAAGTTTACTATTTACAGGCTAACTACCACAGATGAGGCAGCTAGAAACAGGGCAGATGCCCAAATATGGCGGTATAACTACAGGAGTGAAGAGGTTTACCTCCAGGGGGGACTACCTACATTGAGGATATCATTTGGAGAAGGCTATCTACCAGGGAAACTACCTACATGGGGTATACTACTTACTGGTGGGGGGCTAGCTAAAAAAAGAGCCTGTGGAGCCTCATTTAAGAGTCTCAAAACACAGGACTAGGCAGATATCCCTCCGGGAAGGACCCAACCAAGGTCTTATAGCTACTAGCTAATGCTCCCACCTAGCCAGAATCCTGCTCCACACTGATGAGGGGCAACACCCCAAAACAGCTGTCTGTGGATGGCTACCTGGCCTTGGTTTTTCCCTTGTCATTACATTGGCTTATAGGGCCACTTATAGGGGAGCCACCCCTTGGCTGGGTCCTTGCCGGAGGAATATCTTACTAGTCCTGTGTTTTGAGAATCTTAAATGAGGCTCCACTGGCTCTTTTTTTTTTTTGCATATTCATATTTCCTAGGCAGCAATGCACCTAGGATTTAACCGTATTGAGCGCTTTAACTAGCAGCCGCCAGTGTTATCTTTGGCATGTCTCCTTGAGAATCCTGCTCCACACTGATGAGGGGCAACGCCCCCAAAACAGCTGTCTGTGGATGGATACCTGGGCTTGGTTTTTCTGTCGTCATTACATTGACTTATAGGGCCAGTTAATATGGTGGTTTTGATGGTTTCCCAACAGGAGCCACTCCTGGTGCTAAAGCAGATGAGAAAAAAAGAAATGTCAACTACTGTAATCAGAGAAGACATCACCTGTGAGTCACTGGCTATAAGTGCACTGTCATGGTGTGATGGTATTATCTGGATTTTCTACAAACTTATTGTAATTTGCAGTGGCAGCATAATTGATGAAACTGTTACAAATCTCATCCAAAAGCTGTGACTAAAACCCAAAGTTTAAGGTGATGTCATGATCACGCCTGAAAAGGCATTAGTGCCACCCTCTGCTGGGAAGATTCGACCTCTGCGCCGAAGACTGCGCTTTTGGCCATCATCCGTTCCTGGTTCTACTGTGTTCTCTGCTTGTGTCTTCTGTGTTCCGGTCAATGTTTTCTTAGTCCTCCCTGCACTTTTATTGCGGTGGTCTGTTCACTGATTGTTTCTGCCTGTGTTCGTATTGACAGCTGATCTGGCCAGTTAGCTGTCAGCACCTAGTTTCTTGTCCACTATATATCCCAGCCCCTCATCCCAGTCTAGTGCCTGTGAAAGAGCTTTTAGCCTGGATCAAGCGTTTCTCTGTTTGCTAGCTTCTGATATTTTGACCTTGTATTTTGTTCCCTGACTTTGCATACGGATCCTGATTTTGTACCTTAGCTGCCCAGTTGTTGCTGACCCATTTCTGCTGACCATTCTTTGTTATGTTTGTTTGTCTTGTTCTGTCCTGTGTTGCACTTTATTCAGTGTAGGGAACGCTGCCCAGTTGCTCGCCGCCATCTTAGGTGGGGCGGTGCCAGTGCAGGGCTGCACTTGTCTTATTGTTTTCCCAGAACCCTACCTGACAGGTGAATTGTACGATAGGTTATACCATAGCATGCCACACCTACTGCCTTTAACGTTTGCAAAGGTTGAAAGCTGCCCAAAAATTACATTTGTTGTCAGTAGTTTTCTGAGCTGAGTGTGAAAAGGGGTTTCCTCTGACAAAACTGCTCCCATAGATACCTAGACCCATAGACATGACAACTTTAACAAGAAAAGGTCTTGGTAAATCTAACTGGATCAAAAATGGAGCTTCAATCATTTTTTTTTCTTCTTTTTTTTTTAAATGCAGAGATGGCTTCAGGTTGCCAGTAAAGGAGATCTGTCCCTACCTGCCTCTAGTAAGGCATCCAGCCCAAGCAGCTTCACCCTACCCTACTACAAGACCTTTGCCCCCGTTCTTTATTTCCTCTCTGTATTCAATTCCCTTACTAGTGGTTCCACAATTCCTCCCGACTCACTTCGTAAAGATGTGTCTCTCTTTCTGAACTATCACCCCATCTCCCTTTTGAACCTGCATCTCAACTATTTGCTAAGATCCTTGCTTCTCAGTTAAGCCCTCTCCTCCAGGATAGTATTCACCTTGAGCAGGTCGGTTTTATGCCCACCCGTGAGGCAAGGAATAACACGACAAGAGCAATTAACATGATGCACTATGTTGTTTGTTCCTGCCTCCCGGCCATGCTTCTCTCCACTGACTCTGAAAAGGCCTTTGAAAGAGTAAGCTGGCTGCTCCTAACAATCTCGGTCTTGGTCCAAATATGCTGGTCTGTATTGGTTCTCTGTACTCCTGTTCATCCACGCTGGTCTCTGTTAATGGTCTTCTTTCCACGCCATTCTCCATTTCCAAATGCACCCGGCAAAAATGTCCCATTTCCACCCTTATTTTTATTTCTACTGTAGAACCTTTCTTATACCTTGTGTGCTGTAACCCGGATGTTTCAGGAGCACCTCTCAAGGGCCAGAAACACAAGGTTGCGGCATATCTAGACGATCTCCTCTTTTTCCTTGGTAAACCTACTGTCTCTCTACCTAACCTGCTGTCTGAACTAGCTACTTACCAATCCTACCAGTCTCCTCTCTGCTTACCAAACTAATTTGGGCTCACAAACCTTCCCGCCTGGCCAGGACCATACTCTATCATCTGGAGGCAAGAGGTAGGGCACAGACATGCTTAAACTAAACTCTGGGTCAGGGTTGAGGCTGCCAGCTCACCGGTCTCCCTTCTACTTCCTTCTAGTGGCTCCTTGGACACCTTTTTCTGCCTGTTTTGTGGGCACACATCCAACCATTGCTCCCACATCACCTTGCCACTGGCTTTTTAGCACCCCATCCATCTCTGCTCTTTCCTATCCTCTGTAACTCTGTTTTCACTCCTGGGATGGAAGACATAATTTTTCGTAAAGGGTCCAAGGCAGGCAACTTTAGAGATAGGTCTTTTCTTCAGGCCTCCTTGTGGCTGTCCCTCTCAGCTCTTACAGACCTCTTGGACAAGTGTCCTCTGGGGTTCAGGAGAGCCTGTCAACTACATCATTTTCTGTCTTCTCTCCCATCTCCCTCTTCTTTTGCTTGCTCCCTAACTTCCTTTGAGTTGATCTTTATGGGCTCGGGCCAGAGGTATCGCCACTATGCTGGAGGAATTGCAGTGAGGAAGGCACTCTCCTACACACGTTCTGGAGTTGTCCTAAGCTGGTGCCTTTCAGGAAGGAAGTATTGCATTAAGCCTCTACCTTCACGTATTATCAGGTACCCTTTACTCCAATGTTCTTCCTCCTGCATATCTCGGAAATACGATTTAAGACATATTGCCACTCTGTACTGCGACACTTGATCAATGCTGCGAGGGTCTGTATGGCGCTGTCCCGACCCTCCTTCCATTTTACTTTGGCTGCACTGTCAGGAAGACCTGACGGCTCAGTTACATGACTGCTCTGCCCGCTTCTCTCAGATGTAGTACTGCTGGGACCAGTTTACTGATACTTCGGAATTTAAGACTCTAAAGGCCCTATTACACCAAAAGATGTCTGACAGATTATCTTACAGATTTTTTCAGCCAAAGCCAGGAATGGATTTGAAAAGAGGATACATCTCAGTCCTATCTTTATGACCTGTTCTCTGTTTATAGTGCATTCCTGACTATAGTAATAGGGCCCTAATAGTCCATTGAAAGGTCTCCCAGTTCCCCCCGCCCACACACACACTTTACTTCCTCCACCTCTTCCCACATCCCATCCACCTTCCTTCTTTTCCTTTCCCTCTTTTTCTCTTGCTCTTTCCCTTTTGCCACCCCTATTCTTCTCTTGTCGGTTATACTGCAGGTTTGGGCCAAGGCCCTTCTGGATATTTTCTTGTTTGTTTTTGAGTACATTGTTGCATCATAAAATGTACCTGTTTCTTTTCATCTTGATTATCGTAATTCCTGTTTACACCGTACCTGGCGTTGTTGAATTAGAAGAAAAAAAAAAAAAAAGGAGACCTGTCCTTTTTTTTTTAAAGTCATGTCCATAAGTGGCTTGGCAATTACTGAAACCATCTAACACATTTTCTATAGTAATAGGAAAAGCCTAGAAATCATTGTAATACATTTAAGGAGGAGGGATGTGCCCAGTACACTGCTGCCTGGACCTTAGGATGTCCTTATCAGGTCTTAGCAGATAATTATTTGGAAAAACTTTTGGAAATCCATTTAACCAATTCCCCAGGGGACCAATCAAAAATGCGGTTGTGCAATTTTAACCAAGGCAAACTTCAAATAGGAAGACAAATTTTTAAGAATGTACTATACCTACCAACAATTAAAATTCTGAGGTACAAAATTCAATCAGGCCTCCTCAATGGAAGTAGTGACCCAGATAGGATTTTCGAATTTAAGCAATAGTAAATCTAGTGTACATGCATAGTCAAAATTGATCAAATTAACTGTTGCCCCATAATTATCAACTAAAAACTAGGCCAGTCTTTATATTCCCCCTTTAAGACATGTATATAGAGAGAAGGACAGAAATTGTAAGGGATTGTCTATGGAACTGCCCTGATATCCTTGTTGGAAAAGACATCCATAAAAGAGAACAAAAGGATGTTATATAGATTTGTTTGAAAAGATGTCCACGTGAGCATCTTTTGACTACAGACAACTGTACTGATTTGAGTATCTATAGCTGCTGATTGCCAAAACCCCAACCTGATCAGCTCTCATCTGCATAAATCAGGACCTTTAGCTAAAGATTCCAGCTTAACTTCTTGTTTAGATTTGTCTGTCTAACCACCAGTTGAGAGCTAGTATCTTGTCCTCAGGAGCATTAACATTTTCCCAAATAGCTGCGATTACATGGTGAAGAGCGTTATCACTTTCTCCCCTAGCTCAGCCTTGAGAAGTAAAGACAACAGTTGCATGTCTGTGAACTTCTTGGGAGGGCAGAAGGCAGATTCTATTCTATATGCCTCCCAGATGACGTTTAAGATTAACTAGCCGTTTGTGATGGAATTCCAGGCTCAACAGACATTCACTAGTCTCCCTTCCTACTAGAATGTTGCCATTGTTTATCTTGATTTGGCCTGGGGTTGTAAAAAATATTCTTCTTTTCTCTTTTAGAGTAACTCCAGCATCCACTTTTACCCCTGTTTCTAAAGCTTTCCTGGCTTCTGGGCTGGTGAAAAGGCTTTCTCTTTTTAAATGGTTTCCTTCCAAAATTTGTCTAAACATTTGTCCACTGCTGTTCCAATTAGCAGCATGATTTTCTAGTTTCTGAACATCATATTGATATCTGATCAGTCTTAGGGCCCTATTCCACTGGATTATCGTTCAGATTATCGTTAAATCGTTCGAATCTGAACGATAATCGTTCGGTTGAAATGCAGTCAACGATTAACGACCGAACGAGAAATCGTTGATCGCTTTATAAGACCTGGACCTATTTTTATCGTTGCTTGTTCGCAAATCGTTCGCACTGAATAACACATCGTTCGGTCGTTCGCAGTAGATACGAATGCAATAGCGAAGAAAGAATGATCGCAAATACGATCATAAGTAACGATTATCGTTCCATGGAAATGGGTGAACGTTTTCAGGCCTTTCGCAATAGCGGTCGTTTGAGATCGTTAATCATTAACGATTATGCGAACGATAATCGTCCGGTGGAATAGGGCCCTTAGGCCGTGTTCCCACATTTACTGTACGACACCACATGCAGCTGATACCAGACCCTCACGTGGTAACCGATAGGCGTATGGCCAATAGTCCTGGAAACAACACATGACTACTGGAGAAGAAATGAGAGCGTGGTTTCGGCCACATGCATTTCTCCACATGTAGAAACATTGTCTGAATCACGTTTTTCATGTTTTTTAACTGCTTAAAACAAATTTCCACAGTGAATCAATGATTAGAGCCGTCTGCATATTGTCTGAAGGAATTCTCACCACAGGGATGGGTAGGTAATAGCTTCAAGCATCACATTTACCACCGCCACACCAGACCGGAACAACACCCCCATACTGTGACTGGATAACACCACCATACCAGACCTGACCAATACCACCATACTGTGACTGGCTAACACCGCTACATCAGACCTGATCAGTATCATCATATCCCTCCCCCCCCCACCCCCCCCCCCCCCCCCCCCCAAAAAAAAAAAAAAAGACACCCAGTCTGGAAGGTCCGAATAGGAGGTCAAAGACTAAAAAAAAAAAAAAAAAAAAAAAAAAAGTTGTTTCTTCCCCTTGTTCCCTGGTGCTGCCCCCCTAAAAGGTGCTGCCCTAGGCACCGGACCACGGATGCCTTGTGGTAAATAGGCCCTGGCTGTCCCAATATGTATTTCCTTTTAAAGGGAACACATCAAAGCTTGAATTTGAATGTTGTGTCTTTGAACCAACCCCTAGGCTTTAGTGGCTCTTCTGGCTGAAATGGTCAGATCACCATCTTTAGCAAGTATTCTCACAGATTTCACTGTACAATCAGACAGGAATGCAGTAGCATGTTTGAGTGGTAAAGATGTGATAATCTATTTAAGAGAAGTCTTTCTTTTCAAGTGCTCCTTTAATCCAGACATACTGGCAAGAATATAAAAACCTAAAAGCAGAGGTAATACCTATTGGTATAAACTGGTCCCCACAGCATGTCTTTTTATTTATAGGATTTGAAGACATCCCTCCTCCATATCGTCTGTTTGTTGACAAGATATTGGAGGTGTCCTTTTACCTCCCAATAGAATAGATACTGAACCTCAATAAACAAAACGCTTTTATATGAAAAGACATTGGCCTGGGGATCAGTCTTTTATGAGAAATTACTATGTACACTACCGTTCAAAAGTTTGGGGTCACCCAAACAATTTTGTGTTTTCCATGGAAAATCACACTTATTCACCACCATACGTTGTGAAATGAATAGAAAATAGAGTCAAGAGATGGTTAGAAATTATGACTTGTATTTGAAATAACATTGTTTTTACATCAAACTTTGCTTTCGTAAAAGAATCCACCTTTTGCAGCAATTACAGCATTGCACACCTTTGGCATTCTAGCTATTAATCTGTTGAGGTAAGCTGGAGAAATTGTACCCCACGCTTCTAGAAGCAGCTCCCACAAGTTGGATTGGTTGGATGGGCACTTCTGGCGTACCAAACGGTCAAGCTGCTCCCACAACAGCTCAATGGGGTTCAGATCTGGTGACTGTGCTGGCCACTCCATTACCGATAGAATACCAGCTGCCTGCTTCTGCTGTAAATAGTTCTTGCACAATTTGGAGGTGTGTTTAGGGTCATTGTCCTGTTGTAGGATGAAATTGGCTCCAATCAAGCGCTGTCCACTGGGTATGGCATGGCGTTGCAAAATTGAGTGATAGCCTTCCTTATTCAGAATCCCTTTTACCCTGTACAAATCTCCCACCTTACCAGCACCAAAGCAACCCCAGACCATCACATTACCTCCACCATGCTTAACAGATGGCGTCAGGCATTCTTCCAGCATCTTTTCATTTGTTCTGCGTCTCACAAACGTTCTTCTTTGTGATCCAAACACCTCAAACTTGGATTCATCCGTCCACAACACTTTTTTCCAGTCTTCCTCTGTCCAATGTCTGTGTTCTTTTGCCCATCTTAATCTTCTTCTTTTATTGGCCAGTCTAAGATATGGCTTTTTCTTTGCCACTCTGCCCTGAAGCCCAAAATCCCGCAGCTGCCTCTTCACTGTAGATGTTGACACTGGTGTTTTGCGGGTACTATTTAATGAAGATGCCAGTTGGGGACCTGTGAGGCGTCTGTTTCTCAAACTAGAGACTCTAATGTGCTTATCTTCTTGCTTAGTTGTGCAACACGGCCTCCCACTTCTTTTTCTACTCTGGTTAGAGCCTGTTTGTGCTGTCCTCTGAAGGGAGTAGTACACACCATTGTAGGAAATCTTCAATTTCTTAGCAATTTCTCGCATGGAATAGCCTTCATTTCTAAGAACAAGAATAGACTGTCGAGTTTCAGATGAAAGTTCTCTTTTTCTGGCCATTTTGAGCGTTTAATTGACCCCACAAATGTGATGCTCCTGAAACACAATCTGCTCAAAGGAAGGTCAGTTTTGTAGCTTCTGTTACGAGCTAGACTGTTTTCAGATGTGTGAACATGAATGCACAAGGGTTTTCTAATCGTCAATTAGCCTTCTGAGCCAATGAGCAAACACATTGTACCATTAGAACACTGGAGTGATAGTTGCTGGAAATGGGCCTCTATGCACCTATGTAGATATTGCACCAAAAACAAGAGTCTATAGAGTCAATGTATAGAGTGTATTTGTTTAAAGTTAGGACTAGTTTAAAGTTATCTTCATTGAAAAGTACAGTGCTTTTCCTTCAAAAATAAGGACATTTCAATGTGACCCCACACTTTTGAACGGTAGTGTAAATGTAAATGGTGGATTAAGTCCACATATTGTACCTTCCAATCAGGACATGGAGGAATCATATGATCTTGGTTGCAGAATCCCCACATAAATATAAGTATTTACAGCTTGAGGTATCGCATGTCTTGAGAAAGAGCTAATATATCCTATAAGAGCACTTAAAGATACATTGGGCATTGACCTTCCTTTGGGCTCGGCCTATAGCCTATACTTAAAGGGGTACTCCGGGTTAGGGGTATTTTTAGTGTACAGCCGGGGGTGGATATAGACGCCACCGGTCACTTACCTCCCTGGTTCCAGCTCCGGGTCCCAGATCGCGGTGCCCCGTTCTACCGCCCCACTTCCTGGTCTGAGCTGCGGCTTGAGATGTGACGTCTAAAGGCAGCTCAGCCATTTAGCGACCGAGGCGGGACCTCGCTACGACTGCTGAATGGCTGAGCTGCCTTGAGACGTAACGTTTTAAGCCGCAGCTCAGACCAGGAAGCAGCAGTGGGACAGGAGAACTGGGCGGCGCGATCCGGGACCAGGCGCTGGAACCCGGGAGGTAAGTGACCGGCAGCGTCTATATCCCCTCGCTCCCCGGCCATACACTAAAAATACCCCTAGCCCGGAGTACCTCTTTAATATATATTCTCACTTTTTCCTTATGAGCTTGAGAGACTCCTACAATCCACAGATTAAGTTAATTAGATTGAGCCCACCTCACAGCGAGTCCAATTGGTGGTGATCGCAGCATTGTTTTGCATAAATAGTGAGACTGCTAGGCTGTTTATGGGCATAAACTGAAAAGATTGCTGTGGCGAGGTTCAGAACGCTCTAGTAGAAGATCTTCAACCAACAATTCTTCGAACCTTTACACTGTGCAGCTTTTAAGCTCCATGGGTAAACATTTATAAACTTTGTAGTCACTATCCGCACGCCTACTTGTTGTAATAGCCATCTTAATTTTTTTGCTTTATTACACTGTTTATTATTGTAAAGATACATATCCATACATTTCTACCAAAGATAGTTATATCATTTCATCTATCTGTTTGCTGCCGGTACTGTCTGTGCTTTCGCACGTCACCCTTTTGAGCTTGGACATTAATTTCATCTTATTTCGGTAAAAGTATTGATTATTATTATTTTCAGTTTAACCCCTTAGGGACCAAGCCTGTTTGGGCCTTAATGACCAGGCTCATTTTTCAAAATCTGACCTGTCTCACTTTATGCGCTTATAGCTCAGTGATGCTTTAACGTATGCTAGCGATTCTGAGATTGTTTTTTCGTAACATATGGTACTTTATGTTAGTGGCAAAATTTGGTAACTGTCTTGTGTGTTTTTTGTGAAAAACATCAAAATATAATGAAAATTTTTAAAATTTTGCACTTTACGAACTTTGAAATTCTTTGCTTCTAAAAAAAAAAAGGCACATGACAAAAATTAGTTAGTAAGTCACATTATCAATATGTCCTCTTTATTCTGGCTACATTTCGTAAACATATTTCACTTTTTTAGGGTGTTACGAGGCTTAGAAATGTATCAGCAAATAATCAAATTTTCATGAAATTTCCAAAACTGATTTTTTTGGGGACCAGTTCTTTTTTTAAGTTGATTTAGGAGGCTTGTATACTGGAAACTCCCATAAGTGACCCCAGTTTGGAAACTAGACACCTTAAAGAATTAATCTAGGGGTATAATGAGCATTTTAACCCTACAGGGGCTGGAGGAAAGTATTCACAATTAGGCCGGAAAAAAATGGAAAATAGAAATTTTCCAATAATATATTTGTTAAGATTAAAGTATCTAATTTTCATAATAAACATGAGAGAAAATGCACCCCAAATTTTGTAACGCAGGTTCTCCTGAGTACAATGGTACCCCATATGTGGGCGTAAACCACTGTATGGGCACACAGCAGGCCTCAGAAGGAAGGGAGCGCCTATTAGCATTTCCAGTTCAGATTTTGCTGAAGAAGTTTCTGAGTGCCAGGTGCGTTTGCAGAACCCCTGTAGTGTCAGCAGAATAGAACCCCCCCAAAAGTCACCCCATTTGGAAAGTACACCCATCAAAGAATACATCTTGGGGTGTGGTGACCATTTTGACCCCACAGGTATTAGAGGAAAGTATTCAAAAGAAGACAGTAAAAATGAAAAAATAGAATTTTTCCAATAATATGTTTGTTTAGTTTGAAATTTCTCAATTTCACGAGGAACAGGGGAGAAAACTCACCCCAATATATGTAACGAAGGTTCTCCTGAGTAGAACAATACCCCATATGTGGGCATAAACCACTGTGTGGGCACACAGCGGGGCTCAGAAGGGAAGGAGCGCCAATTAGCATTTCCAGTTCAGATTTTGCTGAAGAAGTTTCTGAGCACCAGGTGCGTTTGCAGTGCCCCTGTAGTGTCAGCAGAAAAGAACCCCCCCCCAAAAAAAGTCACCCCATTTTGGAAAGTGCACCCCTCAAAGAATTCATCCTGGGGTTTGGTGACCATTTTGACCCCACAGGTATTAGAGGAAGGTATTCAAATGAAGACAGTAAAAATGAAAAAATAGAATTTTTCCAATAACATGTTTGTTTAGTTTGAAATTTCTCAATTTCACGAGAAACAGGGGAGAAAACTCACCCCAATAAATGTAACGCAGGTACTCCTGAGTAGAACTGTACCCCATATGTGGGCATAAACCACTGTGTGGGCACACAGTGGGCCTCAGAAGGAAGGGAGCGCCAATTAGCATTTTCAGTGCATGATTTTTCTGAAGAAGTTTCTGAGCGCCAGGTGCGTTTGCAGAGCCCCTGTAATGTCTACAGAATAGACCCCCCCCCCAAACGTCACCCCATTTTGGAAAGTACACCCCTCAAGGAATTCATCTTGGGGTGTGGTGAGCATTTTGACCCCACAGGTATTGCAGGAAAGTATTCAAAACTAGACCGTAAAAATGAAAAAAATTTAATTTTTCCAATAACATGTTTGTTTAGTTTGAAATTTCTCAATTTCACTAGGAACAGGGGAGAAAAAGCACCCCAAAATTTGTAACGGAGGTTCTCCTGAGTACAATGGTACCCCATATGTGGGCATAAACCACTGTATGGGCACACAGCAGGGCTCAGAAGAGAAGGAAAGTCATTTTAGTTACAGGCAGTATGTGGGTGTTTACTGGTTATCTGGGGTGGTAATAGACAATCTCGGGGTGTTTACTGGCTATCTGAGGTGGCAACAGGCAATCTGGTGGGGTTATGGGCAATCTGGGGTGGTTACGAGCAGTCTGTGCCAATCTGGGGTGGTTACGGTCAATCTGGGGTGGTCATGGGCAATCTGGGGTGGTTACGGGCAATCTGGGGTGTTTACTGGCTGTATGGGATGGTTATGGGCAATCTTGGGGTGTTTACTGGCTATCTAGGGGTGGTTACTGGCTATCTGGGGTGGTGATGGGCAATCTGGGGGTGTTCACTGGCTATCTGGGGTGGTGACAGGCAATCTGGTGGTGTTCACTGACTATCTAGGGTTGCCGCGGGCAATCTGGGGTGGTGACGGGAAATCTGGGGTGGTGACGGGCAATCTGGGGTGGTTGCGAGCAATCTGTGGTGGTTACAGGCAATTTGGGGTAGTTACAGGCAGTCTGTGGCAATCTGGGGTGGTTACAGGCTGTCTGGAATGGTTATGGGCTATCGGGGGATACGGGCAATCTGGGGAGATTACGGGCGATCTGGGGAGATTACGGGCAATCTGGGGTAGTGACAGGCAATCTGGGGTGGTGACGGGCAATCTGGGGTGGTTATGGGCTGTCTGGGATGGTTATGGGCTGTCTGGGATGGTTATGGGCTATCTGGGGTGGATACGGGCAATCTGGGGTGGATACGGACAATCTGGGGAGATTACAGGCAATCTAGGGTGGTTACAGGCAATCTGGGGTGGTTACGGGCAATCTGGGGTGGTTACGAGCAATCTGGGGTGGTGACGGGCAATCTGGGGTGGTGGTGGTGGAGAGAATGAAGCTTTGATCATTTTTAGGAATCCATCACTGTGAACAGAGTCTGTTCACAGTGATGGCGGAGGCCATCTTGGATCAGATGGACGCCCAGGGAGGGGAGGGTCAGTGGCCAGGTCACTAGGGTTAATTCTGGGGACAGGGGGGGGACATGTTCTCATCTCCTCTCACTGTGAATTCACGGTGAGAAGAGATGAAAGCGTTCAGCTGCACTGGCAATGTCTGTTACCGGTGGCCGCCGTTATACTGACCCCACACTCTGCCCCAACCCCTCAGCTACCTCCGATAGCTGAGAGGAGGTGGCTGCGGGCATTACCGGCGCCGCTGCACTATTCTGCACCATCGCCATAAAGAGCTGATTGCAGCAGAATAGAGCCCATTAGTGATCGCCGTAAAAATCCGTATCGGCGGTCACTAATAACATAATACATGTATTCTCTGGGTCGCTACGGTTACGGCGATACCACATTTGTAAAGTTTATTTTAACTATTACCGCTTTGACGCAATAGAAACCATCTTCCTAGCAAAAACCCACAAAAACTGTCGCCGCATTGCAAGATCCATAACGTTCTCATCTTTTGCGTGACAGAGCTGGTTTTGGGCTTATTTTTTGCGGGAAGATCTGTAGTTTCTATTGATACCAAGTTTTATATGTATATGATTTTTTGATCTCTTTTATGACGTATTCTAAAGTGGATTGATAAAATACAGCTATTCTGGTACTGTTTTTTTTTTTTTTTTTTTACAGCGTGTGTCGTGCGATATAATTATTGATATAGTTTTATAGATTGGGTCGTTACGGACGTAACGATACCAAATATGTATATAATTTGTGTTTTTGATCACTTTTATGTAATGTTTTATAGTGTTTGGGGAATGTAATGCATCTTTATTATTGGGGGGGGGCTGTGTTGTGTTTGGTGCACATTTTTTTTCACTTTTTTTTACTTTTACACTAGTGTACATTACTGTACACTAGTGTAAAATACTTAGATCATTGATACAATACATTGCAGTACCTGATGTACTGCAATGTATTGTATCATGCCTCATGCTGACAGGCAATAGCCACAGCCACCCCTGTCAGCATGAGGCATCTCCATAGTGACCCTGGGGACCTTCATTAGGACCCCGGGATCACCATGGAGACATCGGGACCCCGGACGGCGCCCGGGACATCGCGATCATGTAAGTGGACCTGCGGCGCCGTCCGGGATCCACCGGGACCCATTAGATGCCGCTGTCATGGTTTGACAGCGGCATTTAACGGGTTAAACTGCTCGGAGCGGAGAATCCTCCGCTCTGGGTAGTTACAGGAGGGTGTCAGCGGTCACACTGACCGCTGATTACCCGTCCTGCAGCCGCCGCCGGGCGGTAATTTATTCCGGTGCGCCCGCTGTTAAAAGGCGTACGCATCGGAATAAAGCCCATTAGTGGCCGCCGTGAAAAGGCAGCACTGCGGTAACTAAGGGGTTAAGTATGGCTAGCTTTGCAAAAAGACAACTTGCTGCTGAGATGATAAAGTTGGTGGTTGAGGTGAAGCAGGAGAGGGAACAAAGACCGGAAAAATGGTTAAAGCAGTGACTACAACAGAGTGATAGCCTTTCACATATGCCACTCTTAGCCGAGCAAGGACAAACATCCTGGAATTAACGTATATATTTACGAATATCAGAGGAGTCCTTCTTACAGCTACTTTCTCTGGTAAAGCCATTTACACTAAAAAAAGACACAGTAATGCGGCAGTCAATCCCACCGGAACAGCAGCTTACTGCAAACTTACGTTTTTTTGGTACAGGGAGATCATTGCAGGACGTGTGAGATGTGTGAAGCCATTGTCTTGGCATTTAAGTATGAATATTTCAAGGTAAAAAATCTTAACTTTCTGTAAAAACTTCTATGGTACTCTGCCATTTGTAAACCTTGAAAACTCTTAAATGTACTTAACATATCATCACCCCTGATAATATCCCCATATAGTACTCACAAATATCGTGGTATTGCACAATAGTCGGTTATATAGTACTTAACATTTGATTACAATTTGAAGCATCTTTTAACGCTCTATTTAACGCTCTAACGGGCCGCCGCCGCACCCCCTCTCTGTCCTATGCAGCCGCCAGTGTCCCGCTGCAGGGACCCGGCTCTGCTGCTAGTTCGGCCCCCGGGGGCGTCTCACCTTGCCCCGCTCCTGTCTCCGTCTGTCTCGGCCGGCACATGCGTCCCCGCCTCCTAGGGCGCGCACGCCGGCTGTCATAGATTTAAAGGGCCAGTACGCTCCTAATTGGTGTATGCATACAATCACTCCCTATAAATCGCAGCATGCACTTTTCTTCGTGTTGGAGCCTCTATATGCTTCCCTTAGTGTTTTGGCCCAGCTCCCTGTTGTTCCTGTCCGTTGCCCGTGTCTGCTGTTCCTGTCCGCTGCCCTTGTCCGTAGTTCCTGTCCATTGCCTCTACCACCTGCGGTTACGCTTAAGACCACCACCTGCTCAGTCACCTGCCTACTGCTCCCGCCTACTGCTTCCCCTTGCCCGCCGTCACTAGCAAACCAAGCCAGGGGTAGCGACCTGGGGGTCTCCTGCCGCAACAAGCCCATCCCGCCTTGCGGTGGCCTCCAGTGAAAACCAGCGGCCCCTTAGACTCCGCTCCCTGGTGCGGTTTATCGCTGGTGATGGTACAGAGGATCCACGACTCCAGTCGTTACACTGTCGCACATAGCCTAAAACCAGCCCTGCTCCTGTGACACCATGGTGTAGGTAAAGTGAGAAAATTCCCCTTTTCCCATTAATTACACAAAAAAATCTAAACAATTAAAACAAGTCAACATATCGCCATATTCAGAAATGCCTGAATTATTTTCCCTGCGTTGTTAACACAGTAAAAGAAAACAGCTGATAATTGGTCACCTCACCTTTCCTTAAAACTGAATACAAAGTGATCAAAAGGTTTTATGTACCTTAAAAGAGTTTCGATAAAAATGACAGCTTGTACTGAAAAAAGAACAGCCTTCACACAGCTCCATCAGTGAGGAAGTTCTGGGTATCAAAACACAGTTACACAAAGCAGTTATTTATTTATTTACTTATTTGTTTTTGTATAAATAGTAACAGATTACAAAAACTATATAAATATGGTTTATCCTTAAAGGGGTACTCCGGCGGGGGGGGGGCATTTTTTTCCTGGGACATCGCGCATCGCGATGCTCCGGTCCCCAGCCGCTTCCTGGTGTCTGACACGGGCCTGAGATGATACGTCGGCGGATCCCGCCTCTTAAACTCCCCATATCTGTCCAGTGCTGGATCGCCACTCCAGGACCCCCGATGGCCTCCAGGATCTTCTTCTCAGCCAAAATCACAACCCAGCTGATTGACAGCCCACTTAGCTAGTCAGTGACTGGGGCAGGATGCTGTCATCACAACTCAGGGGAAAATGCCTTCCAGTGGGGGTCCCGGGGTTGGTCAGACAGCGCATCGCGGGCACGGGAGAGGTAAAAAATCAATCATGCTATTTTTCTCCCCTGCTGCCTGACAACAATTTGTTATGGCTGGACTTCTCCTACTGACCGACAGAATAATGTTAAGATATAATTTTATTGCATTGTGAATGGTATAAAAACAAATCCATGTTGGAATTTTGTTTAAAAAATGGTACATTAAATCACACAAGAAAAATAAAACTTATTCCCTAATAAACATGTTCTACATGTCCTACAGCATTGTCAATAGAAATTTAAGTTGTGGCAAGGATGAGAATAGCAGGGTATGGGATAAAGGTGTGCTTGCTGGGGATCTGATTTTTGGATTCCCTGCGATCACAAAAATGGACACACAACTCTCATCACTGAATGGAATGGTGGGTTTGCCCACTCTTTTCATTCTGTATGGAGCCTAGTACAGTCTTCAGCTAACTCTGCAGCTCCATACAGATTAAAGTGATTGGGTGCTCAAACCGACCCACTACATCACTAAGTGGAGAGACGGGGCCCCGTTCTTGCAGTCATAGAGATCCTGACGTTAGACCACCCACAATCACACGCTTATCCATTATGTTGTAAATCGGGAATACATTTTTATCTCTTGACTACCCCTAAGAAACATAGAAGATTGTCGGCAGGAAAAGACCACTTGGTCCATCTTGTCTGTCCTTTTAGTAATCACTGTACTTTCTTATTACCTTTGGATAGATATATGTGTATCCCAGGCAAGCATCTACTATTCTTTCAGTAAAGTCATATTTTCTCATGTTGCCTCTGATCTCTCCCCCAACTAACCTCTGATTGTGTCCATTTGTTCTTTAGTTCAGTTTTTTTTTTTCTAAAAACACTTCCCTCTTGAACCTTTAGTCCTTTAACATATTTAACGTTTTCGATAATGTCCCCCCTTTCTTTTAGACCAGCGCTTCTCAAACTCACCCTACAGACCAAAGTGATGTCTGGGTCTTACCATGGATCCCATAGATCAATATGCAATGTTTACAGGCGCATAAAGTACGGCCGTTGTTGCCGATGACAACAACGGCCCTACTTTTACGTAGTGTGAATATAGCCTTAAAAACTATTGTTTAGTCTACTCTTCACTTGTCTCCTAATCTCTGTATAACATTAAATAAGTACAAAATGAGTCAATAATGTTCCAGTCAGGGAAGGGACTGTGCGGCTTACAATCACTTTTGTGAAAGCTGCCTCCCTCCCTTGCTGTGCCTCAGCAACAACGAAGGGGCTTCACACTGGTGAGACCCGTCTCATAGTTGGAGAAACACTGCTCTAGACTATACAAAGTCAAATCCTTGAGTCTTTCCTGATATGTTTTATGCCTCACAACCTCCATCATTTAAATAACCTAAAATAATGTAATTTTCTGACTGAGTAATGTTACATATGTACATAACTGTAGTTATCTTATACAATAAAAGAAAATGTACTAGAATCCTATCCAACAAGTAAATTTATATAATTTTTTCCTTTTATTAGTAAAAAAAATTTTTTAACCATAAATCATAACATTACTTTAAACAATTGTATAAAATACTGAATAAAAGTATTTATGTATAGTATTCTTCAAATTATCTCCCTTTCCCTGTCTAAGCTGTTACATGTGTTATTGTGAACTGGCCCATATCCTTTGCATGTTAAATCTATTACTTTGGTGCATTCCCCCCAGGAAGTTCCCACACAGCTCTTAAATTGAGTAGTGATGAGTCTCAATGAGAACTTGTTAATCCCATGAGAATTCAGTACATTTTTAACATTGTAGACATCACTATTGGCAGCGCTTTAAATCCCAGAAACATTGGTATTTTATTCACGCACAGAAGGATAATACATTTGCATTCCTGTTCTTACTAAACCATATTTATTACAAGACATGCATATACAGTCTGCTGTATTTCCAACATGTCAATAACTCTTTTCCCAGAGTAGTTTCTGTTCATATGAACTACCACATAGATGATGGGCAGAAGGCACTAACTAGCAGTACCAAAGGAGAGGACTGACTCTGTAGACAGAGAGGCTGAGATACAGGCAAGTAGAATCCCCCACAATAGTGTATTGCCAGGCATCAAACAGAATGGCATAATCAAAAACCGAGTACTGGGACCAAATAAACCTAATTGGTCAGGAATGGTGATGGCTGAAGGTCCCCTAAGAGGCCTGTGTTGACTGGATATTGGGTGAAGTGAAGAAACTGGCACATGCTGTCCCTTTTAAAAACAACAAGCCAGTATGCATAGATGAGAGACACCAAGCAGTCAGCAGTGGAGAGTAGAATGTCAGCCAAAAAAAAGGACAGAACTTTCAGACCTGGCAAAAAGAGGGGTTGGGATGCCAACAAAATATGACAAGTCAGGGTCAGATAATTTAAAGTGACACTGTAGTGTGCTGTGAAAGAATTTAAAGTGACACTGTCTTCTGTACAAAGGTGTTATGGGTAAATTTAGCAGTTCTATACCCTTTTTTATATTGTACGTCATGGTGCTTCTTTAACCCTTTCCTGCACAAGGACGTAACTGTACGTCCTCGTGCGGGTGCGGGCATTCAGAGCGGGCTCTGCTCTGAACCGCGGCGGTCCCGGGTGCCGCTTGTAGCCCGGGACCGCGGGTATTAGCGGACACGGTCCGATCGCCGTGCCCGCTAATACAGTAATCAGATTACCGATTACCGGATTCAGCTTATCCCTGGTGTCTAGTGGCGGAGATCGCTCCCCCGGGACGTTATCCCGGAGGAGCGATCTCTGTGTGTGCTGCCGGCCGGGGACCTCTCCAAGATGGCGCCGTCCCCGACTCGGCACTCGTTTACTTCCGGCTGCAGCAGCCGAAAGTAAACGAGTGCCTATCTCATGGATCTCTGCAGCATATCTATGCTGCAGAGATCTCTATGAGAGATCAAAGTGTATATACTAGAAGTCCCCCAGGGGGGCTTCTAGTATAAGTGTAAAAGTTAAAAAAAAAGTGTTGTTGTCAATAAAAATCCCTCTCCCCTAATTAGAGTCAGAATCACCCCCCTTTTCCCAGGTTATAAATAAAAGTAAATAAAGAAACAAAGATGTTTGCTATCGCCACGTGCGTAATCGCCCGAACTATTAATTAATCACATTACTGATCTCGCACGGTAAACGGCGTCAGCGCAAAAAAATCCCAAAGTGCAAAACTGCGCATTTTTGGTCGCATCAAATCCAGAAAAAATGTAATAAAAAGCGATCAAAAAGTCGTATATGCGCAATCAAGGTACCGATAGAAAGAACACATCATGGCGCAAAAAATGACACCTCATACAGCCCCATAGACCAAAGGATAAAAGCGTTATAAGCCTGGCAATAGAGCAATTTTAAGGAACGTATATTTGTTAACAATGGTTTGAATTTTTTACAGGCCATCAGATACAATAAAAGTTATACATGCTATATATCGTTTTAATCGTAACGACTTGAGAGTTTTACCCCAGGGCGATTTCACCACACTTTGAATTTTTTTCTGGTTTCGCAGTGTACTTTATGCAAAAATTCAGCCTGTCATTGCAAAGTACAATTAGTGACGCAAAAAATAAGGGCTCATGTGGGTCTCTAGGTGGAAAAATGCAAGTGCTATGGCCTTTTAAGCACAAGGAGGAAAAAACGAAAACGCAAAAACTAAAATTAGCCTTATCCCGAAGGGGTTAAGTAAAAAGTGATCTTTTATTAACTGCAGATTGTACTATTTGCACAAAGGCCCCATTGGTATGGGCCGCCCTAGAGGGGGTGGGGCCTAGACCTTTGGCCCGGCCTGTTCCAATGGTCGGCGAGGGGGTGGGGCCTATGACGTTGTGGGGGGGGGGGGGCAACGGTGGTGCTGTGGGTGGGACTAAGTGGCGCTGTTGCCATGAGGTCCTGGCCACTTAGCACAATTTGCAGTTGATAAAAGATCACTTTTTACTGGAACAAACACTGTGATGGATCATATAAAATAAGGTATAAAAACTGCAAAATGTACCCTTTACACCTGTATAGAGAAGTCAGAATGCAAAAAGGGAGTGACAATGATGCTTGTCAAAGCATGTATTTATGGACCTCACTTTGTATACAGGGACAGTCATACTACAACAGAAAAGAGACCCCCATAAACAGTCTTCCTGCCACTGAACAAGCTGTTCACTGCTGGTTGTTAGGTTCAAAAATGCCTCTAGTAACAAAGACATCTGGAATAAACACAGGAAGTGGGGGTGGACCATTTTCATTGGTATTAGTAATACGTTTTCTGCTCTCTTGCCTCTCCTATTAGCCATAGGATTGCCGCTATCCTACCTCTGATATCGACTTTAGGATTGCTGTTCTCATGCCTCTACTAACAGCTATAGGATTGCTGCTCTTCTGCCTCTACAATTTCTGTTTAAGTTCAGCACTTCCTATGAGGGTTCTTATAGCATCAATGTGTATTTTTGTTGGTATGGTCATCACACATATGGTTAAAAACTGCCAGATACAGATACGTGTGGCTACAATATGTAGGGAAAGGATTTTAGGTTGCATATATATTAGTTATTTTCAGCATATAGCAATGTAAACATATACACATAGAGGGACATGCTGGCAGCTTGACTTTTGAATATGTGATATACCCTGGCTTCCACTTGAAACAACTTCAACCACAATAAACACAGACTATGAAAGAATGCACAAAACACACTTTTTGGTGTTAAATTGGCTACAACATTATTTAATCACAAAACTAAGGAGTCGGGTGAAGTGTTAGGCCACTGGGATTCACCAATACAGCGAGATCCCTAACATTCTGACATACAGCCCCCAGCCAGAACAGAATAAAGGGCACAGTACATTCTGGTTTGCCATTCTAGCAGATGTGCCTTTCTTAGTGTTTCCATTCTAGCTGAGCCACAACACTTTAAAGGGGTACTCCAGCTAAAAGCTTTTTCCCAGTAACTGAAACACTTTAAAAAGTTAGGCTGGGTTCACACTGCGTTTTTGCGATCCGTTTTTTTCATCCGTTTTTTGAAAAAAAAAAAAAAAAACGGATGAAAAACGGATTGCAAAAACAGAGGCAGTTGTGTGTATCCGTTTTGATCCGTTTTTCCATTGACTTCCATTATTTAAAAAATTGATCAAAACGGATCAGTTTTTTTTTTTGTCGGACACAAAAACATTGCTGACACTATTTTTTTTGTCCGTTAAAAAAAACGGATCCGTTAAACGGATTGCAAAAACGCAGTGTGAACCCAGCCTTATATGACTTTGTAATATGCTTCAATCACTTATCTGCTCCCCTTCCCTATCTTTCCCCCCCTCAACCCCCACCAGGAAGTGAAGTAAACTCATTCTTACCTAATGACTGTTGACCCCAGGCTGCTCTGTGGCAGCCATTTTGTGACAATGACATCATCAAGAGTGAGGCGGGTCTAAGCCCTGTTTAGCCAGCCTCCCTTTGTCAGATGACTTAGGTTGCTCAGCTCTGACTGGCTAAGCAAGCTGTAAGTAAGCCATCTAACAGTTTTACAGAGTCAGTTAGACATCACAGAAGACAAAGTGCACCATGGGAAACCAGGAAGTAAAGAAAAAAATTAAGCCACCAACTGGAGCTTCAGGGACCTGCAGACAGCAGGAAATTCAAACGGAGACAGACTCAGGAGGGATGGTAAGTGGGAAAACTATGTTTATGATTTTTTTTTTTTATCAGCGCCGGAGTACCCCTTTAGGGTACATTCACACTTACCGGATCGCTGCGGATCCGCAGCAGATTTCATTTAAATAACTGAACACAGCATCAAATCTGCACCATCAAATCTGCTGCGGATCTGCTGCGGATCCTGTTGGTGTGAACGCACCCTTAAGGAAACATAGCAACATACCATCACCATCAACACCATCTTGTCTGCACTTATATTATTTTCTTTATTATTATCTTAGGATAGATATGTTTTTTTTTTTTTTAAATTGTATATTTTTATTAATTTTTTAACAATATATACAAACAGTCAAATAGACTAGACAAGTCGTACAGGTTTCCATAGAACAATTTGTAGTAGGACCAAATTGGAAAGGCACTTAACAGAGTCCAGCTAGAGTACCTATGCGAGGGAGAGATAGACATTTTCTAATAGCATTATCTATCCCCTGGCTCTCAGTTAGTACACCGATCACTAATTGTTGCCTAAGGGAATATTTAAGGCTAAAGAATAACAAAAGGAACTACTTAGCAATCCAGTCATTTACACGGACATAGGACATACATAGACATAACATTGAAAGGGGGAGGGGGAAACAGTGGGAAAGGAAGGTAGGGGGAAGAGGGGGGATCTAGGATATACCGCTGGAGGATGTTGAGGGAGAACTATACAAGTCCCAAGGAGCCCAAATCTGGTCGAAAGCTTCCATTTTATTGTTCAAAGATGCCGTAAGACGCTCCAAGGAGCGTAGCTCCCCGATCCTCGCCCTGAAGTGCTGGATAGAAGGGGGGGAGAGCTGTTTCCAGCATTTAGCGATCAGAGACTTTGCAGCTGTTAGTAAGACTAGTAATAATTTGGCTCTCTTTTTACGAAGGGTCTTAGGGAATAAGTTGAGCAAACAAAGGCTTGGCTCACAGGGGATATTAATACCGAGTACCACCGATGATATAGCACAGACCTCACTCCAGAAGGACTGCACAAGTTCACACTCCCAGAAAATATGAAACTGGGAGCCTCGCTCTCTGGTACACCTCCAGCATAGTGGGGAGACTGAGGCATTAAGCTTATGGAGCAGCTCTGGAGTGTGGTACCAAAACATCATCACCTTGTAATGGGACTCTTTATATGTGGTACATATCGAGGAAGTGGCAGCACGCTCCCAAATAGTAGTCCAACACTCCGGAGGTAGTGTCCGTCCCAACCAGGATTCCCACTTAGCCATATACGAGTGTCTCACCTGGGTATCCCCATTGGGCGAACCCAGAATGCGATAGATATCGGAGATAAGACCAGAGGTCGAAGTCCCCCTTCTGACTAGTTGCTCAAAAGCAGACGGCTTAGAGACCGTAAGGGACCCCAGGCGAGACACCATGAAATGACGAAGCTGGAGATATGTGAAGCTCTCCGATGGTGGGAGGGCGTGTTTGTCCATGAGCTTGGCAAGTGGAAAAAGAGTACGAGTCAGGGGGTCGACTATGTCAGCAAATTGGAAGAGGTTCTTTGAACCCCATAGTTTGACAGTTGGAGATTGGAGTCCCGGAAGAAAGTCAGGGAAAAGTAAAAATGAGTTTAGAGGGGAGGCTGGGGAGGTCAACCCAAACCTGGTATTACACGTAGACCATATATGGAGAGAGAAACGTATAGGGCCCAGTAGGGAAAGGTGGGTGAAACTCGGTGGTACGGCGTGCCATAAAAAGGAGTTAGGGTGATATGGAGCCAGCCATATCTTTTCTATTTCCGTCCATTTCTTGTAAGCCAAATATCTGGACCATGCTGGGATCTGACGTAGGTGGGAGGCCCAGTAGTAGTGGAGGAGATTTGGGACCGCCAGACCTCCTTGGGATTTGCTACTCATCATGACCGAGCTGGGTATACGGTGTCTCTTAGAGGCCCAAATAAACTTAAATATGGCTCTTTGAAGGCTTCTAAGTTCGGAAAGGGGGATACGGACTGGAAGCGTTTCAAAATAATACAGAAGTTTAGGCAGGATAGTCATTTTCACAGCCGCCACCCTTCCGACCAAAGAAATATAATGAGCGGTCCACTTAGACATTAGTGCCCGTATTTCCCGAAAAAGTGCAGGGAAGTTAGCAGAATACAATGTGGAATATTTGGGGGTGAGGCGAACACCTAAGTATTTAATAGAGGACAGAGTCCACTTAAATTTAAAGTTGGAGCTAAGTTGGGTAATCAGAGGCCCAGACAAATTCAAGGGCATTGCCTCCAACTTAGAGGTATTAACCTTGTATCCCGATAAGCGGCCATAATTAGTTAATAACGCTCGGAGGTTTGGTAAGGTAGTGAGCGGGTGAGACAGGGTGAGGAGAACATCGTCTGCAAACAACATAATTTTAAATTCTTTCCCTCTTACTGAGACCCCTTTAATGTCAGGACAATTTCGAATCGCCGCCGCCAGGGGCTCTATGCACAAAACAAAAAGCAAAGGAGACAAAGGGCACCCTTGGCGGGTACCATTCGAAAGATGGAAGGTCTCAGACGTCATATGGGGGAATTTGAGTGCTGCCGTGGGGCGTGAATACAATGCCTGTATCGCTGTCATGAAAGAGCCAGTGAAGCCGAAACACTTCAAGGTCTCAAACATAAAGGCCCACCCAAGGCGGTCAAACGCCTTTTCCGCGTCAAGGCTCAACATGAGGGCATTGTCCTCCTGCTGATTAATCGCATCTATAAGGTCAATGGCTCTTCTTGTGTTGTCTCCACCCTGTCTCCCCGGCACAAAGCCCACCTGATCCGCATTAATAAGGGAGGGCAGCCAGTAGCCTAGTCTGGTGGCTAGTATTTTGGTGAATATTTTATAATCTGAATTCAGGAGGGCTATGGGCCTATAGTTTGCGCAGTCCATGGGGTCTTTGCCAGGTTTGGGGATAAGAGTAATGAAAGAATGAGACATGGAAGTAGGGATAGGAGAGCCCTGTAAGAAGGAATTAAACAGTGAAAGTAGTTTAGGGGAAAGTTCTGAGGAGAAAGTTTTGTAATAGAGGTAAGAGAACCCATCTGGTCCAGGGGCCCGCCCCGTCGGGAGAGATTTAAGAACATCCGTAAGCTCTTCAGCAGTAATCGGAGCATTAAGTTCCTCAAGTGCCTCAGCAGCCAAAGACGGGAGGCCACATTCAACAAGGAACTCCGAGAGACAGCGGGCACGGGCCTCGGGATCCGAGGGTAAGGAAGACGGGAGAGAATAAAGCTTAGAATAGTATTGGAGGAAAATAGAGGAGATGTCAGAGGGGTGGTATCTCAGGGCCCCCGCAGAGTCCCTGAGGACCTGCGGAGACCGGGCAGCCGCGCGGTCATTGAGCATCCGTGCTAGTAGAGTGTGAGCCTTATTTCCCTTCTCATAGAAGCGTTGCTTAGAGTACATGAGGAGTTTCTCCACTTTATGTAGTGAAAGCTCCTTAAGTCTAGCGCGTGCCGCCACAAGCCTCCGCAGCACCCCCAGGGAGGGCCGCCGGGCCAAAAGGCGCTCCAGGGAGGCAATGGAGGATTTGGCATTTTGAATCGCTAACAAAGAATCCCTCTTCTGTCGAGAACTGACCGCTATACAATGGCCCCTAACTACAGCCTTATGGGCTTCCCACAGGACCCCTTCTGAAGAAACCGAACCCCCATTCTCTAAGAAGTAGTTAGATATGCTCGACTTAATGGAGTCTCGTGTAATTTGGTTTTTCAGTAGTGTGTCGTTTAAGCGCCAATGACATTGCCTAGTAGGGGACAGGGGAGCCTTAAGTTGCACTATTATAGGGCCATGGTCTGACCAAGAAATAGGATCAAGGGTTGCGCTCTGCAGAAGCCTGACCGTAGGTATGTTACCAAAGAAGTAGTCTATGCGGGAGTGTAAATTATGGGGGTGAGAAAAAAAAGTGTACCCTCTCTCCGTAGGGTGATCGAGTCTCCATAGGTCATACAGCTTATGAGCACGAATGAGCTTGCGGAACTCCGTTGAGAGTCTGGCTTGATCTGCCGGGGTAGGTCGGCCTTGTACTGAATGTCTGTCCATCTGCTCCGAGAAGGGCAAGTTAAAGTCCCCACCCAAGATTCTAGGAGCCGGGGGATATTTTGACAGCCTATTTAAAACTCTACGGAGAAAGGGTATTTGAGATCGATTAGGGGCATAGATGTTACAAAAGATAAATTGCCGGCCTTGGAGAGTTCCATCTACAATGACAAATCTCCCCCCTGGGTCCGCAAAGGAGGAGGTGACCTGAATGGGGCATGCTTGAGAAAATAAAATAGCCACTCCAGCCGTCTTATTGCCTCTGGAGGCAGAGATGACAGTGGGGAAGGAGTGACGAGTAAATCGAAAAGTGGCCTCCTGATCAAAGTGTGTCTCTTGGAGAAAGGCTATGTCAGCATGGAGGTTGCGGAGTTCCTTCAGGAGTAACCGTCTCTTAACATTGGAATTGAGGCCTTTTACATTAAGGGACACATATTTAACCATTGGTACAGTATAGGGTAGGAACCATGCTAATGTAGCCACTTACCCAGTTCCGGCCTCTCAATGGGAATAGTCTCCGGAACATCTCCTGCTGACGTAAGATCCTAGAAAGAGGGAGGGAGAGAGGGGAGGGGCAGAAGGGAGACGAACATGGAACAACACATAACACACAACAGATATAGAGTCTAACTGGAGAAAGGGCACAAAGCCCAAGATACAGACCCAAGTGGTCCGCAGTGAGGCAAGAACTATGCCAAAACAACTCAGAGGTTGTCAGCTGGCTGCCCCACGAGGAGCGAAGGAGCCACCAAAAAGAAACAGTGAACATTGGAACATACATGTGAGATAAGCAGTACACTACCACACAGCAATGCAGAAAGAAAAACACAACAGTATATTGAGACCCAGAACATAAACTAATAAAGCCCCAAGTTTAGAAAATAGGGGAAATGAAGGGAAGACGGATCCGGAGCCACTTGGTTGGCTCTCTCAAGTCACGGGATCGGGAGGGGAGCGAGAGCCCTCAGAGCGGGGGCGGCGCCTCTTCTGGCCAGATGACTGCCATACTGGGGGTGGGGAGGGAGGTGGGGGAGCTACAGTCCAATCAGAAATTTTTGGGATGGGCAGATCTAGAGCATCACAAAACGCAGGTAAATCAGCTAAGTTGCGGAGCATCACGGAACGTCCATCTCTTCTGGCCGTGAGACCAAAGGGAAAGTTCCATCTGTACGGTGTGTCGTGATCTCGGAGAATAGACAGCAGTGGCCTCAGGAGTCGGCGCTTCTGTAGGGTGATCCAAGAGAGGTCTGGAAAAACTTGTATTTGAGCCCCATCAAAGTCCAGGTCCCGAAGTGAACGGGCTTTGGACATAATACTCTCCTTAAGCGTATAGTCATGTAGGCAGCAAATTACATCTCTCGGGGCCCCAGTTGTAGATTTGGGCCTCAAGGCTCGGTGAGCTCTATCAAACTTAATTTTGTGGGTGGAAGGCTCTCCCAGCATCATGTTAAAGAGGCCTTCCAAAGTAGATGTCAAGTCATTGTCCTGCGTTGCCTCTGGCAGACCCCGTATCCTGATGTTATTGCGTCTGCCTCTATTATCCAAATCCTCAATATGGCGTTGCATGTCATCTAAAGCAGAGGCTTGTATTGACACAGTGGACTGTAAGGTGGAGATATAGGCACGCGTAGAGTCGTGGTCCTCTTCCAAGGTTTCCACCCGTAGTGCGATATGCTGAATGTCTTTCCTCACCGCTGCTATCTCCACTTTAAAAGCGTCTTTTACTTCAGTGATGAGGGATTGCAGATCCCTTTTAGTGGGAAGTTGTGCAAGCAGGTCACGTACCTCCTGTGGGGACGAGGGTCCCATAAGGGACGCTTCAGAGTCTGAGTCCGAGTGTCTGCCCCCATACGAGCGCTGGGCGGCCGACCTGGTAGCTGCTTGTGAGGTTCTGGCAGAAGCGGCCACAATGTCATCATTAGGTTTGTTTTTATCTTTTTTAGGTGGTTTCAGGGTGGCCATCATGAATGTGGAAATGAGCTGCTGGCCCTTTAAGAGTCTGCGGGACCGTATGGAGGCAGCACCAGGGGGGGTAAGAGGGGAGGGAGAGTCCAGGGTACCGGTTGCTGGGTCTAAAGCCAGGGGGGGGAGGCAGCACCCCTGAGAGTAAGAGGTAGAGACCGGGTAATGTGGAGCCTCTGTTGGAGTTAGAGTCAGGGAGGCAAGATGGCGCCCCAGTACAGGGAACCTGGCCTGCGGCCTGTAGCCTGAGTGCAGGGCCCCTTCCCTGGGGGCTTAAAGTATCCGGGGCAATCCAGCGGGTATTCCGCCCGTCCGGAGGTGATAGGTGCCGGGTAAGATACTTGGCTCCTTTGCCTTCAGGGCCATAGTGTCAGGCGGGGGCTGCTATGGTGTAGGAGCGGGGGGGGGAGGCTGACTCACCAGACCCTGAGGCCGCAGCGTGCGAGGAGGCAAGATGGCGGCGTAGCACGTGGGGTCCGGGGCTGCCGTCTACCCGCCGGATCCCGGGTCCGTCCTCCGAATAGCGGGTGGCCCAGAGGTTAGAGTTCAGGCCGGGCTGCTTACCGGCTGCGGAGGGGGATCGCTGGCTCCGAGAGGACCGGAGGAGCTGGGGAAGATGGCCGCGGCTGCAGTACTCAGGCGGCGGCGTCTCTCGTGTCTCTCCGGATGCCCGCTGGAGCTGCAGGGACCGCGGTCGTCAGAGACCAGAGAAGACCGGAGGCTCCGCTCACTGTCTCCCGTTTGTTCAGGAACCGTGGGGTGAGTTTTAGCTGGTCTGGGTCAGTTTCTTTTGCTGTGTGGGTCCGGAGCTCTCTCACCCTGCGACTGCTCCCATCCGCGGCTCGCCACGCCCTAGATATGTTTATGCCATGCATGCTTAACTTCAGTTACTGCAATCTACCAACTACATCTGCTGGACGTTTTTTCCAAGCATCTACTACTCTTTCAGTAAATTCTATGATTAAGATCAAGTGCGATTGAAACGATTGTGGATTTTATGTAAAGCTTCAATAAAGTTTTTGGACTGTACCGAGTTTCTGGAAATCCTTTGCATCTACTACTGCAGTGAACTCACACTGTCCTTGCACCGGAAGGACCGTATTCAGGAAGGGTGCGGCTCCAGCTGGCTGAGTATACTACTTGACTCTTTCAGTAAAGTTATGTTTTCTCATGTTGCTTCTGATCCGTCGGAACAGACAATAATCGTCCAAGAACAGACGAAAATCATTTGGTGTAATAGGGCCTTTACTACTTCTGTTCTGCTAATTGATTAAACTGCCAAATCTGTATTTTTTCATCTGACTTCCCTCTGGTCACTTCACAGTTAACATTGGTGAGTGACATCTGGTTTGTCCATTAACCCTTGCTGTTTCTGTGTGATTGTGATCCAATTCCATCCAGAACCGGGTCCCTGACCTTTTCTATAAAGCGTCTCCTGTGTCTTTATGCTTTGCTGGATATTGAGTCTAGTTCCCTCCTAGCAAGCTCAGCTCCTCCTCAGATTTTCCTGTGTGTTACCTTTGGCTTATCTGATCCGTGCTCCGTTACCTTGGCTATCCTTGTTTTCCACCTGCCCTATAGGCTTTGTTTCTCACTATTCTCTGGATCTAGTTTTGGTACGTCTGCCCGATTATTGTGACCTCAGCCTCTTTGACCATCCCTATTTGTTGTATGCATTCTATGTTGGCACATATCCAAAGTTAGGGACAGGCGACCAGTTGTCCGCAGCCACCTAGGGCTCATAGTGGAAAGTAGGTAGGGACAGTCAGCAGGGACAAGTTCAGGGTCCACCGTCTGTGCCTTCCCCATCTCTTTCCTGACCTAGTGATACCACTAGATCATAACAGGTGGTTTAACCCTTTAAGGACATGGCCCATTTTCGTTTTTACGTTTTCGGTTTTTCCTCCTTGTGTTTAAAAGGTCATAGCACTTGCATTTTTCCACCTAGAAACCCACATGAGCCCTTATATTTTGCGTCACTAATTGTACTTTGCAATTACAGGCTGAATTTTTGCATAAAGTACACTGCGAAACCAGAAAAAAATTCAAAGTGTGGTGAAATTGAAAAAAAAAACTCATTTCTTTTATTTGGGGGAAATGTGTTTTTACGCCATTCACCCTGGGGTAAAACTGACTTGTTATGCATGTTCCTCAAGTCGTTACGATTAAAACGATATATAACATGTATAACTTATATTGTATCTGATGGCCTGTAAAAAATTCAAACCGTTGTTAACCAATATACGTTCCTTAAAATCGCTCCATTCCCAGGCTTATAGCGCTTTTATCCTTTGGTCTATGGGGCTGTGCGAGGTGTCATTTTTTGCGCCATGATGTGATCTTTCTATCGGTACCTTGATTGCTCATATACGTCTTTTTGATCGCTTTTTATTACATTTTTTCTGGATTTGATGCGACCAAAAATGCGCAATTTTGCACTTTGGGATTTTTTTGCGCTGACGCCGTTTACCGTACGAGATCAGGAATGTGATTAATTAATAGTTCGGGCGATTACGCACGCGGCGATAGCAAACATGTTTATTTATTTATTTATTTGTTTACTTTTATTTAAAACCTGGGAAAAGGGGGGTGATTCAGACTTTTATTAGGGGAGGGGGCTTTTTACTATTAACAACACTTTTTTTTTTTTTTTTACACATATACTAGAAGCCCCCCTAGGGGACTTCTAGTATATACACTTGGATCTCTCATTGAGATCTCTGCAGCATAGATATGCTGCAGAGATCCATGAGATCGGCACTCGTTTGCTTTCGGCTGCTGCAGCCGAATACAAACGAGTGCCGAGCCGAGGACGGCGCCATCTTGGACGCGTCCCCGGCCGGCATCAGTAACGGAGATCGCTCCTCCGGGATAAGGTCCCGGAGGAGCGATCTCCCCCACTAGACACCAGGGAAAGGTTGCCTCCGGTAATCGGAGGCAGCTGTCAACTTTGACAGCTGCCTCCGATTAGCTAATTAGCGGGCACGGCGATCAGACCGTGCCCGCTAATAGCGGCGGTCCCGGGCTACACGCGGCACCCGGGATCGCGGCACTTCAAAGCGGGGCCGCCACGCGGCCCCGCTTTGAAGTGCAAGTGAGGACATAGGACGTACCGGTACGTCCTATGTCCTTAAGAGGTTAAAAGAAAAAACTGTAAAATACATAAAATTAGCAATAATTCGTTCCTTCCTTAGATTGCATCTTGAGTACCGAAAAGCGTTCTAGCTACTTTAGGAACCCTGGGGTGGACACCATCTGAATCCTTCCTCCTCTTCATGAATGATCAATGCCGCCTGGCCTCCTGCTCACTCAGCTGTTAGCCAGTGTCTCTGATTGCAGATCAGTCCTCTGTAGGCAGTTTATGTGTGAAAGAAACACTCAGATATAATTGCATTTCTGGCTTCAAATGTGTTAGAGCTGTGGTCTAGGGATAACTCACCTGTCTAGAGATCTGCCAGTGCTTGATTCCATGGTTCAAATCCCCTGATGGAAATGAAATAGAGGTCGTTTTTTTTCTTTTCATTATTGTATCATTTTTAAGGCTATGTTCCCACACAGTATTTTGGTCAGTATTTTGCAAACAAAAACTAGAAGTGGATTTAAAACACAGAAAGGCTATGTTCACACACTGTTGAAATTGAGTGGATGGCTGTCATTGAATGGCAAATAATTGCTGTTATTTTAAAACAATGGCTGTTATTTGCCATTAAATGATGGCCATTCACTCAATTTCAACAATGTGTGAACATAACCTGTGTTTTCAATCCACTCCCAGTTTTGGTTGCAAAGTACTGAACAAAAATACTGTGTGAACATAATCTTAAAAATAATACAATAATGAGAAGAAGAAAAAAGACCTCTATTTTAATTCCATCAGGGGATTTGAACCAAAGAATGAACTGCTGGCAGATCTCTGTACAGGTGAGTTACCCCTAGACCACAGCACCAACACACTTGGTCTCAGAGTTTCAATTATATCTGAGGGTTTTTTTTAGACATAGCCTGCCTACAGAGGACTGATCTGCAATCAGAGACACTGACTGACAGCTGAGAAAGAAGGATGCCGGGCAGCATTGATTATTCATGAAGAAGAGGGACAGGGCTGGTTGGGGTGTCATTTTTTGCACCATGATCTCTAGAGAAAAATTTAGATTTTTTTTTTTATTTTTTAATGTTGTTTTTAAATGTTTTAAAACTTTTTTTTAAATTTTTTTACACATTTTGTATTGCATACATAAGTCCCATTGGGGACTTATACATGCAATGCTCTGATAGCATATACTGATGAAGCATAACATTCATCAGTATTTTTGGCAATTTGGACATACCGTATGCCTGAGAGCAGACTCTATGAACAGATCACATAGATGATGAACAGATGAAAAGTATCTTACTCCCGCCTGCCGTTACTAGTGATCGGGATCCCGATCAGTCAGTGACAGGTCCTTGTCCTGTCACTGACTTCCTTAAACGCTGCGATCCCTGTAGAACATAGGGACCGCGGCTGCCTGTCATTCCCTGGTCTGGGGACAGTAATACTGTATGTGCACGGCCGATCACATTGAAATGGCCCTGCACACATTAAAACCCCTTAACAGCTAGAAACATTTATATGCGTTCCTGCTGCACGGGGTGTGTGCAGCAGGAACGTATATAGCTGTATGGCTGATGTGAAGGGGTTAATGTGTGTAGATGAGTGGTTTAACATTAGAGCATGTCGATTCACCTGAGAAACTGAAAAAAAAAATCCCTATGTCTACAGGAATGGTTGGAAGCTGTGCCAGCACAAAAGTCCACGGTGCGGGCAGGCACAGGGTTATATATATATATATTGTGCATAACATAAAAAATCCACAGCCATCCATTATTACCCAAAATTAAGCCCAAACTCAATGAGGGCATTTATGAAAAGTGCGCCAGTTATATGTCTAGAAAAAGGAGCTGCAAGGCTGGGAGGAGGCATGGCCTCCTCCCGTGCCTTATGTATCACGATTTATGCCTCCAGAGCTGGTGTAGATATCTGTGAGTGCCCTGTGGCAGCCTCAGATTCACAGAATTAACTGAGAGGTGTGTGCCTCTCACTAAATCTGACATAGGGCATGGGGGCAGGGCTTTATGCAAGACCGGCGTATGGGTGTGTCTTGGTAAATTCCCCCAAATGTGTTTCAGAGGTCTTGTTCCTCCACTTAAGTGAGACAATATTTGGCTTACAGGGGACTGCCTGGGTTAGTTACACCCTCTCCCCGCCAAGTCACATACACTTATAACTCTCAGCTAGCCAGGAAAATACCATTATCACCATTGGTAATAAACTGTGACCATGAAAAGGTTATCCAATCTAGCAGCATTGTGATGTGGAATATGTGGAACTGAGCAAACTGATACATAATTTTGTGTAAAATGGTTCAGTAAACTATTCAGAGATATGATAGCTGTATGGGTGCTTATACACTTTAGATAAAAGTGAAGTGATGGCTGAACAAATGATTATCTGATGAATGATCATTTCACAAACACATACAGGCACATTTCAGTTTATAATGACTGTTGTTCAAAATGCCCATACATGATCAGTGGCACCATGAGAAGGAATGTTTTTGGGATTATTTTGGGAACATTCTTTCCCAAAAGATAATTTCTTAACAAAAAATCTTTTTGTAAAGACTGTAACCTGCTGTTCTATTCCCATAGGGCCAGAGACGCTGAGGATGAAGGCACGTCAGCCCGGCGCTTATAACTGCAGATTGGTCAGTGAACATTGACAAGGAGAGGCAGGGATTTGCATATTGAATTATGTAACAATATCCCTAACACGGTAACAAAACTATGCGCTATGTGAACATAACAGCAGGTTAGATGCTTCTAATGTGCTGTTAGTTTCCCTTATCCAGCGCTACAAAAACATGACCACTTTTCCCCCTACTGTTGTCTCCAGTTCAGGTGCAGTTTGCAATTAAGCTCCATTTTCTTCAATGGAACGGAGTTTCAAAACCCCACCCAGACTGGAGACAACAGTAGTGGGAAAGTGGCCATGTTTTTGTAGCACTGGGTAACCCCTTTAAAGGGGTTATCCAGTGCTACAAAAACATGGCCACTTTATTTCAGAGACAACACGACTCTTGCCTCCAGTTCAGGTGCGGTTTGCAATTAAAGGGGTTATCCAGCGCTACAAAAACATGGCCACTTTCTTTCAGAGACAACATGACTCTTGTCTCCAGTTCAGGTGCGGTTTGCAATTAAAGGGGTTATCCAGCGCTACAAAAACATGGCCACTTTCTTTCAGAGACAACATGACTCTTGTCTCCAGTTCAGGTGCGGTTTGCAATTAAAGGGGTTATCCAGCGCTACAAAAACATGGCCACTTTCTTCCACAGACAGCCCCACTCTTGTCTCCAGCTTGGGCGGGGTTTCATTGAAGTGAATAGAGCTTAATTGTAAACCGCACCTGAACTGGAGACAAGAGTCATTGTTTTTTCTGAAAGAAAGTGGTCATGTTTTTGTAGAATTGGATAACCTCTTTAAGCTCCATTCACTTCAATGGAACTGAGCAGCAAAACCTCGCCCAAGTTGGAGATAAGAGTGCGGCTGTCTCTGGAAGACAGTGGCCATGTGTTTGTAGGGTTGGATAAGCCATTTAACAATCATTGATTAGAAAAGGTCCAATATAGCTGAATACTTTTCAGACTGTAAGATTTTAAAGTTTACTTTTAAAATTCAGCTAGCACCCAATTTAACCCCTTAACGACCGCGGGCGTAATTGTACGCCCCCAAAATCCGTGCCTTAACGCAAACGGGCGTACATTTACGCCCGTGGTTTCCCCGATCGCTGCGTGTACACACGCAGCGATCGGGGAAGATGGTCTGCTATAATGTATAGCAGGCCATCACTGCTTGTCGGCACGGGGGGTGATTAACCCCTCCCGTGCTGACGATCGCCGCTATTGGCTGATCAATTCAGATCAGCATATGGCGGCGATCTGCAGCTTTCCGGGTCATCGGTGACCCGATGGCCCGGAAAGCAATGGTGATCGGTGCTGTCCAAGGACGGCACCGACCGCCATTACTGTTAAAAGTAATGGTGGCCACGGTGCCACGTCCCGATCGCCGGGACCGGCCGGCCGATCACGGCGATATAAGTACCCCATGAAAGGGTTAAATACCTGCTGTGGACACCTCAGCTAGGTAGCTGAGGTGTCCAGAGCAGGTATTGACCCATACTCACCGGATCCAGCGTCCCGATCGCGTCTTCCGGGTTCCAAACGCCTCCGCGTCTTCGTCCGCGTCTTCGTCTTTTTCCGGCGGTCCCCATCGGCAATCATCGGCTCCAGCGTCGTCAAACTTCGGCTTTTTCCGGAATTGGCGTTCTACTGCCCCCTAGCGGCTGATAAGTGTATATAATACACATATCAGTAGCTATAGGGTTGAAGAAAGTTTTTTTTTTTCCCCCCAATTTTTTTATTTTATTTTTATTTTCCGCACCCTATCGCTGCTGAGTGCTGATCAGCATCGCCTGGAAGTGCGCCGCTGATCAGCAACTCCTCCTTTTTGGCGTAGAGTGTTTTTTCCTATATCCTACAGCCACGGTCTGCTGATAAGTTTATAAGCTGATAAGATTATGTGCGGCATTTATCAGCAACTCCTTTATTGGCATAGTTTTTTTTTTTTTTTATACTTAATGTTAAAAAAAACATGTAAAAAACACCATTACACTACACGGAATAAAGTTTTACACTACACCACTACACATTTACATACCCCATATACCAATCCCCGTATAACGATGGCCCCCAGGGTATTTTCGGTGTGGGACGCATACGCTATTATTGCCTCCAAAACCGAAACAGCCAGTGAGGATGAATGGGGGGATCCTTCTTTCCTCCATTCATCCTCATCATCCAGTGACGTGTCTGGGGGTAGCGTAGCGTACGCTGCCCCCCAGACACGTCTTTTCCGCCAGTACCGTCCCAATAAGAGATGACGGTATGGCGTGAAATTCTGCAAACTCTGTGAGAGTACCTCAGTGTACACTTACAGATTTAGGGTACGTGCACACTGCGGAATGGCGAAGGATAACCCTTTGTGCATTCCGCAGCTGGCACCCGCTGGCGGACTGATGCAGGCGCGCGTCTCCCCCCGTGTCATAGACTCCATGTTATGCATGGGCGGATTCCATCGTCCGTCCAAAGAATGAACACATTTGACGGAGAGCGGAATCCGCTCGTGCATAGAATGGAGTCTATGACACGGACGGAGACGCGCGCCCGCATCAGTCTGCCGGTGGGTGCCAGCTGCGGAATGCACAAAGGGTTATCGTTCGCCATTCCGCAGTGTGCACGTGCACTTAGTGTGTATGATGGAAGGGACACCTGAATCCAGCCCCCAGATGAACCCCCCCCCCCCATCCTCGGAGTTAGTGGGGAGATCGTTGGGGAACTGATCTTCCCACTGCTGGATAAAGGTTACCACCTGTACGGGGATAACTTTTATACCAGCACCCCCTTTCCCGGTCCCTCGCTGCCCGAGCTACTGTAGCTTGCGGCACGATCCGAAAATATCAGAAGTAGTAATAAAGCCCTAATATTTAGCAGCAATGGAGCGGACCCAGCGCTTCTGGATATGAAGGACCCCGTATCGCACCAGGACAACATTTTCCAGGTGACGTCCCCCACACTGGAAAACAGGAGACCCCAGAAGAAGTGCAGAGTGCGGCATAACTGGGGGATCAGGAAGTACACCATTTTCCAGTGTGACACCTGTCCTGATCACCCCGGCCTCTGCATACTGGATCGCTTCAAGGCGTACCACACGTCATTGGGGTTTTACATTATCTAAATTCTGTCCCTTATTCCTATTTCAGGGGTCACGTTGATCCAGGGATTATTCTGATCGCCATTATGGAGTCAGGAAGGAATTTTTCCCAGTGATGAGGCTACTGTCATCTGCCTTACAAGGGTTTTTTGCCTTCCTCTGGATCAACACAGGTTGAATTTGATGGACACCTGTCATTTTCAACCTTATAAACCAATAATTGGCCTAATACCCCCAAATAAATTAGAATTGTCCCTTTTCCCCAGCTAAATAGATATGGCCGCCATTCCCATTAGAGGATACCATGATGCAATTACAAAGCCTCTGTGCGGCCAGGACAGTAGAAACCCCCCACAAGTGACCCCATTCTGGAAACTACACCCCATAAGGAATCTAACAAGGGGGGCAGCGGGGATATGGCCCCCTGGTGACGGTCACATTTGGGACGTGAAAATGAAAAAAATTGTATTTTTTATTTTCACGGCACATGTTCTACATATGTGCCTGTTACCAGTGGGGTCCATATGCTCACTGCACCCCTTGTTAGATTCCTTATGGGGTGTAGTTTCCAGAATGGGGTCACTTGTGGGGGGTTTCTACTGTCCTGGCAGCACAGGAGCTTTGTAATTGCGACATGGCCTCCATCCTCCATTCCAGCCTCTAAATGGCGCTCTGTCCCTTTGGTGGCTTGTCCTGTGCCCATATGGCACATTATGTCCACATGTGGGGTATTTTCATACGCAGGGGAAATTACCCTACACGCTTTGCGTTTATTTTCTTTTTTAACCCCTTGTGGAAATGGAAAAAAATCAAGGCTAGACCAACATTTAGTGTAATTTGTTTTAAATTTTTACTCTAAATCATTAATCTTGTCTTGATTTTTTCATTTTCACAAGGGGCTAAAAAATAAAAAAAAACACAAAATTTGTAGAGAAATTTCCCCTGAGTACGGAAATACCCCACATGTGGACATAAAGCGCCATGCGGGTGCAGGGTAAGCCTCCGAAGGGAAGGAGCGCCATTTGGTTTTTTGAGGCTGGATTTGGCTGGAATGGATTTCGAGGGGCCATGTTGCATTTAAAAGGCCCCTGTGTTGCCAAGACAGTTGAAACCCCCCACAAGTGACCCTATTATGGAAACTACACCCCTCAAGGAATGTAACAAGAGGTGTAGTCAGCATATGGACCCCACTGGTGCCGGGCACAAATGTGGAACAATGTGGTGTGAAAATGAAATATTACATTTTTTACACTATAATGTTGGTCTAGCCTTGAATTTATCATTTTCACAAGGGGTTAAAAGAGAAAAAAACACACAAAATGTTTAGAGCAATTTCCCCCGAGTCCGTAAAAACCCCACATGTGGACATAAAGCGCCATGTGGGTGCAGGGCAAGCCTCCCAAGGGAAGGAGCGCCATTTGGATTTTGGAGGTTGGATTTGGCTAGAATGGATGATGAACGCCATGTCGCATTTACAGAGCCCTTGTGCTGCCAAAACACTGGAAACCCCCCACAAGTGACCCCATTCTGGAAACTACACCCTTTAAGGAATCTAACAAGGGGTGCAATGAGGATATGGACCCCTTGATGACGGGCACATTTGTGCACGAGGGCTCTGTAAATGCGACGTGGCCCTTGAAATCCATTCCAGTGAAATCCAGCTTCCAAAAGCCAATTGGCGTTCCTTCCCTTTGGAGGCTCGTCCTGCGCCCGCTTGGCACTTTATGTCCACATGTGGGGTATTTCTGTACTCGGGAGAAACTGCGCTACATGTTTTGTGTTTTTTTTTTCCTTTTATCCCTTTGTGAAAATGAAAAATTGAAGTCTAGAACAACGTTTTAGTGTAAAAAGTACTTTTGTCTTTTTTCCCGCCAGATGCTCACCGCACCCCTAGTTACATTCCTTGAGTGGTGTAGTTTTCTGAATGGTGTCCCTTTAGTGGTGTTTTTTAGGTTTTGGCACCCCAGAGCCTCTGTCAAGCTGAAGTGGTACAGTCAGAAATGACCAAATATAACGGAGCCATTGAAATGCACTAGGCGCTCCCTTATATCTGAGGCTTGTGGTTGCGTCAAATAGCGCAATAGGGCCACATTTGGGGTATTTCTATAAACAGCAGAAACGGGGCAATCAATATTGGGGTGCATTTCTCTGGTAATAAGTTTATAATTATGAAAAATATTGGATTACAATAAAATCTCTGCACAGAAAATTAAAATTTTTCAAATTTCTTACACACTTAGCTTTTATTTCTGTGACTCCCCTAAAGGGTTAAAAAACTTTCTGGATGTGCTTTTGCAGAGTTTGGGGGGTGCAGTTTCTGAAATGGGGTGCTTTGTGGGGCTTTCTAACATACAGGCCCCTCAAATACACTTTAAGGCTGGGTTCACACTACGTATATTTGAGGCTGTATGTTTGAGGCTGTATAGCAACCAAAACAAGGAGTGGATTGAAAACACAGAAAGGCTATGTTCACATAATGTTGTAATTGAGTGGATGGCCGTCATTTAATGGCAAATATTTGCTGTTATTTTAAAACAACGGCTGTTATATTGAAATAATGGAAGTTATTTACCGTTATATGGCGGCCATCCACTCAATTTCAACATTGTGTGAACAGATCCTTTCTGGGTTTTCAATCCACTCCTGGTTTTGGTTGCTATGAGGACCTTACATGAGGACCAAATACAGCCTGAAATATACATAGTGTGAACCCAGCCTAAACCTGAACAGTTCCCTAAAAATATCTGATTTTGAAATTTTACTGAAAATTTCAAAATTTGCTGCTAATGTTTTACGCTTTCTATTGTCTAAAAAAAAATGAAATATAGTTTAATAAATGCTGCCAACATAAAGTAGACATGTTGCTAATGCTATTAAATATATATTTTATGTGGTATAAACATTTTCTGTATAAGCAGAAAAAGTTTAAAGTTGGAAAAATGCTTTTTTTTTTACAATTTTTCACGTTATTTGGGGGTTTTTCATAAAGATTCGTTATAAGTATCAACTCCAATTTACAAGAAATGTGAAGTACAATATGTCACGAGAAAACAATCTCAGAATCAGCCGGATAGGTAAAAGCATCCCAAAGTTATTAATGAATAAAGTGACACAGGTCATATTCATAAAATTTGCTCCGGTCCTTAAGGGGTTAAAGATCAAAGTTGTGTTGCCATGGCAACTGTACAATACCCTTTTCTAATTAGAGTGACAGAACTCACTTTGTGTGAGGATGGCAACCTGACCTTTTCTCTTCACATTCAACGTGAACTTTGGAGGTACACTTTAAATTTTAGGCGCTTAATGGGGAACTATCAGCAGGTTAGACCTATCTAACCTCCTGAAATCTCATTATAGCTCCAGGGACACTGAGGAGGAAGGTATGTCTGTTACCTTCCTCCTTGGCACCGATCCCACGCGGTTAGGGTATTCCACAATTTTGAATCCTGGCGTATCACCCGCTGCTGATTCCGTAGCTCACCCCCACTTGAATCTCTGCTGGTCCCATAGGCTTCATTCTAAGAATGAGCGGGTTCATTCTTCGGGTAGACGGTGAAATCTGCCAAACCATAGAATGAATCCTATGGGTCCAGCAGACACACGCGCGGCTGCAGGTGGTCGGTAATGTGGTATACCCTGAGTCGGTGTAAACTCCACTCCAGAGCACTGTTAGGATCACTGCCGCGTCATACTGCCTACCCCCTCCATTGATTATCATTAGAAGGAGCAAGACAATTATGCGCAGTGCTCCTTAGGGTGCTCCAGAACAGAGTTTACCTCAACTAACAGCGCGGGACTGCTGCCAAGGAGGAAGGTATGAGACATACCTTCCTCCTCAGTGTCCCCGGCACTATAGGGGGTTATCAGTAATAGATTCATGTACCCTGCTGCTTTAAAATTATTTAGGCTAAATCTTTAGAGTGAAACCCCCCCATAAAGGGTAAACCTATGGATTAAAAATATGTTACCACAGATACCACTTACACCAGGTATCCTGATGGCCACACTTTAGACTGCAGAGACACACGTTTAAACTATACTGACTCTGTAGTTGACTCTTTTCAATAAAGTTTTCCAAATTCAAACCAGCCCCCTCCCTTCTCCCGAACTACGCACGTCCTGTCCCCTAAGCGGAAGTGACGCGCGCTTTCCCGCTTGGCTCTCCTTCCCCGTACAGTCGCCCAGCTCGCGGCGCTCCGTGACTGGTTTGCAGGGCGAGTTGCGGCAGAAGATGGCGGACGGCGTGGATCACATTGATATTTATGCGGACGTGGGAGAGGAGTTTAACCAGGTATGGCTGTCTTTTGTTACGTTCGGTGGGGCGTCTAATGTGTAAGAGAGCGACCGTGTCACAGAGGGCGCTGCTCCGTGAAGGGAGTGTGTCCGCGGGACTCTGTGACTGACCAAGACCGGCTGTTCATAGTTGGAGGAGCGCGCTGTGTGGCGACATGTAGCTCCCTTTGTGTAGGCCTCGTGTGTGCAGGCCGCGCGTCCCGGCCCCGCCCCCTCAGCTGTGCGCTAGGCCTAAGCACAACAACAACAAGGGCCCGGCGGCTGCCCCCAAGCTAGACCTATGAATAGTCTGCACAGTCACTGTATAACATCGTATATTCTACCATATCTCCATGTTAGAAGTCGTAGGTCATACTAGTGCTGCACTGGGCTGGGGTTGATCCCTATTGTAATAAGATGGTTAGCTGGCTGTCTGCATTGTATACTAAAATAACAGCTTTGTATTCAATGCTGCAGGATTTGTGGCACCAAAGTATCACCTACACTTATAGGATGAATCTCCATTCAAGTTGTTCTACCGATATCATTTATGGAACCGTTTAGTGACGTCAGTCACCTCCAGTATGCTGGCGCTGGTTACTGGCGCTTTATGTGGTCTGATGGGGTAGGCTGGGTAACAGAATGGGCACATGCCACGCAGTGTGCCCCATGTCATGGATAGGATCACTTTAGAAGGGACAATAATCAAACAGGTATTAGTAATGTGCTTATCGGGGCAGACACAGTCTGAATAGTATAGCAGTATGTCACTCTGTTTAATCATTCATATGTTTAAATACAAAACCCAGGGAGTGGCTCACCCCCTTCAAAACAACATAGAAATTGACAATCTCTACAAGGTACATTTAGACCTATTACATATTAATAAATCTAACCTTTTTTTTTATACTAAACTTTTTAATGAAGCTATTGTTCTGCTTCTTCTCACCGGCGACCCAAGCTGCGGGGATCACCCCCACTGGCCTGCCTCAGCTCCTGTCACCCCTCTTCAAGCTCCTAAGCTGTCCGCTGGCCACTGATGCTGTGCAAAATTGGTGGTGGTGCCAGGAGCTGGGGCAGGCTGGTGGGGGTTATCCCCCGGAGTTTGGAAAGAAGCGGGAGTTAGTGGCTGTGGTGCAGAGGGCCACTGGTGCCCGTGCTTCAGCAGAGAGAGAGAGGCAGGAGCCAGCGACTGTTTAAATTTGCCATGCGCTCCTGCCAGATGGGACACGAACCCCCACTCCTGTAACCTTAGGGTTCCTGAGCAGCTCAATAACTTTACCTCCCCTGATTTTGTTCAGATACTGAACAATGTTGGAGTACCGAAGAAAACTTCAGGGGGAAATTTTGTTCGAATACTGAAGTGTTCGAAAAACCTGATGTATTACTGTATAGACATTTAGGAAGAGTGCTACCTTGTGCTAAATGATCCTACAGAAAGACTATAACATCGCTTTTGTGCGTTATGGGAATCATAGTACTGACTCGAGATTAGTGAAGAAGCTAAAAATTCGTTTTGCACAGTTCGAGAATCTTGGGTCGTATTCGATAAAATTTGTGAAATGAATACAAATGAATCTCATTAAAACAGCCAACCAAAAGTAGCTCCAATATTGGGACTTTTACAGATTAGCGTTTTTTCAACAGATGATGTTGGTACAATGTCAAAAGTTGGAAAATGACAATTAAAAAAAGTCAATCAGCCTGTCAATCATTCAATATTTGCCATGGACAGCAGTGGATCTTGATGGATCAGCGGCATAATATAAATTTTCTGACATGACAGCAGTGAATATTGATAAATGAGTGATGTAAAGTGACACTTTCTTCCAGGACTGCAGTGGACCAGTAGCATAATATCAATTTATCAAAAGCATGTATCATGGGATGGAGAATGCAATAGAGGAAAGTCCAGATTTGAGAAAGCTTTACATTGATTATATTAAATAAGATATGCAGACGGTATCTGAAAGGAAGTGGGACGGATTGGAAAAGCTTTATTTATTTATTTTATCTACTTTTTTTTTTTCCCTCCCTTCTGTTTTCCCCTGGCCTGGAAAGGGGGGGGGATAGGGGGTGAGGGGGGAGGGAATGGTGTAAGGGTAAAGGGATACAAAATGTTATGCATAATAAGTTAACTATTTTTACATGGGGTACGAGTACTGTTGTAAAACAGTTAAGTAATGCCATATATCCTTCTGTGCTATTTTTTCAAGGTTCTTATATATAATGATGTATGTAAATCTTAAAAAGAAAAAAAAAATAAGAGTGGCAAAGTTTCCAACAACCCTAAGTTGGAAAAGATTGTTAATTTCTAAGGTGTCTTGAAGGGGTGAGCCACTCCCTGGGTTTTTTATTTAAACATATGAATGATTTAAAAGAGCGACATATTGCTATACTATTCAGACTATGATCCCTATTACACCAACAGATTATCTGACAGATTATTTTCAGGCCAAACCCAGGAATGGATGTTAAGAGGATAAATCTCAGTCTTTCCTTTATTACTTGTTCTAGGTTTATAGTCCATTCCTGGTTTTGGCTTAAAAAAAGTCAAATAATCTGTTGGTGTAATAGGGCCCTACGTTTACCCCAATGAGCACATGCCTGTTTGATCATTGGCCCTTCTTAAGTACTGTATTGTCTTAGAAAATGGCAGAAATAATGTGTTCAAAAACCTTGGGGAATCTGGGCCTCTGGCTTTTTCCTATCCCACCCTTTGGTCACACTCAAAAAAAAAAAAAAAGGTGCATTCACATGTCGCTCCAGGACTGCTGCATTAAACCATCAGCAAATCATTATGCCGGTACTGTTTAGTTTTTGGGAAATGTGTAGTTTTAGTGTTGAACTAGGTAGTTCCACACAGAACATTGTATTATCTCTCTGCCCCATAGTACCGAAAGGTGGCTGAAAAAAAGCTGCGTATCCGCTGAGGGTTTTGAGCAGCAGAAACCAAAAAGCAAGCATTCATGGATGAATGCACTATAAGGCAAGGTAACCCGCCTTTCAGCAACAGATAGCTGCTGGTAGTAGCTTCAGAAGTTACTTATATCACATTCAGATGGGGCATATAATCACAGAGGATGATGTCCCCAAGAACTCTTCATATAGCTTTAAACCACTCAAGAACCCATAACAGCCATTAAAACGGCGCACGACAAGTACCCTATCAGGAGCCATCCAGTAAGCTCTGTTTCCTTGTGATATCTTAAAAACCCCAAGAACAGTTATTGTCCACTTACCATGCCTGTCAGCAAAAATAGGCAGATGAATGGTAAGATTCTTTGGCACAAGTGCCAAGGTTGAAACCTCACGGCTATGGTTAACAAGAAGGGAAATGTCCTGTTCTTGGGGCATCGGTTGCACATTGTACTTTAGTGAGTTATTAAGCAGGTGTGGATAATATATGCTAAGTTGGAAATGTTTTGGCATGGGCACTAAATTTAAAGATGAGGGGGAGGTTTATCAAAGGGGTGTAAAGGTGAACTGGCTCAGTTATCCCAAGCAACCAATCAGATTCCACTTTTCATTCTTCACAAATTCCTTGGTATGTTAAAGAAAAAAATAATTAATGTGGGGGAATGTTTTATTGGGGACTTTAATTTGATGGAGACTAGCACGTGCCCTGGGGGGTCTGGTTCTTCCACTCAGTGGGGTGGTGCCTCTCCAGATGCTGACTCATAGAGGTCTTGCCTGGGTTTGGACCCAAACCCCGACCCACTTTATAGTTGGATATTACAGATGGCGGAATGGTCTTTTCCACCACCATGATGAAAAAATTGCCACACCGCTGATGTCAGTGGACAGTTCCTCCTAGCAGACAGATTGGTAGTCTCTTCTTGACTGCCGTCTTGTGGTTCGTTGAGTGCTTTTGGCTCATGCTCTACGTCTAACTCTGAATCTTTGGATGGGACCTGACGCTGGCTTGGTAGCAGAGACCCAGCTTCATCCTCTGATGATGACACCAAGGATGTCAGTTGTGAAGGTGAATTCCACGGGGGTCTGTGACGTTATCTTTCTAATCTGGGACAAACTTGTCCTCTCCTAAGCTTTCTTCCTCCAGAGCCTTGCAGTATGATCCTGTAATGTGGCCAAAGGCTTCTCTTGCATGGCTCTCCTCACTTCTCTGGGATGTCTAAACGCTGTCTTGAACTTGTTGACTTTTAGGAGCTTTTTCAAGAAGGTCCTCCAAATCCATATCAGGGTTTAGTGAAGCTGCTAGGCTTAGCAGGACCTCTCTGGCTGACTGCACTGGCAATTGCAATTGCGTCTTAGACACCCAAACGCTACTCCCATGACTGTGTTCCACTGGCACCACCCTGTCGGTCACCTTGGCCGCTGACACTGCCCATTCCTTGATTGCCTGATTTTTTTTTTTTCTACCTGCTTGGACATATTGCTTGTATTTAGATTTTTTAGAATGGAAAAAATAAATTTTATTAGATCGTTGATAGTGCCAGTAATTTTGGAGTACCCACTCAACTGACACTAGGATCTTATTTCCCAGCAGCCACTAAGGGTATATGCACATAGAGCAATTCTTGCAGAAAACTCGCTTCTCTGCGCTCCCACTTGAAGTTCCCCCTGTCACAAAGGCTCCATTCTATGATCGGGTGGATTCCGTCATCTGGCCAAAGAAGTGACATGTCAATTCTTTGGGCAGACAGTGGAATCTGCCCGACCATAGAATGTAATCTGTGGAGAAGGAAGCGGGAGCGCGCGGGGATGAGTTTTCCACGAGAATTACTGTGCAGATACCCTAAATTGTAAAGTCAGACGCTGTCTTCACTGATGTAAGCAAATTGATTTAACACACTGAGAGTTCAGTGCGCCCACTAAGTTTGGAAGGTGAACGCTGATCCCAGTGAATTGGTAAAACACACTGGGGGAGATTCATCAAAGGGTGTAAAATGAAGACTGGTGCAAACTGCCCACAGCAACCAATCACAGCTCAGCTTTCATTTCAGCACTGCCTAAAGCTGAGCTGTGAGTGGTTGCTGTGGGCAGTTTGCACCAGTCTAAATTTTACACCCTTTGATAAATCTTCCCCACTGAGTTTACTGTGCCCAGTGAATCAGTAATATGGAATTCATCTTCACTGGTCCCAATGACTTTATATAATGTACAACAGGCACCCTCAGTTACTTGGTACACTCGATGTTGGCTTGACAGCTCCTACAGAAAATCGCCCACAGTCAACCCATAATCCACCCTCTTATCTTCTCTGTCCCTTTATCTCACTATTGCTCTCCCTGCTCTGCTTTAAATGCCTGTTGTGATACTGCTCTATATTCAACACACAGCCAACTGTCCGCTTTCAGGAAGCAAATCGGCCTATCTAGAGCGTGAGGGGGGGTTACTGACATCCCAGAGGGGCTTTCAGGTGATTGAACAGACGTAAGGGACTAGGGATAATCCTTTCCTCCCGCCAAAAGACAGTACTGTAGGCTAACACAGTGCTTCTCAATTCCAGTCCTCAGGCCTCACCAACAGGTCATGTTTTGAGGCTATCCCATACAAAGGACACATGTGCTAATACCTGATGAGTATAATTATATCACCTGTGAAATACTAAAGAATTCCTCAAAACATGACCTGTTGGTGAGGCCTGAGGACTGGAATTAAGAAGCACTGGGCTAACATGTGCTGCCGCAATGTTTAGTGAATTTGTTGAACAAATCGCTGCGAATTTACTTTACTGAACGAAGCAAATTGATAGCACGATTCGCAGGGAATCTTGTTTCAAAACTGTTTAAAAAACAAACAAAAAAAAAAAAAAATAGATAGATAGATAGAATATATATATATATATATATATATATATATATATATATATTATATAATTTTTTTTTTTTTTTTTTAACCCCTTAAGGACGGGGCCCATTTTTGTTTTTGTGTTTTCGGTTTTTCCTCCTTGTGTTTAAAAGGCCATAGCACTTGCATTTTTCCACCTAGAAACCCATATGAGCCCTTATTTTTTGCGTCACTAATTGTACTTTGCAATGACAGGCTGAATTTTTGCATTTGGTACACTACAAAACAAGAAAAAAATTCAAAATGTGAAATTGAAAAAAAAAAACCGCATTTCTTTTATTTGGGGGAACTGTGTTTTTACGCCATTCGCCCTGGGGTAAAACTGACTTATGCATGTTCCACAAGTCGTTACGATTAAAACGATATATAACATGTATAACTTATATTGTATCTGATGGCCTATAAAAAATTCAAACCATTGTTAACAAATATACGTTCCTTAAAATCGCTCCATTCTCAGGCTTATAACGCTTTTATTCTTGGGTCTATGGGGCTGTGTCAGGTGTCATTTTTTGCGCCATGATGTGTTCTTTCTATGGGTACCTTGATTGCGCATATACGACTTTTTGATCGCTTTTTATTACATTTTTTCTGGATTTGATGCGACCAAAAATGCGCAATTTTGCACTTTGGGATTTTTTTTTGCGCTGACGCCGTTTACCGTGCGTGATCAGGAATGTGATTAATAGTTCGGGCGATTACGCACGCGGCGATACCAAACATGTTTATTTATTTATTTGTTTACTTTTATTTAAAACCTGGGAAAAGGGGGGTGATTTTTTTTTTTTTTTTTTACACATATACTAGAAGCCCCCCTGGGGGACTTCTAGTATATATACTTTGATCTCTCATTGAGATCTATGCAGCATAGATATGCTGCAGAGATCAATGAGATAGGCACTCGTTTACTTCCGGCTGCTGCAGCCGGAAGTAAACGAGTGCCGAGCCGGGGACGGTGCCGTCTTGGACGAGTCCCCGGCCGGCATCAGTAACGGAGATCGCTCCTCCGGGACAACGTCTCCCCCACTAGACACCAGGGAACGGTTGCCTCCGGTAATCGGAGGCAGCTGTCAACTTTGACAGCTGCCTCCGATTAGCTAATTAGCGGGCACGGCGATCAGACCGTGGCCGCTAATAGCGGCGGTCCCGGGCTACACGCGCCACCTGGGACCGCGGCGCATCAAAGCGGGGTCGCCGCGCGGCCCCGCTTTGAAGTGCTAATGAGGACATATGACGTACGGGTACGTCATATGTCCTTAAGAGGTTAAAGCGTAACTGTCATGTTTTTTTTTTTATTGCAGAAATCAGTAGTATAAGCGATTTTAAGAAACTCGGTAATAGGTTTCATCAGCCAAAAAAGCCTCCTTCTGTACTCAAGAAGCAATCTCCCAGCCTCCCCCCCTGACTTCTGATCTGTGCATTATCAGGCAAACACGTCTTCATTACAGAGAAGCCAGTGAAGACTGGTTCTGCTCTCTCCATTGTAAGCTTATGAAGAGGGGAGGGGCTGAGGGAGATGAGGGAGCAGGAAGAGGTGACATGAAGGTCAGCTGTTTGTAGACTCTCTGGGCACCTAAAACGCTAAATTCAGGTGTTAGAAAGGTCAGTGCTTATCTATGAACTTACTGAGAGAAGATTGCAAGGTGTTGTGCTTTGCAGAAATCCTCCGTGCTCAGCCCCTCCCCTCTCCATAGCCACATAATGGAGACAGAAATCCTGCTTCATTTGATGTGAGGGGGGAGGCTGGGAGATTGCTTTTTCAGTACAGAAGGAAACTCTTTTAGTACATAAAACCTATTACACAGTTTCTTAAAATCGCTTGTACTGTTGATATTTAATGTTTTCAGAAAAATGACCCTGAAATGATAGTTACGCTTTAACTTGTTACTGGAGTACCTATGTGAAAGGCTTCATTCCCACTGAGCAAAACTAGCGGAATTCCGCGGCGGAATTGTCCGTCGCAGAATGCCGTTAGCCTCCCTCTCATAATGGGAGTCTATGGGAGGCGCGCGCTCCTGCTCTGTCCGCGCTGAAGAATGAACATGTTCATTCCGCTAGTTTTGCTCAGTGGGAACGAAGCTTAAAAGGGAGTGTATTGCCAAGATTAGTTTTTTACTGATTAGAACTAGATACTGGAACAGTTTTTTCACCCCTAACCTGTTTCTGTCATCTTGCCTAAGCAGTGTTTAACAATATTTAGTGACATTCTTTACAGCAAGACTCATGGACATAGACACAATAAACATTTCCAGGCCCTATTCTAGGGCTGGGCGATAATGGCCTAAATTAATATCGCGGTTTATCGTACATATTGCCGCGGTAACGATAAATTGAGCGATAATTGACACGCCCCCTTTTGAAAACCACACCCATTTGAAACAGGACGTTTCGGCGTCTCCTATGCCATTTTCAAGTGGCACTTAGGAGACATAGGAGATGCCAGAACCCTGTGGTTTACTTATAAAGTTTGCTGCACATCATTTCATGGAATAAATCCACATTCCCACATTTGTACTACCATCAGAGTGCTGCAGAGTATTTTTTACTAGCTGATTTGATCCAAGGTCTAGGATTTGTCTGCTGGCACCCACAGTGCTGCCTATATTGTTTGCTATAGCTATCTATCGATCAACGATCGATAGATATTAGAGAGAGGAGATATATTATAGATAGATTATACAGTATATCGATAGAAGTCCTATCTGTCTATCTTGTATCTATCTACGATCTGTATATCTTCTATCTATAATATATCTCCTCTCTCATATCTTTATCTCCTATCTATATATAATCTATCGATCTAATATAGATAGATAGATTTTATATAGATAGGAGATAGATGATATATAGATAGGAGATAGATGATATACAGATAGTAGATACTAGATAGAGAGGAGATGGAGGGATGGATGGAGAGATAGATAGATAGATAGATAGATAAGAGATAGATATATGAGACATATCTATCTCCCTATCTATCTATCTATCTATAATCTATCTAATTTCTCTCATATCAATCTATCTATTTTACCTGCTGTTCTGCCCTGACCCCCCCCCCCCCAGCACATACAGTTGGGGTCAGGTATGGGGTCGGCACCTCCTTGCTCCCCCGGGCACCGCTCTCTCTCTCCCGCACAGGAATCCTCCCTGTCACATATATCTGCTGTCAGTGTCCCGGGCAGAGCGTCGCACGCGGCTGCTTCCAACACTGACAAATGATAACGGGCGCCGAGGATTCCTGCGCGGGACAGAGTGCGGTGCCCGGTGGAGGGAGGATGTGCTGACCTATACCTGACCCCCTGCAGCCGCTGTATGTGAGGGAGAGGGGGGGCCACGGCTCGCTGTGAGTGCAGCTTCCAGAGCCGTCCGGCAGCAGCGATGAGCACACACTGGAGGGGGAGCTGCTACCTGGAAACAGCCTGTCGGATCTCCAGCCTTCTTCTTTACCCCCAGCAGCACTGTTATCAGTGTCCTGAGCCGAGCGTCACACATGGTGCACGCCTCCCCCCCCCCTCCCAGACAGCAGAATAGTTTTACCCAGGCCAGGCAGCGGAGGAAGAGGGACGCGAGGAAGCCTGAGTGGAGCAGAGCATGCGGCCGCTGGGTGAGGGGAGGAAAAATACCGCAGATACCGTCCTGGCAAAGTTGAGGTCGGTTAACCGACGCCAGTGACGGTATCGGTATTTTTGCGGTATACCGCCCAGCCCTACCCTATTCTATGTATGGGGCACTTCTTAAGCATGCTCTCTTGCCTACTTTCACAAGAGAGTGGGGCTAAATTGCTATTGTTTTCTCCATCTACTGGTGTCCCATTTCTATGTAACACACATTTGATGGCTGATCTTGGCTGATCTTTTTTTCAGCCAATAAAATCATCATTATCAACCATGTATAGCCCTATGTAAATGAGATGTGCTTATAACAGGGATCATCACTCTTTGTGAATGACCATTCATTTTAACCCTTAGACGACCCAGGGCGTATAGTTACGCCATGGAAGTCTGTCCCCAGACGACCTAGGGCGTAACTGTACGCCCTGGGTGTTTCTCACGCTATGAAGCGTGCTCCGGAGCGGAGCGCGCTTCATAGCAGGTGGGGGCCGGCTGCAATCAGCAGCCGGGACCTCACAGGTAATGACACGCTGCAGCGATCGCGCTGCCGCGTGTCATTAACTCCTTAAACGCCGCGATCGCGGCGCGACCGCGGCGTTTAAGTGTAAGTGACAGGGGGAGTCCCCTGTCACTTACCGATCGGGACCCCCGCAGTGTGACTGCGGGGGTCCCGATCGGTAAAACGGGCCGCCGGAGGTCTCTCACCTGCCTCCGTGCGGTCCGATCGGCGATCTGCTACACTGAGCCTGCACAGGCAGGCTCAATGAGCAGAGCGCCGATAACACTGATCAATGCTATGCCTATGGCATAGCATTCATCAGTGTAAAAATCCAAGTAGTGAATGTAAAAGTCCCCCAAAGGGACTTCAAATGTGTAAAAAAAAAAAAAGTTAAAAACACTAACACACAACCCCAAAACCCCTCCCCCAATAAAAGTCTAAATCACCCCCCTTTCCCATTATATAAATAAAACATATAAAAATAAATAAATAGATAAACATATAATATACCGTAGCGTGCGTAATTGTCCGATCTATTAAAATATAACAAGCGTCATTGCGAACGGTAAACGGCGTACACGAAAAGAGGGAAAAAAGTGCGCGGATTACCGATTTTATGTTACATTATATATATAAAAAAATTAATAAAAAGTGATCAAAACGTCCGATCTTCACAAATATGGTATTAATAAAAACTAGAGATCATGGCGGAAAAAATGACACCCCATACAGCCCCGTAGGTGAAAAAATAAAACCGTTATAAGCGTCTCAATAGTCCCATTTTATTTATAATTAATTGCCAAAAAAAAGGATTTCATTTAAAAAAAATATATAACATTAGAGAATCTGCGTAAACCTGCATATGGTTGTGTTCGGACTGACCTATAGAGTAATGGTATCATGTCGCTTTTACCATATAGTATATTACGTAGACACAGGAACCCCCCAAACGTTACCATATTGCATTCTTTTTTGCGATTTCACCAATTTATATCTTCATAAATAATATATTTGGAATTCCATCATACATGTTATGGTAAAATGAATGACGCCATTACAAAGTACAACTATTCCTGTAAAAAACAAGCACTTACATGGCCTGTAGATAAAAACTGAAAGTGCTGGAGCTCTTAGAAGGGGAGGAGGGGAAAACGGAAACACTAAGATCAAAATTTGCGCGGTCCACTGGGTCATTTTGGGCCTGGTCCTCAAAGGGTTAAGATGTTTTTGCTTTCAGTTGAATATTTAAATATCTTGGTCCATCTCTCCTGCCAAGTCTGTAATTTAAACTGTAAGTTCCTTTGTCTTTGTAGGAAGCAGAATATGGGGCACATGAGCAGATTGAACTATATGAGGATGTCATTTCCCCCTCTGCAAATAATGGGGATGCTCCTGAAGATCGGGACTATATGGACAACCTTGCAACATCTGTATCTGATGATGTAGTGAAAGGGTCTGCACCCAGCGTTGTATTTACTTATCCTGGAAAGAGAATTGCTTTATATATTGGAAATCTTACATGGGTAAGTATTAGAACTATGAATAAGTATGTATAATTCTTTTACATACATTACATTTGTTTTGCTACTTCAAACTTATTTTTTCTTTGTTTTTTTTAGTGGACAACAGATAAAGATTTAACAGATGCAGTTCACTCTTTGGGTGTTAATGATATTTTGGAAATAAAGTTTTATGAAAATCGTGCAAATGGCCAGTCAAAAGGGTAAGCTGAAACATTCAACTAACCAGAACTTTAAAAAAAAAAAAAAGTAGAATTTTATTGAAAATTTCTAAATTGTCAATAAGCATGTTTGATTTTGTGTATCTTAAATGTATAAAATGCTCTAATTTGGTATATAAAGTTGGTGACGTTTTAGGAATATGACTGAGGCACCATTTGTTTTTTGCATGCTAGAACCCACCGTGACATACAGGTACATTACGGTGCTGTTAAAGGTATATGGAGCAGACTCAGGAGCTGGGAGCACACCACACTTGGCAGCAACCCTTTCATTTCCACACACAGGCACCTGCTCAGCCAGTAACTGGGAAGGCAATTCCTGTCTATATCCTTATCATAGAGAGAGATGCCCAACTCCTGAACCATGTTAGTGAGAACTAACAATTACTGTAGCTGTCTTCTGTATATATGTCTTCTGTAATATTTCCAAAATATAGTCTTGTAAATAAGCCCGAAATGTGTGTGTGCTGGCCCTGGTAGGAAAATAAGACCTATCAAAAGTTAATCACAGTGGGTCTAGCTCCTGAAATCCACTGGGGCAGTGCACTCCATACTGTGGCCACCTGAACATCCAACTCTTCTGCATCATAGACTGTAATGAAGCAAAAGAGTCGGGTTTGATTGAGAGCTGGGGAGAGGCATGCACTCCCCTAGCTGTATTTCGCGATTGCATCGCGATCAGTATTTTTTAACATGTTTGACGTTACAAAAGTTCCGGCAAATGACAGTAACACTTTAGTGTCAACTGCAAGGAGACCATTATATCACATTGCTCTTTTATCTGTGAGTAACTGATCAGTAGGTGATTTTAGTAACTTCCTTCTGTCCAATGACTTCAGACTGAAGCAGTACAACCTTTTATAGGTCACTAAGTTTGCATTGCAAGGCAGTAGACCCTTTACCCTTGTGTATTTATCTGGTTTTTGATGCGTGGACTTGGGCATTGCGACAAATGGATGTCTGTAGTGTGTGAATGTTTTTATGTATGCCATTATCTATAGTGATTCTTTATATTAATCTTTACATATGTTGGTTTATTTACAAAGGTTTGCCCTGATATGTGTTGGCTCAGAGTCCTCCTCAAAGAAACTCATGGATTTGTTGCCCAAAAGAGAACTACATGGACAGAATCCTGCTGTAACTCCCTGCAACAAGCAGTTCCTGAGTCAGTTTGAAATGCAGTCGAGAAAAAGTAAGTATCTTCACTTTCACAGTTTGAAATAGGTTTTGGAAGTGATTTCTTTAGTTAAAATCCTTACCTTGACCATTCTACCAGCTGCATCATCCACCTGCAAAAGCAGCTTTCTGCCAGCGGCATTCTCAGAAGCTAGTAGTTCTCATATTAAAGGGGTTGGCTACTTTATAGTAAAATTGCTCAGTGTACAGTATTAGTAAGTGTACTCACATTACTTACTGACAGCAGCTCCCTGTGTACCTCATAGAGCTAAAACCAGACTCCCCTCCTCCATTCTGTGCTGCCCTGCTCTGTGGTGATTCTTTCTTTAAGATGGTCAACATGGAGGAGCATGTGACCATGCTCTGCCCCCCAAGTGTTGTCCATAGGCATATACAGGCTCAGTGGTGGACACTGGGGGGGCGGGCATGGTCACATGCTCCTCCATGTCTGTCATTGTATGGACAGGAACACCACAGAGCAGAGCAGCACAGCTTGGAGGAGGGGAGTCTGATATTAGCTCTATGAGGTACACAGGGAGCAGCTGTCAGTAAGTAATGTGAGTGCACTTACTAATACTGTACACTGAGCAATTTTACCGTAAAGTTGCCAACCTCTTTAAATATGTCTGTAACATGACAAGCTCTTCGAATTAGAGAGGATACTGTGATCTTCCAATATACCTTTTGCTGAACTCTGGTTAAGAGAGTGGTATTCTGGGAGCTCTAAGCACTTACTAGAATTCCCTCATGTAAAGTTTCCTCTAAGATAAATGACCCTTCTGTGGAATTGATTTCCTTAAAGGGGTTATCTGGGATTAAAAAAAAAAACAAAAAACAGCTCCCTACCTGTCCCCAGGATATGTTTGATATTGCAATTCAGCTCCATTACCTTCAATGGAACTGAGTGCAAAACCACACCCAAACTGAGGAGGAGGAGGAGTGCTTTTCGTGTAATAAAGCGGACATGTTTTTCTAAGCCTGGAAAACCCCTTTAATTACTGCTTTTAGAGGACATGTACAGACTACTAAAGGGGTTATTCAGTCTTTAACAATTGATGACTTACCCTTGAAATAGACCTCCAGTATTAGATTGGTGGAGGTCTAAGAGTGATCAGCTACCCTTTCTGATGAGCTGTTGTAAGTTGCTGTGATGCTGAAGCCCAGTCAATGTTTACACTGCTGCAATGTTACAGCTAATTACAAACCAGAGTAGAAGCATATGTACATTATGGTGCGTTTACACAGACTATCTGACAGATTTTTGAAGCCAAAGCCAGGAACAGACTATAAACAGAGAACAGGTCATAAAGGAAAGACTGAGATTTCAAATACATTCCTGGCTTTGGCTTTAATAATTTGTCAGATAATCTCTGTGGCAACACACCATGATGAAGAGCCTGCAGCACTCCCAATCCCTGCAGGCTGTTCAAAAAGCTTATCGGTGTGTGGAAAACTTCGGACCTCCATTGATACCCTCCTCAGGCTGGGCTATGTCATAATTCTTTCAAAGCCTCATTACTGCCTGGATTTTCTGCATGTAGCTTTGAGTGATTTCTTTTGACTTCCCTAGCTCTTATTAGCAACAATTTTTCAGCCCACAAAAAGTGTAGCTCAACAAATGAAGTGCTGGCTTTACTGAAGTGAAAACTGATGGTGGGAGGCACCGCAGGATAACAAAGTTGGGCTCATTGCAGAGGCAACTGTTGGACACAAATTTTATACCTGCAAAGCTCTTGTATTTGTAAAGCATTGTCATTGTTTTGAGGTATAGATACTTTTTGTTGTATTTTAATTGTTGCAGCCACACAGGCTGGCCAAATGTCTGGAGAAGGAAAGGCTGGCCCCCCTGGTATCAATGCTCGCTTACCTTTTCCACCGGGTGGCAGAGGCAGGGGCCGGTTCCCAACCGCAGGTCCTGGTGGTGACAGATTTCCCGGACCTACTGGACCCGGAGGGCCTCCTCCACCTTTTGCGGGTAAGTGCAAAAGGTAGATTATTTTACGCAACAGACCAGATTTCTTTTAGTCCGTAAAAGTGTTATAGGAATATCCATTATGAAACATCCTTGTAAAGACTTAAGCCCCATTTGGCAGTTACATTTCTCATGTACTTACCTGAAAGTAAGTTTCCACGTAATTTTATTAGTGACAAAATTATTTTTCATTGCATGTACACAAGTGCTGCAACCAAATAATTCTTTTAGAAACCTAGAAGATTGTCAGCAGAAAAAGACAACTTGGTCCACCTAGTCGCCCTTAAGTATTTCCTTTCTTATTACTGTATCTTATGCTACGTTTACACCGAACGATAATTCGCCTGATTGTACGATTAACGATGTCGGAGTAACTTTTTTTTTTCCATAACGATCAGTGTTTAGACGGTACGATATATCGTACGGAAACTCGTTTTGCGATCGCTTAAGCCTATCTCACACATTGGTTAAATCGGCGAACGACTGTTCACATGGAAACGATCTGCGAATTTTTTGCGAACGGTCAACGACAATTTGAGAACCTGTTGAAAGATCAATCGTTGATCGTTCGCTGTGTTTACACGTACGATTATCGTTCGAATTTGACCGTTATCGTGCGAATTCGCACGATAATCGTTCCGTGTAAACGTAGCATTAGAATAGGTATACTTTTATTCCAGGCAAGTTAACATTTTGTTGTTGTGTATTTATTAACCACAGGAAGATTGTTCCAAGCATCTAATACTCTTTCAGTAAAGTAATATTTTCTCTTTTTTTATTTTTATTAACCAGCCTTCTGCTTCTATTTAAATGTAGGTTTGTTTTCCATTTGAACTTTAATAGCTGTTAAATTAAATACATATTGGTTAAAGCGTAACTGTCGTTTCAGGGTTACTTGTTTGAAAACATTAGATATCAACAGTACAAGCTATTTTAAGTAACTTTGTAATAGGTTTTATAAACCAAAAGAGTTTCCTTCTGGACTGAAAAAGCGATCTCCCGGCCTCCCCCCTGACTTCAGAAGCAGCAGGATTTCTGTCTCCATTATGTGGCTATGGAGAGGGGAGGAGCTGTTAGGAGTGACTGAGCACGGAGCAGTCCTGCACAGCACAACACCCTGCAATCTTCTCTCAGTAAGCTCATAGATAAGCACTGACCTTTCTGACCCCAGAATCCAGCGTTTTAGGTGCCCAGAGAGTCTACAAACAGCTGACCTTCATGTCACCTCTTCCTGCTCCCTCATCTCCCCAGCCCCTCCCCCCTCCATAAGGATAGAATGGAGAGAGCAGAGCCCGTCTTCACTGGCTTCTCTGTAATGAAGACGTGTTTGCCTGATAATGCACAGATAAGAAGTCAGGGGGGGGGGGAGGCTGGGAAATTGCTTCTTGAGTACAGAAGGAGGCTTTTTTGGCTGATAAAACCTATTACAGAGTTTCTTAAAATCGCTTATACTACTGATTTCTGCAATAAAAAAAAAAAATGACAGTTACGCTTTAAATGTAGGGCTTTTTTACTATCTCGATCGTAAAATGGTTCTAAAATCTTGCAATTTTCATTCTCACCACTAAGCCTGAAACTGAGACTTCTTGTACTGTATGCGATTAGGAGAAGGCTGCTTTATAGTGAATGTAAAATGTGCTTTCATTCTAGGAATGACTCCTCCAAGGCCACCTATGTGTCCTCCTGGTCCCCCAGGGCCACCTGGTCCCCCTCCACCTGGACAACCACTTCCTCCCCCATTGACTGGACCACCAAACAGGGGTGAACGGCCGCCTCCTCCAGTACTATTTCCAGGACAGCCATATGGTCAACCTCCCCTGGTCCCTCTCCCTCCGGGACCACCACCACCTGTCTATGGTCCTCCACCTGGTCCTCCACCACCTCAGCAAGGTCCACCTCCTCCACCTGGTCCATTTCCTCCACGCCCTCCAGGTCCCCCAATGGCACTTGGACCACCACCTCACTTAGCAGGCCCCCCTCCAGGTGGACCTCCTCCAGCTCCACATGTGAATCCAAACTTCTTCCCACCACCAGGAAATGCTGGTATGCCTGCATCAGATAGCAGAGGACCGCCATCGTCTGACCCATATGGACGACCTCCTCCATATGACAGAGTAGATTATGGTCCACCAGGAAGGTAGGTTAATAAAGTAAATATCTAACATACAGATTTATATTTTTAATTTATGTATTTATGTACCTGCATTCATGTTGTGTCTTACAGAGACATGGATTCTGTCAGAACTCCCTTAAGTGAAGCGGAATTTGAGGAAATAATGAATCGGAACAGGGCAATTTCAAGCAGTGCCATTTCAAGAGCAGTTTCTGATGCCAGTGCGGGTATATTAAATAATAAAAAGTGTAATAAAATAAATATCCAGGCATTCTTAGCATGTAGTTATTTTAGAATGTCATTTTTTGCATGTACAAATGAATACAGAATAGTGATCATCAAATTATTAGTTCTTTCTGTGTAAATTACATCGAGCTGTACAGATCATTTTCATGCTCCTCTGTACCATTCCTCAGCAGCTTATGAGTAACATGAGTATGAAAAAGTAACTTGACATGCGTAACGAGTATTACAAAACAAAGTGTGAGCATATGTGCCTGCCCAGATCTGGTACAGATGTTGGCTGGGGAGAGAGTATAGCCTCTTAAATTGTGTCTAATCTTTTGAACAACAGGTGTCGCTACATAGTTAAACATAGATGTGTAGTTGAAGACTGTGCCACATTTATAAAACTACAAAAAGTGTCTTCTAGCCCATAGTAACCAATTACAGTGTAGCGTGTGTATATAATGTATATGTGTGTATATATGTATAATATATAGTGTATGTATATATTTTTAAGAGACTCTGTTAGCAGGTTTATGCTGTACTATATAAGTGTAGCATTAACTAGTGACAGAGAAGCTGAACAGAATGTTGTATCCCTTACATTGCTCTGTGCAGCTGATTCAGAGATATCCTCCTGAATAACATGGACAATAAGTAGTCCTCTCCATTATGTGCATGAGCCCAGTAGTCCTCAATATTCATAAGAAGCAGAAAACTCCACCACCAGCTGCTGATTGGCAGTTATCTATCCATGCTGTGTATAAGCAGTCACCTGTCAACCAGCAGCTGGAGGGTGGGGGCAGGGGTGTGGCAAGAATCCTATTCTCCTGCATAATAGGAGAACGGCTGAACAAAATGATGTAAGAAATAGAACAATCGGTTGAGCATTTATTTCACTAGTTTATGCTGCCCTGATTGGCTGCTATTGGAAACAAGTTTTTATTTGAGATCTTTTCATAATTTACCCTCAATAATTTGAAAGTGTTATTTATTAATCAGTTAGAATTGATGGCTTCTTCTTAGCTGCTGTAAATTGTGCATTGTGCATTACAAAGCAGTGTAAACGAAAAAATGAGGGTTATGGTACTTGCCAGACTTCTACAGCTTTCGATCTGATTGTGATGTGGGTGATGAGAGTTGTGCTCTCACCTGTCTGACAGTGATGCCATAAGGGTCCATTAACACAGAAAGATTCTGACAGATTATCTGCCAAAGATTTGAAGCCAAAGCCAGAAACAGACTATAAACAGAGGTCAGAGGTCATAAAGGAAAGCCTGAGATTTTTCCTCTCTTTGGCTTCAAATCTTTGGCAGATTATCTGTCAGATAATCTTTCTTTGTAAATGGACCCTTAGGGTATGTCATCAATTCTTAATTACTGTTTGACCCATTTAATTAAGAAACTGTTTTTACTAGGTTCACTTTGATAAGCAAGTTAAAGGAGAAGTCCTTGCAGACCTCTGAGGAGGATAAAAGAATCAACATGCTCTCACCTCTCTGGCTCCAGCGCTGGTGGCTGCATACCGTCGATCTGGTCCCCAGCCACTTCCTGGTCTGAGTGGGGAGCTGGGTTGTGACTGACTCCTCAAGTCCGCTTAGCCAGTCGGGTCCCGCCTTGGCCACTGACTGGTTGGACAGACCAGGCACGTCACAACCTGGGTCCCCACTAAGACCAGGAAGCGGGCAGGGACCGGAACGGTGAAAAAAAAAAGAGGTCTGCTCGGACTTCTACTTTTAAATATTAGTCTCTGCCAAGGTTTACATGAAAACTCAACGGCTTTTCAAACTTAATCAGGGAATCTAATCAGACTTCGAGCATTAAGGCTGTGGTCAAATGTGGATACATTGCAAGGCCATCATGAGTTTGCAGGTTTACCATGATTTAAAAAAATGTACAGCAATACTGCAACTTGTAATTAAAGTTTACGAATAGTTTCTAATGATGACTTGTATCACTGGGCTTTAAGTGTTATTACACCAACAGATCTGACAGATTATCTGACAGGTTTTTGCAGCTGAAGCCAGGAAAGACTGGATAGCTCCTCTTTTCAAATTCATTCCTCGCTTTGGCTGCAAAAATCTCTTGGTGTAATAGGGCCTAACTATCATTTCTTGCTGACAGCGGGATACACTGTAAAATCCTGCCTCTGGCATATCTGTTTGGGCGTGCACTGAGGGTGGAATTCATCTGGCAGCACCATTGACTATATACAATCTCAATGCAGTCAATGGCGCTGCCGGATGAATTTTGTTCTCAACTTGCACTGCAACAGAATTTTCTGCCTCCAGGTAGAAATTATGGTTACGCTTAAATAAAACTGGATTAGTGAATAAGCATTGTTTATGCCCTTGTGTTCAAATTAGTGGTGGTTTTAAATGGGACTGCTGCATGAGGATCACATACATCTAACATCGGCTATGTAATGGTCAATTTGTGTGTTCCCCTTTGCAATTTTTACAATAAAATATACAAGTTGGAAAACACAGAAGTGGTCAGAATATGCATTTTTTTTTTAATGTTTTTTTTTTTGTTTTCTGTTACACAGGTGATTATGGAAGCGCGATAGAAACTTTGGTAACAGCTATTTCTTTAATTAAGCAATCCAAAGTATCTGCCGATGATCGTTGCAAAGTGCTGATCAGTTCTCTACAGGATTGTCTTCATGGAATTGAATCAAAATCGTATGGTTCAGGGTCTAGGTAATGTGTTCTGTCTTGATTGGTATACACTTGTTAGTGTAGGAAAGCACAAAGTACACTATAATGCAAGAGGCTCATTTGTATGTTTCAACTTATGCACTGGCCATTAAGGAATGGTTTTTTTCTCTCCTAGTGTCTATTTGCCTAAACATGGCTGAATACTAAAGGCTGCATAATAACTTCATCTTGTAAGACTTTTGATTTAGGAGAAAAGGAGCAATTAATTTCATAACAAGCCTAAGTCTCCTTAATTTGAAGATCATCTGAGACTTCACAGACTTTAGCAGCTTTTCTTGTAGTGGAGACCAGCCTCTAGAATATATTTTTCATTTGTGGTTTGGGAAAGACTACTTTGTAATGGGAGAGGTTGTTTTAAGGGAAATTAATTGAGTGATTTCCTTTAGAAGACGTGAGCGTTCGAGAGAAAGGGACCACAGTAGGTCACGAGAAAAAAGCAGGCGTCACAAATCTCGCAGCAGAGATCGGCATGATGACTATTACCGAGAAAGAAGCCGTGAGCGAGAAAGGCATCGCGATCGGGAACGTGATCGTGACAGAGAAAGAGACAGAGAGAGAGAGTATCGTCACCGCTAAGCAGGTGGGTATATCATAGGCTGAATGATGGAGGAGATAAGCTCTGCAACATGAAACAATCTGTTTAAAAAAAAAAAAAAAATCATTCTAAAACATTGGTGTATTGGTAAGTACTTATAGGCACAGACTTAGGCTTATGAGTAAAGGAAAGTGTAACTTTGTCAGTATTTGCAGTAAACATAGAAACATAAAATCTGTAGGACACATCTTGAGAATTCCAGGATAATTTTTGGCTGGCGTATTGAAGGGTAAGATTAATATTATGTCCTTTATATTCAGTGTATGTACTGTTTGCAATGAAAATTATCTATTAACAAATGGCATTCTAGGAACAGGTGAGTTGTTACTTTTTATTCTTAGCACGCCTATCGCCAGGATTACTTTACCTGATTGTCTTCGAAAAAGATAAATCCACTTCATGTACAGTGCCTCCCCATAATATGCCTGACATTCCACCACTGGCAATTTACATTATAAAGTCTTGCTAATTATGGCAGGCTCTTTCTGACTAAATGTGCTGTTTATAGCATTTTACATGGAGCAATTATCTGTCGAATCAGCCAATTATCGCTCTGTGTAATAGGGCCCTTTGGGGGTTGTGGTACTGTAACGGGAAGGCCCTAGGTATGAAAGCCATTTTTGGTCCATACCAGAAAGTTTGGCCCCCACTTTGACTGCAGGGAGTTGGGTTATGTATAAAATGGTATGGTTTCAAGACCCATATAGTTGTTTGTGTGTGGGGTTTTATTTTTGTTAATTTACTTTTAGAGAATAAATTCTTAGGGTAGGCTAGTGTTTTTGGGATAGGTCTCCTATCAAACTATAAAACTACAAAAGTCATCTTTGAAGCTCATAGATAACAGTTACAGTACAGTTTTTTTTTTTTTTTTTTTTAGCACACTATAAGAAAGGACAGGCACTGTATTAGCTGCTGTTGGAATTTTTTTTCTTTTTTTTTTTACACCTTTTCATAACTTCCTTCAATAACTTGAAAGCTTAGAAACACACATACCGTATCCGCTGCAGATTTCACATTGAGAGTTTGTGGCGAAATCCACTGCGCATACCTTTTCTGTCATTTTCACTGTGATTCCAAACCCGCAGTAGGATTGTTATCCCATTTTGAGTATGTAACCTGCCGCCTCCCGGACCATACTTTACCTGGTCCGTGCTCTGACTGCATCTGAGGCTCCCGGTCCCCGTAGGTCCCACACAGCCGATCAGTGCACAGCCCGCCCCAGTCACAGATTGGCTTGTTGGGACTGCTGGGAGCCTCAGATGCAGATGGAGCGTGGACCAGGTACAGTATGCTCTGGGAAGCGGGGGTTTAAGGGGGCCGGCATTTACATACTCGCAGCGAAATGACACTGAGGTATCCGGAGCGGATTTTGCTGCAAACTCGCAGTATGAAATCTGCTGCACATACGGTATGCTTGAATCTAGTCTAAATGTTATTTAATCACTTAAAATTAATGGCTTATCCTTAGCTGCTATGAATGTCCTGACATTCTGCAGTACAAAGCAGGGCCCTTGTAAAGCAGGGCTCATCTTTTAGCTATGGGGAACCATCAGTAACATTGAAAACTTGTAAATACCAGAACGTTTTTTTTTTTTGTTTTTTTTTTTAAACCTTGTGTGTTAGTTTGTTTTTTATATTCCACACTGGCATGGTGCTTGCCTTCTGTCACAGAATACCTACATCTGTATACCCAGTCTAAAGCTGAATTTACACTTACACTTCTCCTAGCTAAAGTCCATTGTTGATTCAAAGAGAAGGAAAAGGAATGACTGACTCCCGTCTGTTGTATCACCTTCTGTGGCTGCAAGAATGCACTAAAAACTGCATGCATGAATCCACCTTTAGACCTACAGAATGGTGTTTTTTTCCCATTAGCATGAGGCATTACATAATCATGCATTCTATGACAATACAAAGTAGATGCCAGGAGTCAACACTGGAAAAGCTGCTGACTAGAGATGAGCAAATATCAGGCTAGCTTGGGTTCTTTGTGCTACCCGAGCATGTGACTTTTGATTACTGGTGGCTGCAAAAGTTGGATGCAGCAGTAAGGTTGCCTGTAAAAGTCATAGGCTGTATCCATGTTTTCAAGGACTCCCAAGGGCTGCATCCAACTTTTGCATCCACCAATAATCAAATGCCGCACCCTTGGGTTTACATGAACCCAAGCTTGCTCATTTGCTCATCTCTCCTGTAAACCAATAGGTATTTTTTTGCATTCAAGTTTTATCAAGTACAGTCAAAAGTGCACACAAAATATATATATTTTTATAGAGATTACACTTATATTTTTAAATGCAGGTATGGAAGTATAGAACACTAAATAATATAGTGTGTATATGTATATAATTTTCTTTTCAAAAACTGCAGTTTTTTTTTATTGCTTTTACTTGACTATGTGTGAGCCCAACATAAAAGGATTTTAAATAAATCTCAAAAATGCCATAAACATTTAACAGTAAAGGCCATGTACACACGTTTGTTTTCAGCTGTGTTTTTGGATGCAAAATTTTGAGGTGAAACTATTGCTGTATTTTTGATTATGATAGTAATTTTCAAAATACATTGGTACATTTACAGTACTAACAAAGCCCTTTATCTCTGCAATCTGCTTATCAGCCTGCTGCCTTTTAACTGACTGCTGCTCCATGCCGCTTCCCCCTGTGTGCTAGGAAAATCTGGATCCAGTCCTGGGAAACTTCTCCTAGTTTCCCAGGACTGGATCCAGCTTTCCAAGCCCCTGGCGAGGAGCGGCAGTGAGTTAAAAGGCAGAAGGCTGATAAGAGGATTGCAGAGATAACAAAGGGCTTCACTTTATTATTGTAAATTCACTCTACTTATGACATTAAGCACCAGGATGTAGGTTATAGAAAAATAAGCTCAACTCCTGTAACTAACATTTCTCTTAATCTATAAAAACAGATCTGTACCCATGGTACCTTGTATTGTTTGAAAACAATGGTACCTTGTATTGTTGTTTTTTTTTTTTATATATATCTGTTTGGCCAATAGCAGCCATCAAATACATTAATCATAAATAATTTAGTATAGGTTTCATGTTTTAGTCACCTTCTCACTTAACCCTGATAAGTTGGGTAAAAACTGCATGAGCAATTGTCAATTTAAACATTTTTCAATTCATTAAGGATTTCTTTTTTCCCCTTTATTTTTTTAAACAAAGTATTTGCGGAATTAAATAAGACTAATTGCATTTACATTTTTTCTTAACATGACACCTACACAGAACACCCATATACATAGAAAAACATGGGTCTTGTAAAGTTTAGAGGAGCTACGATGATTAGCTAACCAAAGGTGCTTTCTTTCAAAAACTGCATCATGCATGTCCCCAGGTTATGTGTGGTATTGCAGCTCCATGACGGCGAATAAAGCTGAGTTATAGTATCATAGTCAGCCTGGGGAAAGGTTCGGTGCTATTTGGGTTTTTTTTTGAGAAAGCGGCTATGTTTTTCTTAACCTGGATAACCCCTTTAACAGCTCTGCTACCTGGTAATCAGACTTCTGACATTAAATGGTCCTTTCTTCAGATGAAATGTGTGGAAGTGGTAAGAAATGTGAAATTCATTTTGCATGCTGTAAGGGATGTAGGGTCAATTTAAGCAGTTGGCATAAAATTTAGTTTAAAGTTTACCTCTACTGCTGCTTTGTTAGCCATTTCTATCTAACTATACACACAATTGTGCAGCGCTGTTCTCTAGGGCATTACATTATACTGGGTCTTGGGCAGGAGCTATGGAGACACAGGGAGAAGCTTTTCTCCCATAAGGGATAGTTATTTGCAATGTGTTTAATGGTTTCTCAGGAACATACAAAATAGATCTAAATTAGAAAAATGCTGCACAACGTCTCACAAATCTCACCCCCACTCCTGGAGGTACACCTTAAACTAGCCCCTTACAGTTAACATTTAAATTGCCTAAATGAATGAGGTGCTGCTACAGTGCCCTCTGCACGATTTGTGTCTAACAGAACAGGTGTGCAGGAAGAACTCTAGTAAGGGATTGCAGTGCTAAACCAGCCCTGGGCCCTCTTCAATGTTGTCATTGACGGGTGGGCCACAGTAAGGCACTCACTGACCACAAAGTAATAGCATAGCTATGTGCTACATTTTAGAATAGTGTAAACATGCACAAAACCTGTATGGTAACTATAAGTATCATAAGTCTTCCTCACCAGTCCAGGCAAAACTTTTCTATTTATGATAATTAAGGAGAGCTGCTAGTCCATCAGAGGCTGGTAGGCATCTAAAGCTAAATTGGGAATGCGCTCTCATATACATATGATGCACAGATGTTTTGTAAATAAGGCAACATGGCACTTATGAGGTCTGCTTTCTACCGTATACTTAAAGGGGTATTCCCATGTCCTGAAGTTATCACCTTTCCACAGGACAGTGGGGTAATAAGGTATGAGGAGGTCCTTGTGCCGAGACTACCACAGATTTTGAGAAGAGGGCAAAATAGTTCTCCCAAATACTTTGTGCACACTTCACATGTGCAGTCAGCGTTAGTCATGCATGTGTGGTATTCACAATTCATTCTGGAGAATTTTGTCACAATTCTCAATCTGTGGGGTCCCAACAGTCAGACCCCCATGTTTCTGTTTATTACCCCCATGCTGTGGATGGGGGTTAACTTTATGAGATGGAAATACTCCTTTAATTTTTTAAAGTCTTTTGTATGTTTATAGTTTTATTTCCTAAAAATGTGTACAAAACATTTATATGAATGGCCAGTCTTGTCCAGAAGACATTAAGAACATATGTGGTATATTTAAAAAGATTTTTTTGTTTTCATTTGAAAATTTATTGAAAATAAACCATATTTCACAACTAGGTTAAGAACTAATGTCAGTTACTAGCTTTTGCTTGCTTCCCATTATTGTGGTGCATAGCTAACAATGACAATGGTAACATTCCCATTTTAGTAAAAAAAAAACGATAAAGACAGCCCATTGTACTTCAACGTGTACATCTGCATTCATGTTCTGTGGGAATAAAAAGATGTATTATTTTGCAGCCTTATTGTGTTGCTATCTAAATTACTACTTTTTTTATTTTTGATTTATGTAATTGGACTTTGCAATTTTAACTATAGTTTTACTCTGCTAGTGTATGCTATAGAATACTATAACTATAAAGTTACTGTTATTTCACATACACTAAACGATTAATGTCCTAGGCTTAGCCATTAAGTTGTTGTAATACATTGTAACTTTATTGTAATCTTATTGTACAATGTTCCTTTAAACTTACAACTTTAAAATTAAACACATTTTGCATTATACCATTCTTATTTTGTAACCTGTCATATATGCTGCACATATAAATACAGTGTACTTTGCTTTTTACCATAAATGCAAAAAAATATATATTTTTTGTTTTGTTTTTGATATGCGCAAATCTTTTGCCACACACTTTATACCCAACAGTAAAAAAGGGGTTTTCTGGGCCTATTCAGATTTATCTTCAGGATAGGCCATCAGTCACCGATAAGTGACACAGTGTCGGCATTGTGCCGATCAGACCTTAATAGCCCACAAAACCTGTATACATGTATTTGGCAATGTAAAAAAAAGATTATTTAGGTGCAGAGGATGTGTATCATGAGAATTTATTAAATGTGACATTGTAAATAACTTGTCTTACTAAGACCATAAGTCAGCTGACACAGGACAGAACCCTCCCTGTTAAACATCAAAACACTATTTTCTGGTAGTCACATGACCCAGCTGCGTTAAAGGACTGTATGGATGCAGCTGAGCTGGGGTGAAACAAACGACACTGTGGGCATGTTGGTGTTGCGTTAGCTTCATTGGGGGGTGTCTACTGTTAAGCTTTAAAACTCAGCTTATAGGGGGGGAATCTATGTGAAATGACTACTGTGTGGCACTGTACATGATAGTCATTTCTAAATTGCACATCTATTTTAAATTTGTCACCAGAATTGTTTTTCTAGAACCATTTCTCTAGGCTTCCTGACACATACAGCTATACTTTATTAGCAGGAACTTCCTACTGCATCTCCCATATCTTCCGTCTCCAGGGAATGACCCAGCGTAATATAAATCCATGGTGCTAGGCATCATACTGGAGACACAGGAAGCTTTATCTTATAAAGTATAGTGGTATGTGGCAGGGAGCCTTAATCAAAATAGATGTGGTTTAGAGAATTCTCATGCACAGTTCTAAATCATTGTAATTTTATTAAAAAGAAAAACGGCAGGGGGTACCCTCCAAGCATCGGAGGCCAAGCTGGTGCTTTGTGTTTCTGTCCGCTTAGTGTTGGAAGATCCAGTATGTTGTTAAATAGTCTGTTTAATTTCAGTGTATTTTGCTTTTCTTGATGCAAGTTTGCAATTTGATTATTTGCAAATAGTAGAAAAAATAAACTATATCTGTATCAAATTACAAGTACTATTTGTAATTTGGTAATTCTGGTTTAAGAAAAATGTACTGTGGCACTTTTTCATTTATTCCAAAAACAATTATTGACCTCTTGGTCAGGACGTGTCCAGAGAACTCAGCCTAGAAACAATTACAAGTCAGCATTGTCAGTCTTAAAGCGTAACTGTCACGTTTTTTTTTTTATTGCAGAAATCAGTAGTATAAGCGATTTTAAGAAACTCTGTAATAGGTTTCATCAGCCAAAAAAGCCTCCTTCTGTACTCAAGAAGCAATCTCCCAGCCTCCCCCCCCCCTGACTTCTTATCTGTGCATTATCAGGCAAACCTGTCTTCATTACAGAGAAGCCAGTGAAGACGGGTTCTGCTCTCTCCATTGTAAGCCTATGAAGGGGGGAGGGGCCGAGGGAGATGAGGGAGCAGGAAGAGGTGACAGGAAGGTCAGCTGTTTGTAGACTCTCTGGGCACCTAAAACGCTAAATTCAGGTGTCAGAAAGGTCAGTGCTTATCTATGAACTTACTGAGAGAAGATTGCAGGGTGTTGTGCTTTGCAGAAATCCTCTGTGCTCAGTCACTCCTAACAGCCCCTCCCCATAGCCACATAATGGAGACAGAAATCCTGCTTCATTTGATGTGAGGGGGGAGGCTGGGAGATTGCTTTTTTAGTACAGAAGGAAACACTTTTAGTACATAAAACCTATTACAGAGTTTCTTAAAATCGCTTGTACTGTTGATATTTAATGTTTTCAGAAAAATGACCCTGAAATGACAGTTACGCTTTAAGGATTTTCCACACATTTTGTTATATGTGTTGTAAAGAATTAACAAGTGTTAATTTCCTCCTCCTCTTTAGTGATAGACCACCGAGGGGCAGTGCTTATCTAGGGGTGGGTCTTTTTTTTTTTTTTATCTAGTATGTTTCTTCTTTCATCTATTTTTGCTATTTTTCTAGTGAAGGTGCACTAATATTGTTTGCTGCTTGGTATCTACCTGGCTGCCTTTGCCTCTCTGGCGGCATTCACACGTTCCATGATCGCTCCGTGAATCACGGATGGTGTATGTCTATCCTGGACTGTTTCCCCTTATGGTATGATGTAACTATCATGCTGGGAGCGGGGAAACAGTTTGAATCTCCACGGCACTGCAGTGACAGAGCTGCAACTGTTTCCCTGCTCCTGACACGATATTGTTTCATCATGCCATCCAGGTAAACAGTCCAGGACAGAGACATTCACCGTCTGTCATCCGTGATTCACAGAACGAACACTGAATGTGTGAATGCAGTCTGACAGTGTTTACAAGCTGACTTTAAAATTGGTAGCTCGTTGTAAATGTGCTGTTATATTTGCCACTGTAGTTGAACACAGCATGGTAAAGTACCTTAGTCACCGATGTACATGTTTTACTACTCCTTGTACCTCTATCACAGATCCTCTTAAGGTTGCATTCACACTTGTCATCTTCTGAAAAATGACATTTTTCTGGCACATTTCATGGTGGTTCAGTGGCTTATTTCCTTAAATGCAGCATGCCTAGGGTATGGCTTTTTTTCTTGCATCTTCACATTATCTTCCCTGTATGAAATGCATATATAAAATGACACCAAATGAAACTAAAAGATCTGCAAATTATGCCCTAAAACAGCTGATGTTTTATTGTGATTTTTATTTCCATGCATTTTTAAAATGCTGAGTGAAGGTAGCCTTAAAGTAGTAGGGATAGTTTTTGAGCAAGTTGGTAATTTTTTTTAGATCAGTTATTTGGATAAATGTGCGGAACGATCATCTGTTTGTAAAATTTTATAACATTCTACCTTTTATGTTTATACACAAAATAAATATCTTGTAGATAATGCCCTGACATACTGATATTGTATAAAAAGGTGCTCTTTTTAATTCACTTTTCAGTGGAGGCATTGCTGAAAATAAAATCTTTTCAGGATTTTAGCACACTGTACAAATATTTGTGTATTAATACTTGTAAATGTATGTTTTTATGGAACTTTTATTATGTATTCTTGGTGAGTTCGAATGTAATTGTGCCATTGATAGGCTATGTTCACACAATGTACATTTTATGAAAATAACAGCCTTTGTTTTAAATTAAAACAACGGCTGTTTTTCATAGTAAAAATGTGTTGCATTGAAGTCAATGCAAACAACTGGTGGTGTTCACACAGTATATTGAACAACGGCCTTTGTTTGATATGTCCTTTGAAATAAATTACATGTCAGTTATTTCCAGCCGTTGTGCATTGATTTCAATGCAATTTTTAATGCATTGAAACTCAAGACAAGAGCCCTTGTTTTTGAGTGCCAAACAGCAGCAGCTGTTCGTACATTGTGTGAACATAGCCATAAAATGTATTGCAAGGAATAATGCACCTATTCTGAATCAACTGTGGGTATTAGAAACAACCTAGTTTCTATGTAATTAATAGATTGAGTTTGGTGGGTTTCATAGAATCCTGTCAAAATGGGATGCCAAAATATATGTGCGTGTACTGGTGTTGCCCCATTCATTTTATTGGCCTGAATGTGGTCAACTGCATTTGGGCCATTTTCTGCACATACACTTATACATACTGGTACATAAAAGAGAGGCTTGCTGTGCTTTTGAGTCACGTTAAATACATAAACATGTGTGGAAAAAGGCTTGAATGTTACTAGTTGATTGAGTTCAGGCCATTTAAGTAATTAGGTTGTTCCAGTATGCACATGTTTATGTTGTCATCCCATTGTGCTAGGATTTTGATGTATAGGTGTAGTATAAGAGGCTTTAATAAAGTTAGTAAAATTTGTTAGAGTTGTCCCCAACGCATGCAGGTAATTTCTAACTCAAAAGCTAAATCCAATAAGAAAAACATTGGCCCAGATTTATCGAAGTGTATGAATTGCCCATAGCAACTATTTACAACTCAATGTAAATTTTACCAGAGCTGAAACCTGAGCTATGATTGGTTTCTATAGGCAGCCTATACCAGTTTCTTTTTTTACACAGTTTGATTAATCTGGGTCTATGTATTTTAATTTTTGGTCAGTTCTTTTTCTTAAGCTAAACTTTTGATGTGGTTCAATTTAGAAAAGTTATCTAGTATTTTGCTTTGTATAAATGTCTTAAAAGCAAACTGGTTGTATTTGGGTTGTTTCTCTAGATGTGTTCTATAATTAATCCATCCATAATTGAATGTCTATATAGAGACAGGAAGACAATCTTAATTGAAAGAATAGTTCTGTAAAGCAATATGCTATTGATACCTTTATTAAATCTTTACCTTTGTACAATCCTGGTAAACATTTAAAGTTTTTGTTGTTGTTGGTATTTTGTACATTACTACATTTAGAATGTATTTGTTCAGATATCTCTCTTCCCCCCCCCCCCCCCCCCAGTATTTGCTGGTATGTTTAGAGCTGTTACTTTTATGTGTACATTGACTATTTTACATTTAACTGTATATAAGACTGTTTTAGTATCTGATAAAAATGCTTTCTTCTATGTGATACTGGACAATCATATATGCATGTAAATGTTGTGTAAATGTATAAGAAAATATTCGAGATACAATAGCTGCATGTAAAGCCCTTCATGCCAAACACTCATTACAGATGTAATATTCAATGAGACGTTAAGTGTATTGTACTGTTCTGACAAGACTTGTATGTGCCTTGTACTGTATCAAATCTACATCACAAAATTTTAACACATTACAGCTGACAGAAGAGGAGCATCTTCAAAGATCAACAACTACTCTTCACAGAAGACACTTGGCCTTCAGCTTGCTTCATGACTCTGAGTGTTTCTGAGAACTTGTGGATAAAAATGAACAGATCTAGATGTGAATAAAGCAATTCTGCAAACATGGTAACCAGTAGATCTACTTTTATTTTTAAGTTGCTTAAATGTTTTATTTGACTGAAACCTGTGTGATGTAAACATTAATAGCTCTTGCAACTTTGGTTATGCATTACAATGACAACGTATAATGTGCAAGCAATTGAAAGTCCAGTTCTTTCTTGTTTTTATTGTTGTTTGTCCCTATTATAAAATGTTCATGTTCTGATGTTTGTATATTACACCACCTCAGTTCCAAGATGTGGTATTGTAATAAACTGTTGAAAGGGGCTGATGTGTAAATCTGTTCAAGTTATTTGCTGTTTACACCTCAGGGAAAGGCTTGTTTTAGCAATATATAGATTTTATTGTTCTTTGTTCTTTTTTTAACTGCAGATTGCAATTTTTGGGTGCCCATCTTTCATGTAAAATAACTGAATTAGATGTATGTGTTAGTTGGTTTCCTCACTGTTGGACATTTTTAATTTTAGTAATTCACATGTATATTAAGATACTATATTTGGTAGTAAATAGTGTGAGACGCAAATAATCCATTTAGTTGGTGCATGCTATAATTGTGTATTCTAATAGGCCACCATTCCATCTTACATTTATGACTGTTTTAAAAATTTGTGTTTGAGTATTAATCAGAAAGTGTCACCTGGTTTTGCAAATTTGCTTTGGTTAAATTCAACTTCAAATTCCAGTTTCTGTCCAACAGATAGTTAAAGGGGTTTTCCAGAGATATAAACGTATCCCTTATCCACAGAGGTGTCTGATCTTTAAAGAATGAAACATATGGCGGCCCACTGCTCCATTTAGTGAGAAGTTTGGTACCTGTTCTGGTGGTTAGATCCACTCTAATTAACTAACTTGTCGAGAGGGGATATGTCTACAATCTCTTGAATTCTCTGGAATTGTTTTTTTGTCCCTCCCACAACTTCATTATACGGTAGTGGGTTTTTGTTTTTTTTTTCCACTGCTAATTTTCTTTCTGTGAAAGATATAATGTAGATCTTATCTACCTCCTTTTTGTATTGGAATGCTATATGCTAACAAGTTTTCAAGACTGTTGGTGGCATGGTTACCTTTAGGCTAGGTTAACATAAGCTGCTACTGATGTATTTTTACATCCGTGTTGCAACCACAAGTCCTAATCCATCCATGGGCCTGATGACTTAATGGACAGCTGTCAATTCAGCTCATCACATGGATGATTGGGCTGGAACTTGTGGTCGCAATATAGACTTTAAAAAAAACACGTCTGTATAAGACAAATGTGAACCTAACTTTACACTGCTTGAATGCTATTACAGGTTCTTCCAGCAGTAACTTTCTTCTCTGTGGTAGTAGACTGCAAGCTATGTGCACAAATATAGAACTAGGGCAAAAATATTTTACTTTTTAATACTGTAAGCCAAGGAGTTTGCATTGCATTTGTGTCTGTATGATCATTTAGTTCATAAAAAGTAAATTGTCTGAAAGTTTGTCACTAAAAAAGTAACATTTAAATGCAGTCAAACAGAGCCAGGTAAGTATTTTTGGCCCTTATTCTGTGTTGCCCCTTCATTGATCACACTTGTTACAGGTTTTTGAAGTGAAAGTGAATTGACTGGAAAATAGACTTTTTAATTTCTAAAAAAAAAAAGTTAACTATTGCATCTCCTCAGATTGATTGATTGTTCTTTAATGACTTCTGAAAAACAAAACAGTCCCTGCTTTTTGCACCCTTTTCCTGCATTATACAAGCAAAGGGGTTGCAGAGGTTGGTAGAGTACTAACAGCTGAGAAGGTGATATTCAGACCGGTATCATTCAGACCATGCTATTCTCTACATTAAGCTGTAGTTGTATCATGTTCTAAATATATACTGTAGCAAACCGATGTTTGACATTAGAACTGAAGGATCTGCCTGTCCCCGCTAGAAGCATCATAACTATTTTCTATGGCTTGTCTGGATAGTAGTTAAACCTCACTGGCTTTAATAACTTTCAGTACGAGACATAGTCCATGGACCATTGTTAAAGTGAACTGATATACCAGATACAGCTCTCTACAAAACAAAGCAGAAGCACAGATGGCCCCTTTAAATGTTCAGTTTTTTGCATGAAACCTATAATGCTATTTGTATATATATTTTGTAGAAAGAAAAATTGTCATATCTAGTACATTATACCACATAAACAGACGGCTGACAGTTTTTGTACATATCCAGTCATTTTTTTTTTTTGCTTTTCTTTGTAGAAACTATGCTTATAGAAAATTTGGTTGTGATTTAAAGACTTGAAAGTATTTTTAACCTAACTGTACTATATTTTTGCCAATATGTTGCCCATGTAAATATCACACATGTATGTGGACACGTTAAATTTATTTTCCAAGAAATGTGGTACAGTCCTTTAGGTAGAACCTATACTTTGAACTGTGAAGTGTGTTACGTTGAATGGAGTGTTCTTAATTTTTACTGTTTTGGCTTTATTAGTTTATAGGTAAAGCTTGGGTGTATTAAAAGTTTTTAGATGGTTGTTTTCATGTCATCTAACATTATAATGCTAAAAGTGTTTAAAAACAATAAACTGTTTACTCATCTTAAGAATCAAAATCACTCTTTGAATTGGTTTTACAAAACCATGGAACACAAACTGTAAGTAAATGTTGATTTCTTTATTGCCATTTTTTTGTTTTTACAAATCTGTGACATTTCTAGCCTAATCACAGGGTTTTATGTGTTTTATTACAAAAGTTAAAGTGTTCTATGTATGACTTAGTTTCCTTTCAATAACTGTCCTGCCTTTATTTTTGTATTATCTTAAACAGTTTGAATCTCCGTGGCACTGTAATGAAGCAGTTGCTCGGCTCATTTACTACAGTGCCGCAGAGATTCCCCGCTTTCAGCGTGATATTGATAAATCATGCCAGGCGGGGAAACACTCCGGTACAGGGCTTTCCCATCTGTATGGCCCGTAAAATAGGGGTTGTGTAACTAAACCCTTAAAATACAGAGTTAAAGGAGGTCTGGTGAAAATTTTTATTAAAGTATTGTATTGCCCCCCAAAAGTTATACAAAATCATTAATATACACTTATTAACGGGAAATGCTTTTTTCCCCCCTGCACTTACTACTGCATCAAGGCTTCCCTTCCTGGATAACATGGTGATGTCACGACCCGACTCCCAGAGCTGTGCGAGTTGTGGCTGGAGAGGATGATGGCAGAGGGGTGCTCAGCATCCCTCCTGTGTCCCTCAGTGTCCCCCTGCCATCATCCTTTCCTGCAGCTACAGCCTGCACAGCTCTGGGAGTCGGGTCGTGACATCACCATTTTATCCAGGAAGTAAAGCCTTGATGCAGTAGTAAGTGCAGGGAAAAAAGCCCTTTATAAGCATTTCCCGTAATAAGTGTATATTGGTAATTCGTCTGACTTTTGGGGGCAATACAATACTTTAATAAAATTTTTCATCGGACTTCTCCTTTTTAGCAGCAGATCAGTCCTGTTTCTTATTGTGGGTGTTAATGGTCAAATCCTCACCACCATCTTCAGTGTTGTGACTAGACAGCATAGTAATGTACTACTTCCAACAGGAACTGTCAGCACATGACTATCAAACTTTTGCTACTGGTGAATAAAAAAGGAACACATGGAGTAAATGTAAGTGAATACATTTGAAACTACAGTAAGTGAAGTAAAGCTGTATATCATGTTAGGGTGCAGACATTGGCAGATAGGGTAACCGTGCTGGAGCATGCAGTCTTTGTGCATTAATCCTTGCTCATTAATCATGCAGGGAGGAAGGAGGTGTGAATGCTGCAGCTCAGCACAGCCTCTATGACACCTGAGCTTGGATGGAAAACATTAATTCTACAACTTTGGATAGCTACCAGCTATGAAAAAAAAGAATTAGTTTTATCTCCCTTTCATCTATTAACCAATTTTGCAGATATGAGCCAACAGAGGTAGGAGTAAGCTAATGAGCTAGATTTACTCCAGTTTTAAGTCCTTCAGATTTTTACTTCAGAGTTGCTTCACACTTTTTTGTGCATTTTACAAGATGACCATAAAATGTGAAAAATTCCTAAAACAGACAGTGACTAGTTGCTACAAATTCAAGTAAAGGAGACTATAAAGCTGCATATATTATGAATACATACACAGGCAGTGCTTCATGACATAATCTAGGTAGTCCTTGGATCTGCAAATTTTAAAGGTCTGTGTGTAATGCTGCCTTATCACCTGGCAGGTATCATTCATATGTCCTATTAGGTGGACAAAACATGCCAGACAACTCCTCCTTTAGGGTACTTTCACATGTGCTGTGTTTTTAGCTGCATGTGTTCGATGCTGCACATTTTGTATTTTTGTCATGAGTATGAAGCGCAAAAAAACAGCAAAGTAAAGCTAAGAACATGCTGCATGTTTGTGACTTCATTATTGCTTGTTTTTATGCTTCAAATCTGAAATTGTATATAAACTGTAAAAAATCCACAGTGTGTGAGCATATTTTAAGGGCCTGTTTACTCTGAGCAAAAGTGGCTCATTGATACAACAGCAGAGGCAGAACTTCAAGCGGAGTCCGGCGCGGCCACCACTTTTGCTCAGTGTGAACGGGCCCTTACGGTGCGTTCACACGTACAGTATCTGCAGCAGATTTGATGGCGCAGATTTAATTCTGTGTTCAGTCATTTAGTTACATTGATATCAAATCTGCCGCGGATCCTGTACGTGTGAACGCACCCTTAAGGTGTTGATTTTACTCAGTGTCTTTTTTTTTTTTTTTTTAAAGCAGGCCATAGTTACACTGCATCCTTTCTACTGATCCTAGCAATTGGGCCTCTTGTGATCAAACACTACGTTAGTAAATCCTTTACTTAGAAAGGTTCTTTGCCTAAATGTCTGACTTAAGAATATAACATTAGTGGTCAGATACATATATTTTTTCCAACTGTGGGTGTCTTCAGCTAATATATGTCACCCGTCACCCCCCCCCCCCCCCCCCCCCCCCCTTTGTAGTTTATAGACTTTACACTCCATTAATTAATCTGTACATACATTTTTTTTTTTGTATTTCACAAAGCTGAGGTTGGATTCATAATCTGTCTAAGGGTGCCTTCACACCTACCGACTCGCAGCGTTAATAACGCTGCAAGTCGGCTAGGTCCTGGCAGATCACTGGCAGTACATACACGCAGCGGTCTGAACGACCGCTGCGTGTATGTAAATCTGCCGGCTGCTTAACCCCTTCTGATGCCGGCCGCCTCCCGCTCAGCTCTGTATACATTACCTCCTCGCTCCACGGGGTCCCGGCGTACTGCTCTCGCGTCCGGCCAATCAGTGTTTTGCCCTGCCGCAGCCACTGATTGGCCGGGCGGGAGAGCAGGACGCCGGGACCCCGTGGAGCGAGGAGGTAATGTATACAGAGCTGAGCGGGAGGCGGCCGGCCGGCATCAGAAGGGTTTAAGCAGCCGGCAGATTTACATACACGCAGCGGTCGTTCAGACCGCTGCGTGTATGTACTGACAGTGATCTGCCAGGACCTAGCCGACTTGCAGCGTTATTAACGCTGCGAGTCGGTAGGTGTGAAGGCACCCTTAAAGTTATATTCCCATTTCTGTAAGGCCTCCCTAGCCCCTTCTCCCTTGCTTGTGGCCAAAACAGTGGAGCTTGCAGTTTTACAGTTTGTGCAGCTCCCATTTGATTTCTGAGAAATGGGTAACCAGTCTAGCACTGCAAGCTATGCTGTTCACATAACCTTTGGGTTACATAAACAGGTTAGCTTGCAGTGTATCACTGTTGACTTATAAGAAGTTACACAAATGGTGTAAAACAGCCAACTTGGCTTTTCTCAGTTATCTCATCACCTCTGGCATCTGCAAATAGAATGGTGGTGGGCAAGGGAGGGCTTTTAGTAAGATAGGAATATCGATTTTAATTGCACTACGATTTATTGTTATCCATATAAGCCAAATCAATTTCTTTAATGCTCTCTCTATTTTTTTGTTTGTGTATATATAAAGTAAGTCAGTGTTTAAATTAATGCATTTGGTGTGTGGTATGTATGTGTTTTTTTTTGTTTTTTTTCAAATAATGCTATATAATGCTGTTTTTACTTCAGAAGGAACACAAATATTTTGTGCAAGAAACTGTCCAAGTCCTATTAAAATGTTCATCTTTTTTTACACAATTTTTTTCCTTTTTTTCTTTTTTTTTTAAATAAAAGCTTTTGCTAAATAAATGCAAGCAGTTTATTATGTACAGAAACAAACTTGTCTTTCATCTTTTGCATTACTCCTTTGCATATTCAGCCCTAGGTGGTACCTGTTATGGCCAACAGTAAACCAAACTATTGTGAGGAAAAAGGTATTGTCATGTTACACACACCATTTAACTTGAGATCTGTCCAGTTCTGGCTCTCAATAATCCAAACTGACAGAGTACTTTGACTTAAAGGAGGGGGGGGGGGGGGGGCGGTGTTTGGCCTGTCCAGGCTGATGAACTGACTGCTCAGCCAATCAGTGACTGGGGTGGGATAGTCCATGAGCTGGGTCGTGACGTGTGAGCTCTGGGGGTCCCGCCGCCCTAAGTTAGTACTTGTAATAAATTTCCCCCTTGCTGGCTGCAGGTTTTTATAATCTGCCGGACTACTCCTTTAAGGTCGTACTAGATGGCCCGACTTGTGCTGATATTGAGCATCACTCAGCTAGATCAGCAAGCCTATTACACCGCTTGATAGTCGGTCATGTCGACTATTACACAGAGATTGGTGGTTGTTTTTTTTGACATGTAAAAGACTGCGATCAGCCAATGAGTGAGAGATGATTGCTGTCTTTATTACGCAGGGAGATATCTGCTTGTTTTGGCAGATAATCGCTCCTGTAAGTAGGGCGTTTATAGAAAGAAATTCCTAGGTTGACCCCGCTCTGTTGTCCAAAAGCTAGACAACCTCTCTTACTAAACACTGTAATGAAAAATCTGTAAGCTGCATATATTTTATATGGAGCTGCAGTTAGCTGATACAAAATTAAAATGAACTGTACTTTTCTTTAATAGAGACAGTTATAAAATTTAGTAGAGTTAAAGGTGTATAGAGGTGCAGCATTGCCTTGACTTCATTAAAGTTGACTTTGATGAAGTTAAATTGCCTGATAACTGTAGTATTGATGATTTTTTTTTCAATGTGGAAACAGATATTTAAGCTTTTTTTTTTTTTTTTTATCACTGTTACCATAAAAACTTTTGACATATCAGAGACATGCCAAAAGTTTTGAGCAGTCTGGGTCTGAGTGTTCAGGCGGGACCCAGCTACATCCGCTGAATGGCTGAGCCTGCCTTGAGACATCAATGTCTCAAGCCACAGCTCAGACGAGGCCGCGGAACGGGAGAACGGGGTGGCATGATCCGGGACCTGGCGCTGGAATCGGGGAGGTAAGTGACCGGCAGCCTCTATATCCACCGATTTCCTGGCCATACAATAAAAATAATCCCAGCCCGAAGTACCTTTTTAAGTAATTCCTGATGTTTTATGCCTGACACTTTCCACCGTTTCTGTAGTCAGTCTTTAGACCCTACTACTTTATCAGTATCTTTTTGTAGGTAAGGTCTCTAGTGCTGGACAAGAGTATTCCACATGTGATCCCACTAGAGCGTTATACAGTGGGATTATTCTGACTTAATGATCTGGATGTAAGTGTGGGGTGTATGATATAGTCCCCGTATCTGTATTCTTTCAGCCACTTATCAGATAGGCAAACTCTATTGCAAAGGCATAAAGAAAGGTTCCAAGTTTTATCCAGGCAGAAATCTTGTAGAAATGCTGGTTACAAGGTGTGAAAAGTACGGCTGCCAACATTAGATAGAGGGGTGGAGCTATAACATCACAGCTTAGGGTACAATAAGACAGAAGGGTCAAACTTACAGGCAATTAAATAAAACAGACAGGTCAGTAAATGAAAATAGGTCCTGGGACATGACAGGTTTTATAATCTTAGATATGTTTTGAAAAAGTTATTCTAAAAAAACAATCATAATACACGGCGCTGTACATAGAAAAAAGCCAACTGTTATGCTGCTGAAGTGTAGCAGGGGATTCTGTGATCTCTCCTAATAGTTAAATTACACCCAAAATATGTATGTTCACTTATTACGCTACAGTGTATGCTTAAATGATCGAAAATAGTTTCCTGAAAGAGAATGTGCTATAACTTATCTAAAGTACGTTTCACTGGCTTCCCTTAAATGTATAGCTATAGAGACCAGTGCTTCTCAATTCCAGTCCTCAGGCCTCACCAACAGGTCATGTTTTGAGGATTTACCTAGTATTTCACATCATTATACTTAGTGCATCAGGTATTCTCACAGGTGTCTTTGTATGGGATATGCTCAAAACATGACCTGTTGGTGAGGCCTGAGGACTGGAATTGAGAAGCACTGAAAGAGACTACTGTGTAGAACACAATGTATACGCTGGTGATGTGTAAAGCTGTTGTAAACATATTCACTTTGCTTATGTTCTCCTGGCTAGTAAATAGAAAAACAAAATAGAGGACAAGGCACTACTATATCTGTAAAGTGGGGTGCTCAACGCAATATGACATGAAAAAAAGCGTATAAATAAACAAAGAAAAAGCCATGTCACACATACAGTGGTGGCACATCCCCAAAATGATGGAATAGACTGTATGTGAAAGTAAAAAATGATACAGATTTTATTAGTACACAAAAACTACAAAGTGCAAAACATACATGATAAAATCAATTAAAACCACAACATACACATGCCCATGTTAAATGGACATGGAACCAGGACATACCGACATGTATAAATATTATGAACCTTCTATGGCTAATGGTGTTGACTCACAACAAAAATAGTGTAATAATGTCAGAGTATAACCAATAATGTCTGTATAAATGACTAAGCTCTATGGACACAAAACAAAAAATAATGACAAGAAGGGTAAGGAAAGATATGGGAGCCAAATAAATCAAATATCCCCAGGGGGGGAGTCCATGTCGGGGTCCGAGAAACCCCACGCGTTCCGTCTCTGTCACAAGACTTTCTCAAGGGTCTTAAGAAAGTCTCGTGAGGTGAGTATGATGATTGTTGTTTTCCCATTTGTGTGTGTGTGTGTGTGTGGGGGGGGGGATTCTTAGTACTATGTGGGTACAGCATGGGATACATTATTACTGTGGAGGGCACAGCAGGGGGACATTATTACTATGAAGACTACAGTGGGGGGGTGGGATGTATTACTATGAGAGGAACAGCATGGGGTACAATATTACTATGGAGGGCAGCAAGGCGGACAGGAGGGGGCATTATTCCTATATTGAGGGGCACATTAAGGGGCATTAGTACTATCTGGGGGCAACCCACATACCTTCTCATGTTACTGCACATAACACCAAGCAGCAGAATTAACAAACCTTTAAAGTGGGACAAAGGGAAAAAAGTTGCCTGAAAAGTGTGGAGCCTAAGGCTCCATTTGCACAGATTGTCTGCCAAAGATTTGAAGCCAAAGCCAGGAATGGATTTGAGAAGAAGATAAATCTCAGGCTTTCTTTTATGACCTGCTCTCTGTTTATAGTCTGTTCCTGGCTTTGGCTTCAAATCTTTGGCAGATAATCTGTCAGAAAATGGACTCTTTGATGTTTATCACACAGGTACTGAGGAGATGAATTGTAGTTGGAAGAAAATGTCATGGTAGTCTGGCTTAGAGAGAGAAGAAAAGGGAAAATGAACAACTTAGATTGAAGACGTCACCTGTGGGTCACTAAATGGCATTTCTTGTATTTTGAAGAACATTATTTGGCAGGGGGTGCTCCGTAGTGGAAAAGGTTAGGAAACACTGGCCTAGAACAAATACAGGAAGTGGGGGCGGGACATTCAGAGCTGTGTGCAGTAAACCCAGCAGCAGACTTTTTAGAGATGATTAATTAGGTGAGCAGCTTTTAAAGATCACTAAATCCGTAAATGTAAACTTTTCAAGTTACAGAAACCTAGGCTCAGGGACAAATGTAAGTCTATGGAAGCAGCACAGGGACTCAGAGATGATTCAGATAATGTCTCCTAGGGGTCAGGTTATCAAGTTAATAGACAGCTAAACCAGCTCCAGAGAGATCACATGTTCTGTGACTACAAAGGAGGGAGTGGGAGCTGAGCATGTTCAGATTGGACCCAGACTAGATGGTTTTAGACACCCAGAGTGAATAAGAATGGGGAAAAAACAGGGAAAGGGTGCAAGGTTATACATGTATATTAGACAGCAGGCGTTCCACAGAATGCAAAACAGTAGTAGTAAATTGTATTTCTTTTTGGCACTTATACCTGATAGTTTAGAAATGCCTTCAGGCAACAGGCGTTCCTACGGTTTGTTACAGAATGCAAAATAGTAGTAAATGTAAATAAATGTTTTTTTTGTTTTGTTTTTTTGCACACAGCCGTATACCCAATATATTATTGTTTAGAAATGCCTTCAGGCAACAGGCACGTGTATGTTACGCACAGAAGGCAAAACAGCCGCATACCAGATATCTAAAGTGTTCACCGAGTAGATAAACAGCAGCCTATTCCTCACAGTGCACTCCAGCTGCCATCTAAACACACTGATGTGCTGCTAACTGGTTTAATAGCTGTATATATGTGGGATGAAGCTCTGCTATCTATAATTTTAGCCCTAACAAGGGCATTTGGGGGTCCTTCCCATCTAAAATCACCTAACTGTGCCTGCTACACGCTGTCTCGCTCCAAGTAGCATCTGAAAACGAATGTGACAACCACTATTCTTTTACTCGCTATACAGGAGAGAAAAGAGTGCTGCACCTCACACCTATGGCTGACACTAGTGCCTCTCGGCTGCATAAAAAAAAAAATCAGAATTTTGTGTATGAATTGATCAAGCCACACTGCCCCATTTATTGCGTGCCGGTATCTGATACACATGGGTCCCTACACTAAGTCCACACTGTGTCGGTCAGTGACCACCACCCCCGCAGGCATGCACAGTCAGGGAAGGGAGGCCATGGAACGGCCCTGCGACCCCCATATCACAGGACCAGACCCAAAAATGCCACACCAGAACCCGGCCAGCACCTCCGGCGGAGGTTGCCCCCAAACAGCACGATTCTGCATGAGGTATTGCGCTCACCATAGCTACTGCAGATAGAATGGAACAAACCGGAGGGATTAAAAGCATGTGCACTCAGGTGTCTCCTGCTGATTGCGGTCATGTGGGTCTTACCAGGAGGAGTGCAAAAACACTGGGAAAGAAAGAAAGCAAAATGCAATACAGGAGAGAAAAGCGCTGCACCTCACACCTATGGCTAACACTAGTGCCTCGGCTGCATAAAAAACATCAGAATTTTGTGTATGAATTGATCAAGCCACACTGCCCCATGTACCGCATTCAGGTATCTGATACACATGGGTCCCTACACTAAGTCCACACTGTGCCGGTCAGTGACCACCACCCCCGCAGGCGTGCACAGTCAGGGAAGGGAGGCCATGAAACGGCCCTGCGACCCCCATATCACAGGTCCAGACCCAAAAATGCCAAATTGCCTGTCACCACCCCAGATTGCTCGCAACCTCCCTAGATTGCCCGTCGCCACCCCCAGATTTCCCATCACCACCCCAGATTTCCCGTAGCCACCCCATATAGCCAGTAAACACCCCCAGATTGCCCGTAACCACCCGATTGGCACAGATTGCCCATAACCACACCAGATTGCCTGTCGCAACCTCAGCTAGCCAGTAAACACCCTGAGATTGTCCATTACCACCCCAGATAGCCAGTAAACACTCACATATTGCCTTTAACTAAAATGACACTCCTTCCCTTCTGAGCCCGGCTGTGTGCCCATACAGTGGTTTACGCCCACATATGGGGTACCATTGTTTATTATGAAAATGAGATACTTTAATCTTAACAAATATATTATTGGAAAATTTCTATTTTCCATTTTTTTTCCAGTCTAATTGTGAATACTTTCCTCCAGCCCTTGTAGGGTTAAAATGCTCATTATACCCCTAGATTAATTCTTTAAGGTGTCTAGTTTCCAAAATGGGGTCACTTATGTATGTCCAGTATACAAGCCTCCTAAATCAACTTAAAAAAAAGAACTGGACCTTAAAAAAAAATCAGTTTTGGAAATTTTATGAAAATTTTATAGTTTGCTGATACACTTCTAAGCCCCGTAACACCCTAAAAAAGTGAAATATGTTTACGAAATTATGCCAGAATAAAGAGGACATATTGATAATGTGACTTACTAACTAATTTATGTGATGACTTTCTTTTTTTAGAAGCAAAGAATTTCAAAGTTCGTAAAATGCAAATTTTTCATTATATTTTGATGTTTTTCACAAAAAAAACACACAAGACAGTGACCAAATTTTGCCACTAACATAAAGTACCATATGTTAGGAAAAAAACAATCTCAGAATCCCTAGCATACGTTAAAGCATCACTGAGCTATAAGCGCATAAAGTGAGACAGGTCAGATTTTGAAAAAAGAGCCTGGTCATTAATGTCCAAATAGGCTTGGTCCCTAAGGGGTTAAAAGACATATTTGTTGTCCACAAACTTAGCTATGTGTTTCGTAACTGTCTTACTGTTCCCCTTCTGACTCAAACAGTACTCGAATGTTCTTGGAAAATATTCTGTTATATGTAATTGCACAAAATGTTAAGCAATATTTTTTCTAATATGTAGCAATGAAATCATGGGTCAGTTGCACAATAACTATACACCAGAACACCAACAAAAATATTTAGCGGGAACTAAGTTGTAAATCATAAATGATAAATTCCCTCTATATTGCCAGAATAACTTAATTAAAAAGACAGTACAAAAAAAGAATGAATCAATAGGATTAAGTATACTGTATTATAGTTTCATGTAGTAAACTAAATATATCCAAGTATTACACTACAAGTGATGATTGAAGTGCAGAGCTATACCTGCCAGAAATGTTAAATAATAAATAAATGTTAAATAAGACAAAAGATCAAACAGTAAGTGTAAAATCCTGTGATCAACTACCACGCCTGACAGAGTTCCCCAAGGGAAGTGAACTCCGGATCTATGCCCTGCTAACAAATGAAATGTCCTGTCTATCGACATTGTTCCAGTCTATGCTGGAGGGCTGTCAAAGAGCTGTCATTACTGCTGTGCACAGGGCATTAACCTCAGTATTCTCCCCTGTTGAGTTGTTTAGGGGAGACAGCTTAGCTGACAGTCTATGAGCCTAAAGTCTTATCAGGTGCCCCCCCCCCCCCCCCCCAATTCTACCTGTTATCATTACTATTAATTTTGGCACCTAATAAGCTTTCAAGCTAAAAGGAATGGGTGTCTGATGCTGCCATTGCCCACCAATCGGCCTGTCTGTAAATCCATTTACCTACCATATTAGAGCTTTAGGCTCTCATGGTTTAACAGAAAATGCTCCACTACAGAGCCTGTTCTATCTACCAATGTAAAATAATGAGGGGCCCGATTGTAAGGAAACTGCTCACAACACTCATAAGTACCAGCAGACTAAATATTTTCTAATAAAAGTAAATTACAAATCTTTGACACTTTCTGGCGCCAGTTGATTTGAAAGAAAACATTTTTTGCTGGAATATCCCTTAAAAAAGACTCTTAAGGCTGCAGCCTGGCAACATGAATGACCAAGTAAGTAAGAGGAAAATGGTGGACAGGAAAAGAGGAAAGCATTCTTCCATTCCTCCCCAAAGGAAGAAGAACCTGCTGTAAAGATTGGAAGTACAGAGGTCAGTGAATGACTGGCAGGGGGTACAGACAGCAGTTTCAGGAAAATGATATACAGTATAATATACTTTTTGGAATGTGCCCGCCTTCTCCCACAAAGACACTGTCATCAACTGTCTCCCATATAAAGCCCTAGTACATCTACTGTATACTTCACATTCAAGTGAAATATTCCCATTGCCCCCTCACTGTTGTTTTCTGTACTTTCCATAACTTATCCCACAGACAAGACTCCTTGTACTTCTGTTTTGTTCTATCCACCTCAAAGAGCACTGCCACATAATAGCTAACTTTTCTCAAAGAGCCACTTCACTTCCCCGCACTGCCCTCTCATCCCTGCCACTTTCTCATGCTCTGACTCCTACTGCCAGCATAGAGAACCCTTCCATCTTTTGTTCAACCTCACAAAAAAACGTGCCATGCAGTTTCTCCACCTTAACCTTCTTCCTAAAACAGAGCCCCTAGAGCAGAGCTTATCAAACTTTTTGTACCTGCTCCTCACACCAGGCAATCCATGTTGATGAAGGGCCCCACCAACAAACACATACTGCAACACAACTCCAAAAACTGCCATTTTGGGCACATAATATCCCCTAGTAGTACAAAACCAGCACCACAGGGCTGCAATAATTACTTTCCTACCTGCAACAAACCAAAACTGCTGTGCAGAAATAAATACTGCTTCACCTTTACGAAACCAACACCAGATTGCAGAAATACATCACCTGTAGTAAACTGTCATTAGCCAGCGGCCAACCTCAACCACGCCCACTGCAATACGTGACAAGGAAACAGGGTTTAACTTGGTTGCACTATCCCTAAACTTCAATTTTTTTATTACGCTCTCGAGTGCTGTTAAATCGCCACTTGATGCCTTTAGTACACCCAGTCACCCACTTTGTCGCAAACACAAGCACAAAACACAAACACGAAACGTTTCTGTCTCAGGACTTACCAGCCGCTGCCAGACACACAAAACTTTGATGTGTCGGGAACCTACGACCCCTGTCATACATGTGACCCACTGGCTACTGCTAGACACAAACACAAGACTTTACTGCCACCACCCTTCTGTTACATTATAGGAGAGACAGAGAACCCCAATGTGTTCCCCTCGCAAACGGACACACCCACATGGTAAAGTAAGCCACCTGGTCATGCAATCTTTACAAAACCAACTAGGTTTGTTTAATGTTTCAATAATTTTTTATTGAAGAGTTTTTTTTAAAGATTTTTGTAACATACAATCCAACAAGCAGTCAAACAAACAAATGATGTGCATGGTGGATCATTATTAAGAGTACACAGGAAGAACCGGCCTTTGAAATATAAGCATAGATTATGGTATCATGTTCATGTACAAACTAGGCATAGTTACAGACCAATGTGTGATAGCGTGCTTGCGTATAAGACCAAAACATTTAGACCCTATTTGTATGATATGCTATGGTTCCTCAGAGTTGTAGTGACCTGGTTGAGTGATCTGCATCAATTCAAAGTCGTTGAGGATAGTTCTGAGTATACTGAGATCTTGCCGAATTTGCCAGAGGGTTCCACACGTTGCCTGATTGCTGCTAGAAAGCCTGTTTGACATGTAGATGGTGAATGTGTACTAGGGTGTCTTGTGGGGCATTAGATTAGATATGTTTAGGTCTAGGGATTTGTAGGGCCCAATCAACGGCAAGTTCGTCATAGGCACAGGTTGGTAGCAGTTCTTTAAGATAACTACGAACAAATTCAGGTAATTCAGATGTTGGGGTTTTGAGGTTATTACCTCTGGAGCGGTAGTCCAGGGGGGCAAGTATATTGCGTAAATGCTGCGTCTCAGCTTCCAAAGACCAATGCACGTCCAGCAAAGTATTATATTCATTAATATGACATGGAGAGAAAGGAGCTGTTGCACATCACACTTACGGCTGACACTAATGCCCCTCGACTACATTTAAAAACCAACGCCAGGATGTTGGTATATAATTTGATCAAACCATATTGCCCCATGTACCATGTGCCGGTCTCCTAGTTCACATGAGTCCCTACACTAACTCCACACTGTGTCGGTCAGCAACTGCCAACCCCGCAAAGCGTGCACAAGCAGGGAAGGAAGGCCATAGAATGACCCTGCAACCCCAATGTCACAGGAACAAACCCAAGGGCCCCCCCAAAAAAAAAAAAAAACAGCAGGCACCACTGGCGGAGAAAGCTGCCGCCAAACATTACAAGTGTGAATATGGTTGTGCTACTAACCATTGCTCCTGCAGGTAGAATGGGAACAATAGGAGGTACTTGACATGTATGTGCCTCCTGCTAATTGGGGTCACATGGGTCTTACAAAGAGGAGTGCCAACTGCTCAGAAAAGGGAGAAAAGTAAAATACGACATGGAGAGAAAGGAGCTGTTGCACATCACACTTATGGCTGACACTAATGCCTCTCGGCTACATTTAAAAACCAACTCCAGGATGTTGGTATATAATTTAATCTAACCATATTGCCTCATGTACCACATGCCGGTCTCCTGGTTCACATGAGTCCCTACACTAACTCCACATTGTGTCGGTCAGTGACCGCCAACCCCGCAGAGCGTGCACAAGCAGGGAAGGGAGACCATAGAATGCCCTGCAACCCCAATGTTACAGGACCAAGCCGAAGGGGCGCCTCCAAAACCCAGCAGGCACCACCGGTGGAGAAAGCTGCCGCCAAACAATATAAGTGTGAATATGGTTGTGCTACTCACCATTGCTCCTGCAGGTAGAATGGGAAAAATAGGAGGTACTTGACATGTGTGCAAAGGTGCTTCCTGCTAATTGGGGTCACATGGGTCTTACAAAGAGGAGTGTCAACTGCTCAGAAAAGGGAGAAAAGTAAAATACGACATAGAGAGAAAGGAGCTGTTGCACATCACACGGCTGACACTAATGCCTCTCGGCTACATTTAAAAACCAACGCCAGGATGTTGGTGTATAATTTGATCAAACCATATTGCCTCATGTACCAGAAAGCTGCCGCCAAACAACACAAGTGTGAATATGGTATTCATAAATAACTTCAGCTATTGTCTTCTGCATGTTGTACTCTTTGTTCTACGGCTTGTACAGAGTCTTTTATAGCGAGAATAGTATGCTCAAAGCCGGCTTGAATAGTATCTCTCAACATCAGGAGCTCTTTAAAGGAAGAGATTGTTAACAGCGTGTCAGAGGCAGGTAGATCATTAAAAATGTCGTTAGTAGTCTTAACTGAGGCTGCAGAGATGAGGGAGGAGGAGCTTGTATCTTGAGGTTGTCTAGAAGTGACACTATTGGGGGCTGGCTACTATATGGGGCACTATTAAGAGTGCTGGCTACTATATGGGACATTTGGGGGGCTGACTATTATATGTGTCACCATTGGGAGGGCTGACTACTATATGGCTACTATGTCGGGCACCAATAGTAGGTCTAGCTACTATGTGGGGCAATGTTGGGAGGGCTGGTTACTATGTGAGACACTATAGGAGGGGTTGGCTACTGCACAGGGCTTAAGTATGAGATTACTTACTGCTTGGGGGAAATAATGGGTAACTACCATTGGGGTTTGGGTTTAACCATGTCATAGCTATTTATTATAGTGCACAGTGCTGGGAGATGCACACCACTGACAGTGCCAGGAATTCTGCACACTAATCTGACAGTACCAGAAAGTGGGGGAAGGGGGCCAGACCGGGTATTTAACCACATTACAAAGTTATATAACTTTGTAATGTGTGTTAAATAAGCAAAAAGAATTTTTTCGTGGGAGTTGTCCTTTAATGCATAAAAATGTCCAGTACTTGGTTACAAAAGATGATTAACAAAAGACATACAGTACTAGCAAACAGGTATGAAATAAAAAAAAAGTTCTGATACTTAGCAGTAGAGTCCATCCTCCTCAGGGAATTGGGTATAGAAAATTCCTTAAAGGGCTGTGTTGAGGGGGCTTCATCTCATATGACTAAATCAGCCCCTCTGGGCAGAACTTCATTAACCATGCAGCCTTCCCCCTCAGCCATTAAGAAACAATGCCTGAAAATATAAAAAATATATACAGTACTTTTCCAGGTGCCTCTGCAAATACACAAGCCCCACCCCTTTTTTATAATTCATATTCACTGTTCTGATTTCTAGCATATCCAACACAATATGCCCCGGATATGCAGAACGTGAGATCCCTCTTACATCATGACAAGGACTTGCAGATAGACCATATTGGGACTACCTGCGTCATACCCAAAGCTATAAAGTTTGTTCTGTAGCTGATTTATCTTGAGCAAGTTATGGAACACTCCATATTCTTGTCCACATTCTGATGGTGATTAACCCCCCTGCTGTTCATAGAGTCAGCAGGTGTATGCCAATTACCCCATTGGAGAGAGTGCAGTTGTTCCTCTTCTCAAGGTGTACAGCTGTTCTACCTGAACTAACCTAATACCACACTGCAGAATAACACACCGTTCCACCTGTAGTAACCCAACATCACAATGCTGAAATACATATTGCAGCACCTGTAATAACTCAACACCACAGCACACAGTAAATACTGCTCCACCACAATGCAGAAATACATACCGCTCCATCTGTAGTAACACACACTTTCCCCATTTACAGCCCCAGGACAGGGTTGTCACCCTGGTAGTATATTACCTTGAAGGGTCTTCAGGATCTCCCCTGCTCTCCCCCAGTGGTATATAGACCCCCCCCCCCCCCCGTGCGCTCCCCTAGTAGTATATAGTGTCCCTGTGGGCTCCCTCAGTAGTATATAGACCCCTGAGCACTCCCTCAGTAGTATATAGACTCCTGTGCACTGCTCAGTAGTATATAGCACCCCTGTGCACTCCCCCAGTAGTATATAGACCCCTGTGTGCTGCCCCAGTAGTATATAGCTCCCTCAGTAGTATTCAGCCCCCCTGTGCGCTCCCCCAGTGGTATATAGCCCCCCTGTGCGCTCCCTCAGTGGTATATAGCCCCCCTTCGTGTTCCCCCAGTAATATATAGCCCCCCTGTGCACTCCACAGTAGTATATAGCCCCCCTGCGTGCTCCCCCAGTAATATATAGCCCCCTGTGTCCTCCCCCAGTAGTATATAGTCCCCTTGTGCGTTCCCCCAGTGGCATATAGCCCCCCTGTGCATTCCCCCAGTGGTATATAGACCCCTGTGCACTCCCTCAGTAGTATATAGACCCCTGTGCGCTCCCCAAGTAGTTTATAGCCACCTGTGCTCTCCCCAGTAGTATATAGCCCCCTGTGCTCTCCCTCAGTAGTATATAGACCCCTGTGTGCTCCCTCAGTAGTATATGGACCCCTGTGTGCTCCCTCAGTGGTATGCAGCCCCCCGTGCGCTCCCCCATTGATATAATGACCCCCTGTGTTCTCCTTTAGTAGTATATAGCCCCCTGTGCGCTCCCTCAGTAGTATATAGACCCCTGTGTGCTTGCTTAGTAGTATATGGACCCCTGTGGGCTACCCTAGTAGTATATAGCCCCCCTATGCGATCCCCCAGTGGAATATAGCCCCCCGTGTGATCCCCCAGTGGTATATAGCCCCCGTGTGCTCCCCCAATAGTATATAGTCCCCTGTGCGCTCCCTCAGTAGGATATAGACCCCTGTGCGCTCCCTCAGTAGGATATAGACCCCTGAGCGCTCCCTCAGTAAGATATAGACCCCTGAGCGCTCCCCCAGTAGTATATAGCCCCCCTGTGCTCCTTCAGTATTATATAGACCCCTGTGTGCTGCCCCCAGTAGTATATAGCCTCCCTATGCTCCCCTAGTAGTATACAGCCCCCCTTTGCGCTCCCCCAGTAGTATATAGCCCCCCTGTGCGCTCCCCCAGTAGTATATAGTCCCCCTGTGCTCCCCCTCCCATATAGCATATAACATTTAAAAAAAAAAAACACTTATACTCACCTGGGTCCACGCGTCTCCTCTTGACTTTTGTGGCCGCACTCCCCTTGACCTGGCGCCGGCGCCTAAGTGACGTCACTCAAGTGCCGACACCAAAAGGAGAGTCCGGCCTCTTGTGACCGCTGCAGCCACAATAGTGACTGACCTTGTCAGTGCTGCTGCAAGGTAACTATGAGCGCTCGTTACAAGCACTCATAGTTACTGTGCAGAGCGCAGCAGCGGGGGGGGGCCTGCAGGGGGCGCCATGGATGAGCAAGTAGATTAATTTCTTTCCCAAGCCGATGACGCCTCCCCCCGCTGGTCGCACATAGCCAAGACCGGTCCTGCTCGGGGGGCCCTTTAACCAGTGGGCCCAGTGCAGGTGCACCTTTTGCCTTCCGTTTAAAGCGGCCCTGGTGGGGAGTTCTGGCACAGGCAGCGTCTCTGTACCCTGGGAAGATGAGACGAGCAGCTGCTGGGACAGGTGAGTTCATGTTTTTTTGTTTTTTTTTTATTCGGGGTCCTGCTCAGAGGGGATGGGACAATGCCAGCAGGAGTCGGCGGGTGTGGGGGACTACACTGCAGGCTCTCCCGAACCCCAGCACTGCTTGGGTTAACCCCTGCCTGACTGCGCAGGGCTCCCCAGCTGCAGCTAGTCACCCACTTCTAAGTTATAATCTATACAGACTATGGGGGAGATTAATTAAACATGGTGTAAAGTGAAACTGGCTCAGTTGCCCCTAGCAACAATCAGATTCTACCTTCCATTTCAGGCAGAGTCTGTGAGGAATGAAAAGTGGAATTTGGTTAGTTGCTAGACGCAACTGAGCCAGTTTCACCTTACACCATGTTTGATAAATCTTCCCCTATAATTTAGAAGTGGGTGACTGGCTGCAGCTGGTAAGCCCTGCTGCGATCAGGCAGAGGTTAACATTTTCCAGCATATAAGACGACTTTTGACCCCTGAAAATCTTCTAAGGAAAAGTCAGGGCTCGTCTTATATGCCCAGTTGTCTTATACAGTACCTTAGGAAAATAATTACAAGCTGAGTTTTGTAGAGAAGCTCAAAATTCACTGGAATATAGTCCACTAGGAAGAAGTGAGAGGTTCATGCCAATGTGTGTCTTGACCCGTCACCCTTACTAAAGGCTCTTTTACGGTTCAAGGAAGATAAAGGCTCTTTTACACAGGCCGATTATTGGGTGAATAGGCTTTTGCCACTCCCAGGCCAGGAAAATCCCAGGCAGTTCCATATGCAGCTACCCTTACAAAGGTCCTGTCAACGTTTCTTCTTACACAAAGCCCCAAAGCAGGAAGTAAATTACAGCTGCAGACTGCAGAAGAAATCCATACATCAAGTTTGTTCCCGTCAATGGCTTGTGGATATTTATTCAAATTAACTCAAATTATACTGAAAGCAGTACTGAGTCATGTATGGGGCATGCATTAGAACTTAGTTCCACTTTAATCCAGAAAGTAGAAACTAATATAATAAACTAGATAAGCACTTCAAGGAGAAAATACATAGTGCTTGAAAAGAGTGCCCCTTCTTAACAGTGATTTTCTTTAAAAGAAAACTTTAAAAATGACTTTTGTGTCGGCCCTTTAAGAGTGTATTCAGTATCAGCCCTTTAAGAGTGAATTCATTACCGACTCCTTAACAATAACATCCACAGCAATCTTATAATGGTAACGAAAACTGCTCAGTTACTATGACAATGTTGTGGAAATCTGTATTATATGTCAGTGAGGCAAAATCTTCTACATCTTCTATTGGCTACTAGGGAACATGTGACTGTGTGGATGTTATCAGGCATTGAATGTAAGGAAGAAGAAGAAGCAGCAGCAGCAATATAGTTCTTTTTCAAGCTGATAAGTACTGGAAGGCATGAGATTTTTTAAATAAAGTCATTTACAAATCTGTAAAATGTTTTGACAGCAGTCGATTTTCATATTTTTCCTCTGGAGTACGGCTTTAAGGGTACGCACACACTACAGAATGCCAACAAAAAAACAGTTGCGGATTCCGCAGCTCGCACCCACTCTCGGACTCTGGCGGCTGCACGCATTTCCACCCGTGCCACAGACTCCATTCTAGGCACTGACAGATTCCGCCATCCGTCCAAAAAATGAACCTGTCTCAAGGATTACTTAGATTTTTGGATGGCCGTCATTTGCTAGGTGCAATGACCATTTTGGATAGCCATTATTTCAAAGCAACGGACATTGTTCTGACATAATAGCCGTTATTTAGCCGCAAAATAATGTCCGTCCAAAAAACGGCCATCAGACGGCCAAAAAAAGACGTGTGTTCATGGCCTAAAGGTTCAATATCATCTATTTTTATATCTGTGTATTTACCACCTGTGAAACATCTTATGCGTACTGTAATTTATTTGTAGGTTTCATGAGTATTTCTTTATTAAACTGTTTACTTTCAAGAATTTTATCTCTTTGTTTAGAGATAAGCGAATCTACAGTAGGAATGAAGCCAATCACTTTGTTTCTATCTACATTCTGCCTGTCAGGCTGCAGGCTTTGAAGACTGCTCCACTGTCTGCCACTCCTTTCCGGGTGCTGGGAAAAGATGCATCCAGTCCTGGTAACTTTTAGCTTCCCAGTACAGGATCCATCTTTTCCCAGCACCCGGGGAGAAGCGACAGAGCAAACTTTAAAGCCCGCAGCCTGATGAGTGGAATACAGATAAGAATGAAGCCATTCACTTCATTCCTACTGTAGATTTGCTCATTTCTGCCTTTGTTCTTTTGAATTGTGGATACTTTTTATATCAGCTTCTTTTTGATATATGGCTATTGGCAAATTACATTTGTCACTGTACATCAGGGGCATGATTGTTAAATTTATTAATATGTGTCACTGATAAGCTGCTGGATTACCTGCTGCATCAGGTGTACGATCCATATTAATATTACTAGTATTACACTTTTCTCTCATTTTCTTTCTTTCTTTTTCTTGTTAACAATTTTATACAAATGTGAAAGCTAAATGTGAATAGTAAAAGCATATTTGTGGGTAATTCCCATGTCACTCAGACTAGGGGAACTAGATAAACTAGCTTTCCTGACAGTACCTTGTACATTGTCTACAAAGAAGGAAGTGGCATCGCATTGCCCTTATATAAAGGACATTTTAACTTACTGCCACACAATCTCCTAGTTTAACCATGAAGGTGCTTATCTTTGGAGGACTTCTTGTCATACTTGCAATTGCAAGTGGGAAAACGTTTGAAAGATGTGAACTTGCAAAGCAAATGAAAGTGATGGGACTTGATGGTTTCAAAGGTTATAGTCTACCAAATTGTAAGTATATATACATTCTACCAACTCACTTGTCCTTCACCTTTCAATGCAGGTCAGGTCTCTTTTGTTTAGTCTGCTAAATACATTTTCCTGCAGAAGGGAATTGCGTCACCGCAGCTGCAAGTGGTTATGAAGTATTATTTTTTTATTACTTACAATGAATAATACAGCAATATTGGATACCGGGGCTGGGTCCATTTTATGCCATTCACAATGTGGTAAAACAGACATGTAAACTTTATTCTGTGGGTAAGGTTACAATGATAAACAATTTATAGAGTTTTGTTTTGCTAAAAAATATTGCCTTGCATCTCCATATCCTGGCCCTTACACTGGTTTAAATTTTTCTTTTTGAAAATTTTTATTATGGACTATTTTCAGATATTATTAAAAATATAATTTTTTTTCTATAAATTCTTAGTAAAAATCTGCCCCTTTTCCCCGACTTACACCCTGTTCACCTGATGGGCAGGTAGGGGAGCGCACCTGATTTCTCATTATTTGCACTTGCTAGCAGATGTTATTCATGGCAAAAATCTATACCTGCTCCAGTGCTGGTGTACATTTCTGCACCTGTTGTAGATCTGCCAGGGTGCTTGGGGGCGGGGCTTTATTTAAGACTGGTGTATGAGTATGCCAGTCTTAATAAATTCCACTTCAAATGTTGCACCATTTTGCACTTGTTGCACCTAGGAGATTGTTAATAAGCTTTATTCTAAAAAAATATATATATATCTAAGAAAATGCCAGTCTTATCAAGAAATTGGCTGTGTGGGCATTTCCTCAAGTAAAAAAAACGTAAAGGAAGCCTTGAGCAGCAGGGATCGATTGCTGTTGGGATGGCAACTGCGGGGTGTAGTGGCAGGTTGTGTTTTATTGATTTATTTTTATTTTTAAAGACACCACTCCTTGATATATTGTATGCCTGCAATACCTAATGAAGCCCTAACCCTGATACAATAGTTAAAGAAATAAATTTAACTGGCTTGTGCAGAAAAATACTACAAATATTGTGATTATTAGTAGTAATATTATGTGCCTATGCTATAATTGATATTTGAAGGGAAACTAACATCCGTTTAGAAGGATCAAACCTTTTATGTTTCCACAGCGCATGGGGTGCTGAGGATGAAGGTAAGTTTCTTACCAAACTACCCTCATTAGCATATGGATTACACTACAATGTACACAAAAAACAGCAATGAGGATCAAGGTAAGAAACTTACATTCAACCTCAGTGCCCCGTGCACTATAGAGACATGACATAGCAGGTTAGATGCTTCCAACCTGCTGTTGGTTTTCCATTAAGATAATTATATATGGTTCAAACATTTGTTCTTGAAACTAAAATCACTGCAGGGGTTTGCACTGCATTCTACGAGAGCTCCTTTAACACAGCCAGCATAAACTTCAACCGAGGTGACAACAGTACTGACTATGGCATTCTTCAGATAAACAGTCGATGGTGGTGTAATGATTACAAAACCCCCAGATCTCACAATGCTTGCAACATCAACTGCCAAGGTAAGGAGTTAAAAGTGAGACTACTATTTTTTTTCTTTTAATAATAGGACTAATAACATGATCTTATACAGTACTGTACAATATGGGACGGAAGAAAGTAACAGAGAGCAGAAGACTCTTGTAGAAGTTTTGCCTCTTTTACTTTAAACACAATAAACTACCACCTGTTCCCAGCAGTATATTATGTGCTAAAAGTAAAAGACATACATAACATAGACTCCCCTTGCCTCATCCAGTGTTTGCATGTTCCATCTTTGTTTAATTACCCTGATGAAGCACTGTCTTGGCTCTTCTGATGACATTCTAAATACACCGCAGCCAGTCACTGAAACAGCAGGCCAGAGCGCCGATACTGGGACAGGCAAAGGGAGTACAGTGTAGTGTATTATTTTACAGCCCTAACAAACAACCGTTTGTTTTTGAATTAATTCAGAATATCCCTTTATATGTACAGATAATATAACAAAACTAGCCTAGCTTATAATGTAGAAAAAAAATGAGCTGTACCACATAGTGACAGACACAGCATAAAAAGTATGAGCTGCAAATCCAGCATAAACTGGAGTAAAGAGTTGTGCTGTTTCTGGAGGAAAGTGGCCATGTTTTTGTAAGCCTGTATAAGGCTGGGTTCACAAATTGTGATAGTGTGCCATGTGGCCAGTTACCACAGACCACAGCTATGACAGATAAATAGGATAAATAAAATAACTTCAGTACAAATTGTACGCTCATTAATAATATATGTAATTGAATATATTTTGGCTACTATCAGGCAATATTATGCAAATAAAGATAGATGCAAATTTATATTAGTAAGATTATAAATATTAGAGCATTTACTACAACCATAATGGGACTTGTAAATTCTATTTTTTATAATGTTTAACAGCATTACTGTCTGATGATATAACTGAATCTGTGAAATGCGCAAAGCGTGTTGTAAGTGATCCCAATGGTATGAGTGCATGGTGAGTATACTGCTTAACACTATTTCTTGAAAAAAAGAGTTGTATTTATGTGACATTACACTATATCCTTGTCTACAAAAACATATTTATGTGACATAGACAAGTGTACTGCCGTCAGTATACTTCCATAAAACACTTTATTTTGTTATCTTTACAATTAGGCCAAGGCGATACAACATCTTTCTTTGGACAGCCATAATTTTTTTTAGGCGGTCATAATTTTGAGCCCAAATAACAGACGTTATTTTAAAACAATGGCCGTTACTTGTGGAATAATGGCCGTTATTTGGGTTTAAGATGACGTCCGTCTAAAAACACCTCTGTCAAACATCTAAAAAAAAGATGTGTGGTCATGGCCAAGTGCAGCATATAAACTTATGCAAACATTGTGACGTCACTATATACTACAGCCTACACACAGTATAATGACGTTATCAGAATAGGCTGTAGCCTATGAATACTCATTATTGACATCATCCATACAGATCCGAGCCTATACACACAGTATATACATTATAATACATTGCAGCTTATCAAAACAAGCATGCACTGCTGTAAAACCACAGTTAACACACACATACTTGTGTCATATCATGATTCTCCACACATACTAATGTGACATTATACCCAAAGTTTCCTGCAAGCTGCAGCCACTGCTGAGCAGAATGGCAATAGAGCTGGGCAATATTAGAGCAAAGTTGGACAAACCAAAAACGTAACACAGTAAAGTCAGTACCTTAGTCTATGACATCATAGCACTGTGCCATCCAATACTGGGCAATCTCATTCCTGCTTCTCATAGGCTGCAGGACTGAGGTTCCTGCAGTTGATGAGAATGAATGGCAGACGGGTACTTAGAGCGCCCGCTCTTCCATTTGACTGTGTCTGGAGAAGTAGGCAGATACAATGAGTTTTGCCAGCTGCAGCTCAGAGATCCCGAGCTGAGTGGGCAGCAGTGAGCAGGGCTCCTCTTTAGGTTGTATGGCCTCGCAGCTTAAAGGGAACACTGACTGTAACAGCTTTCAGCGAATAACTACTCATACACACTATTGTTCAGTTGTTGTGTTATCAAAATAAAGAACAGTCTAAGGTTACATTTACACGTCCTGTAAGTTTGTCCGTAATTGCTTAGCCACAATGATGGACAAATGTAGGGCTCATTGTTTTCTATTGGGCTGTTCGAACTGTCCATAGTTTTATGGACATCTGCGCCCCAAAAATTACTGACAAGCCCTAGGGCAGACTGTAATTGCAACAAGGACACAGTACTTTGACATTAGCAAATTTAAAGTGGTTGTCTAAGCAAAGGTTTTGAAGAGGACAGAGTGCCCTAAAAAAAAAAAAATAATAATTCATCTGCCTGATCCCTCACCACTAACATTCTAAAGGAGCCCTGGTACTAGCGCCCATTATTATGTTGACACGCAGGAAATGCCCAATCATTCACTGGTAGGGGTGGGACACTTCTGTGGTCAGAGATTGACTGAGTGATGCTAAGTTTACACGGAGCAATAATTGGCCCGATCGCACGATTAACAATTTCGAAGTAACGTTTTTTTTTTTTATAACGATCAGCGTTTAGACGGTACGATATATTGTACGAAAAAATCGTTTTGCGATCGCGCGCCCGCAGCCCGGCCCAGCCCGGCCCGGCCCCCCCGCCCACAGCATACGTTACCTGCTCCGCGTAGCAGGTCTTCAAATCCCCGGCTCCCCTCTTCAGCGCATTGATTGGCTGAAAAGATGAGCCGGTAATTTCAAACGGCTCCTCTTCAGCCAATCAGTGCTCGTCTTCAGCACTGATTGGCTGAAGGGGAGCCGTTTGAAATTCCAGGCTCCCCTCTTCAGCCAATCAATGCCCGGCTGCACTGATTGGCTGAAGAGGAGCCATTTGAAATTCCTGGCTCCCCTCTTCAGCCAATCAGTGCTGCCTTGCATTGATTGGCTGAAGAGGGGAGCCGGGAATTTCAAACGGCTCCTCTTCAGCAAATCAGTCCTGCCTTGCATTGATTGGCTGAAGAGAGGTGTCGGGAATTTCAAACGGCTCCCCTTCAGCCAATCAGTGCTGAAGAGGAGCACTGATTGGCTGAAGAGGAGCCGTTTAAAATTCCCGGCTCCCCTCTTCAGCCAATCAGTGCACTGAAGAGGGGAGCCGGAGATGTGGAAGACCTGCTACGCGGAGCAGGTAACGTATGGTCGCGGCCGGGGTGGCGGGGGCGATCAGAGCGGCGGCGGCGGGGGTGGCGATCGGATTGGCGGCGACGGCGGCGATCAGAGTGGCGGCGGGGGTAGCGATCGGCGCGGCGGGGGTGGTGATCAGAGCGGCGGCGGCAGCGATCGAGCCGGCGCAGGGGGCTGCGGATGAGCGGGGGGCCGGGCGGCAGGCGGGGCTGTGAGCGGCGGGCGGCCGGACTATCGCGCGACGACTGTTTACACGGAGCGATCAGCGAATTTTTTTGCGAACGACGATTTAAGAACCTGTTAAAAGATCAAAATGAACGATTTCTCGCTCGTCGTTCGATCGTTCGCCGCGTTTACACGTACGATTATCGTTCGAATTCGATTGTTATCGTGCAAATTCGCACGATAATCGTTCCGTGTAAACCCAGCATAACGGTCCATTTACACAGATAGATTATCTGCCAAAGATTTGAAGCCAAAGCCAGAAACAGACTATAAACAGAGAACAGGTGATAAAGGAAAGCCTGAGATTTCTCTTCTTTTCAAATTCATTCCTGGCTTTGGCTTCAAATCTTCGGCATATAATCTGTCAAATAATCTGTGTAAATGGACCCTAAAGTGTTGACAAGTGGTGAGCAATGACAGCAACAAGGAAACAAGTAGTATTCTTTTATTAAGGCACCTGGACCATCTTTAAATGTTTTTCTTTCTCTGATAAACCCTTTAATTATTTAAGATACTGTATACTATGCACCTAATAAAACTGCTGCATGTATTAAAATGATTGAAACTTATTTCTTCTACAGGGTAGCATGGAGAAACCACTGCGAGGGCAAAGACTTGTCTGGGTGGATTAGAGGTTGCCAGCTAAATTTTTAAGAGTTATAGTAGCCTTCATTTTTGCACAGCTTTTGCTCAGTATATTTTATAATCAATGACTAAAGCTTAAAGGGCATGTATCGCCTAGATTTTTTTTTACTGATTAAAGCCTGATACTAAAACATGGTCTTTTTTTTCTATGGGCAACAAATGTATATTTCCCCTGCACAAGACTTAATAAATCTCCCATTGTGTATGTTTAATTTCTATCATGCTAAAATGACATCTAACTGTACATAAAAACAATAAACAATGCTCAACTTACTAAAATACATCTCTAGAGAATGACTATACCGTATGACAACCTTTGTTTCTAAAGAACACATTGATCTTCTATAATAATACAGATACAAATATATCACAAATATATTCTGCTTAGATGATTACCTACTACAGTGCCCTTTTTCTGGTGCACCATTGCCAACAGTCATGCTTATTTTGTTGTTTGTAAAGAGCACATTGAGGGTGCGTTTACACAGAAAGATTTATCTGACAGATTTTGGAAGCCAAAGCCAGGAATGGATTTGAAAAGAGGATAGATCCCAGTCTTTCCTTTATAACCTGATACCTGTTTATAGTCTGCTCCTGGTTTTGGCTTCAAAGATCTGTCAGATAAATTTGTCTGTGTAAACGCACCATGAGTTTTACACATTTTTGTTTTAATTGTCAGCAGAAAAAGACCACCTGTTCCTGCCCTTATTTAATTTCCTTTATAATTATTATCTTAGGACAGATGTATGTTTACCCCAGGCATGTTTAACTTCAGTTACTGCTGGCACCTGGTACCTTTCATATAACCACCTGTGCTTCCAAAAGTACAAAAATGCTTCTATTCTTTGGTGCAGAGAGTCAGCGAGGAGTACCCAAACTCCTGCAGTGCAGCTAGCCAGAACGCTTCTTTGCACCCCTCCCGTCCCTATTAGGGCGGGTTCACACTACGGAATTCTCGCAGACAATGTCCGCGGAATTCCGTCAGCTGTCCGCCCGCACGGGCACGTGCTTTTCCGCCGGCTCCATAGACACCATTCTATGGGCCGGCGTATTCCGCGATCCGCTAAAAGAAGTGACATGACACTTCTTTCAGCGTATAGCGGAATACGCCGGGCCATAGAATGGTGTCTATGGCGCCGGCGAAAAGGCGCCCAGATGTGCGGGCGGACAGCTGACGGAATTCCGCGGACATTGTCCGCGAGAATTCCGTAGTGTGAACCCGCCCTTACTGCTTGATTAACAGCTGGAAATTGAGTCCAAAGCAGGGATAGGGATAGGAGGGGGACTGAGGAGGCGTTACAGTGCTCAATACTTCAGAGGTTAGGGAAAGCCTCTGACTCTTTGCATTCGAATAGAAGCTTTTTTCCTACGTTCTGGAAGCACAGACAGATATAGAAAAGGTACAGTGTGTCTTCTTGATCTAACCGCTATCTAACAGTGTTTGCAGTTTGGAACCCGAACTGCAGCTGACAAATTTCCTTTAGGGTGCCTTCACACGTACCGTATCGCTGCTTATTTCTCGCACAAAACTCGCATCAAACTCACATGAAAGTAGCTGCGTTTTTGTGGTGTTGAACTCGCCTGTGAAAATCATATGAAGATCAAAACTTGCATGTACAAATCGCACCAAACACGCAGTGAGAATACACATACATTGGCTTGATAGCAATCAGTGGATTTATGTGAGAGAAACTCGCAGAGATAAATACACAGCGATATGGTACGTGTGAAGGCACCCTTAAAGGGGTTTTCCAGGCATACAGAAACATGGCCACGTCCTTCAAAAACATCAACACTTCTGTATTCAGGGTGTGTGTGGTATTGCATCTCAGTCCTATTCACTTACATGGAGTTCAGCAGCATGACCAAAGTTTTTTCAGTATAGATCTACCTTGAGGGAAATGTTGTTTGTGACCAACTATATTTACATGATACATAAATCCACTGTTTACAATGCAAATGTGACACTTTCCAGACATTTTTTTCCTATTTCATGTATAATCTTTTTGTTATAAGTTCATATTGTGCCAAAGAAACAACATTGTATGGTTATATGTCATAGAAACATAGATGATTTTCGGGAAAAAAAGACCATTTGGTCCATATAGTCTGCCCTTCCAGAGTGTAAGCACTATGATATTAATAAGATAGAAAAAAAAGAACACTGCTAATTACATCAAATGTAAATGCTCGATGAACAAAAGTAAGGTAAAAAGGGAATACAATATATTCCTCTAAGGGCCTATTACACGAAGCTATAACAGGCCGAATGAGGCCAATCCGGCCGATTATCACTCTATCGTGTAAAAGAGACAATGATCAGACGATGAAACGATCATCGGCTGATCGTTTCTTTAGGTTCAGACCTAAAATCATTGGCTTCCGACCGCGTATCGCTATGTGTAATAATAATGTGTGGCGACGGCCAACGACTGAACTGTTCATACATTACCTCTCCACGCTCCTGGTCTCCTCCTGCCTTCTGCTTGTTTCCCGGAAACCGCGTTCTGCTGTTTCTCTGAGCTGACAGGCCACTCAGCCAATCACTGTCCGGGACCACCATGGCCAGAAATTGGCTGAGCGGCGTACAGCAGAAGTTGCAGCGTGCGGTGCTGGGAAGCAAGCAGAAGACAGGAGTCTGGGAGCATGGAGAAGTAATGTATAACAGTTTAGGGCAAGGGCTGCATGAACATTGCTTACGATGTCCGTGCAGCCCTTGCTAAATGATAATCGAGTCGTGTAATAGGCTCAGTTAGGGTGCGTTTACACAGAAAGATTTATCTGACAGATTTTGGAAGCCAAAGCTAGGAATGGATTTGTAAAGAGGATAGATCCCGGTCTTTCCTTTATGACCTGATTCGTTTATAGTCTGTTCCTGGTTTTGGCTTCAAAGATCTGTCAGATAAATCTGTCTGTGTAAACGCACCATAAAGCGTGCTGATCTAGCAGACTGGCGCTCGTTTACATTATTGATCAGGCCGTCATCAGCCTGTCTAATAGGACCCTAACTATGATATAGAAGGACTAGATGCTGAAAGAAGAAAGAATAAAGATCACAGGGCACAAAAAGAGGGTTATCAGAGGGCTTCAGGTAACCCGCAAGCATATTTATTCAATCAATGGATTAGATCAGAAAATACAGAAGACTCCATAACTTGTTACCATGGCATCAAATTTCTCAGAGCAGTCAAGCGCCTCAGTTACAATCTCCTGCATCCTGCAAATGTCTCAGAATTCTGCAATGGAAGGCCCGACTGAGTTTTCCAATGTCTGGGGATTGCTGAACGAGCTGCATAGAGGAAATTGCATAAGATCCTGTTCTTCAGGTTTGATAAGGACCCTGGGAGCAAAGAAACATAATTTTTGCAATGGCTTTAATTTACTAAAAACTTCACACGTGAGGGTAAATTAAGCATTATGATAGACATGATTGTGGAGAGCATGAAACTGGAGCCTCCAAGTTCTAACCTGCATGTATCCCGCTGCCCCACTACTGACAGACGCTGTGTATGAGGCCTCCTGCTCACCCCCTTGCTGACAGTTACCAACAGCCAATATAGCTTGTACTGTGCTATGACCCGGCATAATGTGCAAGCCTTACTGACTGGTGTTACCAATGTATGTACATTAGAGATGAGCGAACCTCGAGCATGCTCGAGTTGATCCAAACCCGAACTTTCGGCATTTAATTAGCAGTGGCTGCTGAAGTTGGATAAAGCCCTAAGGCTATGTGGAAATCATGGATATAGTCATTGGCTGTATCCATGTTTATCCAAGTTCAGCAGCCCCAGCTAATCAAATGCCAAACGTTCGGGTTCGGATCGACTCGAACCCGAACCTGGTTCGCTCATCTCTAATGTACATCATATCAAGTCATAGCACAGTGCATGTCCAAAAAGGATAGGAGAGAAGTCTTCTTCCACCAGTGAGGTATCAGTGATTTAGCTGCACTAACAAGTTGGAGCAGTAACTTTGTAGACTTCATTCCCATAGTTTTAGGAGAATAGTGAAGAAATCAGGCGATACCTTTTGGAGGCTAACCGAGTATATTTAATTGTAAGCTTTCAGGAGTCTTGCTCCCTTGGTCAGACATGATGTTATTGGTATGATACAATCTCATGAGAAATTTATAATGAGTTTCCCTGCAATTAGTGCATGGTGAAGAAGAGGCAGCCCTGCACCATATTATCTGCCACAGATCCAGGGATATTGTCCTGGACAATATGGCTTCCTATTTGTCCATGTATTTGTGGTGGATTGGCGAGTCTCCCACAGGTGAGTTTAATAGGGAATATATAGCTGGATATGAGGCTCCCAGTGGATGTGCCAGCCCTAGTCAATTGTTCGAAAACTGTAGGCTTGGAGACTGTGGCAGAACCAAAGGCAGACTGTGTATAGTGGTGTATAGAGATGAGCAAACTGGGTTCGGGTTCGAGTCCATCCGAACCCGAACGTTCTGCATTTGATTAGCGGTGGCTGCTGAACTTGGATAAAGCTCTAAGGTTGTCTGGAAAACATGGATACAGCCAATGACTATATCCATGTTTCCCACATAGCCTTAGGGCTTTATCCAACTTCAGCAGCCACCGCTAATCAAATGCCTAACGTTCGGGTTCGGATGGACTCGAGCATGCTCCAGGTTCGCTCATCTCTAGTGGTGTATACTCAAGTATGTCAAGTGCTCTGATCTGGGAAAATAATATTTTTCTCAGTTTGTCAAAGGAGAGTATGCGTCAGTGGGTCAACTTTGTCCGCCAACTGAAAGAGACCCTCGCCAGACCAGGCACAGACCCCCAGGGGATTCATGCTTAAGGCTCTATTCCACGGGCCGACTGTGCCGATCAAATGAGCGCTGTCAGCACTCGTTTGCCCTTTTTTCCCCGTTTGCTGCCATTGCTCTTACACACGGAGGCAGCGAGCGGGTGAGTGCAGGAAGGGCCGCTGGGAGCTGCCCGTGTGATTGCTAGATTGTCCAGGCAGCCCATAGAGGATAGTGGCGGTCTGCTGCTGCCGCTCTTATTCCTCTAAGCGACGGCAGAAGATCGCTGCTATTACAGTCGCTTGTTTTTCAACATGGTTAAAAGACAAACGACAGCAACGATCAGCCAACATGAACAATGTCGGCTGATCGTTGCCTTCTATTCCACGGGACGATTATTGGCCGTAGCGTCCGAATACGGCTGATAATTGTTCCGTGGAATAGGGCCTTTACACCTAAAGAGGGAGTAAGGAGAAAGGAAATCAAAGGGGAATGTGGGGAGTAACGGCCAAACGTCTTTGCACATGTAGACCATATGTGTCTGGTAAATTGAATGGTGCTCAGTATAAAAGAAGAGGGCAGGGTAAGGGGGTTCTGGGGACCAGTCGTAAGAGTTTGGATGTATTGGAGCCAGCCACAATTTCTCAATTACCGTCCATGTTTTGTAGGTGGGATAGGATTCCCAACAGTGGATATGTCATAGTATTTTTGCGGTTGTTATTTGAAAACAATGGCGGTTGTTTTAAAATAACGGCAATTATTTCCCATTAAATGAAGGCCATCCACTAAATCTCCGCAGTGTGATAACATTGCCTTATTGTGTTTTCAATCCACTCCTAGTATTGGTTCCAAAATACTGAGCAAACATACTGTGTGGCAACATAGAGCCAATCTGAATGTGTGAATGGGGACTTATACTGAAACCCTTCATGAATCAATTTTACTAAAAAAAAATTAACCTCTTAAGGACATAGGACGTATGCGTACGTCATATGTCCTCACTTGCACTTCAAAGCGGGGCCGCGCGGCGGCCCCGCTTTGAAGTGCCGCGATCCCGGGTGCCGCGAGTAGCCCGGGACCGCTGCTATTAGCGGGCACGGTCTGATCGCCGTGCCCGCTAATTAGCTAATCGGAGGCAGCTGTCAAAGTTGACAGCTGCCTCCGATTACCGGAGGCAACGTTTCCCTGGGGTCTAGTGGGGGAGATCGCTCCTCCGGGACCTTGTCCCGGAGGAGCGATCTCCGTTACTGATGCCGGCCGGGGACGCGTCCAAGATGGCGCCGTCCTCGGCTCGGCACTCGTTCGTTTTCGGCTGCAGCAGCCGAAAGCAAACGAGTGCCGATCTCATGGATCTCTGCAGCATATCTATGCTGCAGAGATCTCAATGAGAGATCCAAGTGTATATACTAGAAGTCCCCTAGGGGGGCTTCTAGTATATGTGTAAAAAAAAAAAAAAAAAGTGTTGTTAATAGTAAAAAGCCCCCTCCCCTAATAAAAGTCTGAATCACCCCCCTTTTCCCAGGTTTTAAATAAAAGTAAACAAATAAATAAACATGTTTGCTATCGCCGCGTGCGTAATCGCCCGAACTATTAATTAATCACATTCCTGATCTCGTACGGTAAACGGCGTCAGCGCAAAAAAAATCCCAAAGTGCAAAATTGCGCATTTTTGGTCGCATCAAATCCAGAAAAAATGTAATATAAAGCGATCAAAAAGTCGTATATGCGCAATCAAGGTACCGATAGAAAGATCACATCATGGCGCAAAAAATGACACCTCGCACATCCCCATAGACCAAAGGATAAAAGCGCTATAAGCCTGGGAATGGAGCGATTTTAAGGAACGTATATTGGTTAACAACGGTTTGAATTTTTTACAGGCCATCAGATACAATATAAGTTATACATGTTATATATCGTTTTAATCGTAACGACTTGAGGAACATGCATAACAAGTCAGTTTTACCCCAGGGCGAATGGCGTAAAAACACATTTCCCCCAAATAAAAGAAATGCGTTTTTTTTTTCAATTTCACCACACTTTGAATTTTTTTCTGGTTTCGTAGTGTACTTTATGCAAAAATTCAGCCTGTAATTGCAAAGTACAATTAGTGACGCAAAAAATAAGGGGTCATGTGGGTTTCTAGGTGGAAAAATGCAAGTGCTATGACCTTTTAAACACAAGGAGGAAAAACCGAAAACGTAAAAACGAAAATGGGCCATGTCCTTAAAGGGTTAAAATTGCACTGGATAGGAAAGTGCTGTAGTTTTCCATGGTAACCAGATGCCACCCCCTTCTTTGTAAGATGAGAGCAACTATTCCCCCAGTCTCCCACCATTGTGTCCGCACAGAGATGGAACGCTCCGGCGTATTGTCTCTCATCTAGCTCGTACGTCCCTCCGTCGCCCCTCCCCCTTCTTCCGTCACGAGGCGCGCTAGTTGTAGTGGCTGGCTGGCTGGACTGTACCATTCTCACAATAAAATAGGAGGGTTTAGAGTGCCGCAGAAGGTTTGTATCAGCGCTCAGCTCACGGCTCCCTGCGCTGAAATTGCCGCAGCTCTTTGTACGGTGCGCGCTATCTTGTAGGCGCTGTCCGGTTGTCTCCTGTGGTGAGTGGCGCTGGCTCGTCCGTGAGCTGCTCCTGCCCCTCCCCGGCCGCCTCCTGCTTCAATATGTTCAAGAGGATGGCTGAATTCGGCCCGGACTCCGGAGGGAGAGTTAAGGTGAGGGGACCCTGACTCTCCTATGTAGCCGGCTCTGGAAGGGCCCTGGACTCCCCACACGGCTGTGCCAGGGGCTTGTGTGCCTACCCGTGGGCTCTATGTGGTTGCCATGGGGACTTGGGCTCAGTTTAAACCACTTTCTTATCAGCGAGGAGCCAGGCAGGGGTCATGTGTGCAGCCTCCATGTCCTGGTGTGAACAATGGAGGCCCCAGTCAGTGTGTGGTATACAAGCTATTATCTATATACTACTGCATAGTGGGGACATGGGGGAGGTAGCAGTATAAGCCGCCTGCCCTATTACATTTACCCTGACAGCCCAAGGAGAGTGACAGCTGACTACTGCTCCCATGACCGCTGAATACTGACTACTACTACTCCCATGATGGGTGACTACTGACTACTACTACTCCCATGACGGGTGACTACTGACTACTACTACTCCCATGACGGGTGACTACTGACTACTACTACTACTCCCATGACGGGTGACTACTGACTACTACTACTTCCATGACGGGTGACTACTGACTACTACTACTCCCATGACGGGTGACTACTGACTACTACTACTCCCATGACGGGTGACTACTGACTACTACTACTCCCATGATGGGTGACTACTGACTACTACTACTCCCATGACGGGTGACTACTACTACTCCCATGACGGGTGACTACTGACTACTACTACTCCCATGACGGGTGACTACTGACTACTCCCATGACGGGTGACTACTGACTACTACTACTACTCCCATGACGGGTGACTACTGACTACTACTACTACTCCCATGACGGGTGACTAATGACTACTACTACTACTCCCATGACGGGTGACTAATGACTACTAGTGATGTCACGATACCAGAATTTTGATTTTGATACCGATACCAACTTTTTTATTTCGATACTCAATACCAATTCGATACTTAAAGAGAACCTATCATCTAAATTTCACTGTCCCTAATATTAAAGTATATCTTTCCCTAAGTCTATCTATGAAGATACAGACTGCCTTTGCAGTCTGTATCTTATGCCTTACCTACTCTTTCGTATCTGTGTAAGCAAGGCCGGGCGCCGCCATCTTGATGACGTCATTTGCGTTCCACCGTTGGAACGCAAGTTGCGTCATCAAGATGGCGGCGCCTGGCCTTGCTTGCACAGAAACAGAGGATTAGGTAAAGTAGAAGATACAGACTGTAAAGGCAGTCTGTATCTTCATGAAGTCTATTTATGAAGATACAGACTGCCTTTGCAGTCTGTATCTTATGCCTTACCTACTACTTCGTGCCGGTGCAGCAGGGCCGGCGCCGCCATCTTGATTACGTCTTTGCGTTCCACCGCTGGAACGCAAGTTACGTCATCAAGATGGCGGCGCCGGCCTTGCTGCACAGAACAGAGTAAGTAAAGTAGAAGATACAGACTGTAAAGGCAGTCTGTATCTTCATGAAGTCTATTTATGAAGATACAGACTGTCTTTACAGTCTGTATCTTCTACTTTACCTAATCCTCCGTTCTGTGCAGCAAGGCCGGCGCCGCCATCTTGATGACGTAACTTGCGTTCCAGCGGTGGAACGCAAAGACGTAATCAAGATGGCGGCGCCGGCCCTGCTGCACCGGCACAGAGTAGTAGGTAAGGCATAAGATACAGACTGCAAAGGCAGTCTGTATCTTCATAAATAGACTTCATGAAGATACAGACTGCCTTTACAGTCTTATACTTTACCTAATCCGCTTGTTTGGTGTAGCTAGGCCGGGGGGGGGGGGGGGGGGGGGGGGCGCCATCTTGAAGACGTGACTTGCGTTCCAGCGGTGGAACGCAAGTGACGTTATCAAGATGGCTGCCGCTCTGCATGACGGGAGTTTCCTGTCTCGCGCCGGCTCTTTTGAAAAGAGCCGGCGCGAGGCAGGAAAGTAAAACAGAAATATTTTAAAAACGCAGCTTTAAAATTAATTAATTATATTTACAAATATTGTTAAAATTAAGATTTACATCTAATTAGGGAATAAAAAAAAATTCTTTTTTGCCCGTGATTGGTTCTCTTTAATAAAGAATTAAAAAACAAGAAAAACACAACTCTAGAAATATAATGCTGAGATGTGATTTCACTAAAAATCAGCAAATTTGAACTTGGCCTTTTTTGCAATTACACTGTTTACTACGCAATATCAGGAATGCAATCATTTTATAGTTGAGGCAATAACACTTCAGCTATCAGGGTAAGCTGGGGGCAGTAGTTTTGCACTGTTTCAGCTGTTGGGGTATGCTGGGGGGCAGTAGTTTTGCAATGTTTCAGCTGTTGGGGTATGCTGGGGGGCAGTAGTTTTGCAATGTTTCAGCTGTTGGGGTATGCTGGGGGGCAGTAGTTTTGCAATGTTTCAGCTGTTGGGGTATGCTGGGGGGCAGTAGTTTTGCAATGTTTCAGCTGTTGGGGTATGCTGGGGGGCAGTAGTTTTGCAATGTTTTTAAATAACATTAAGGACAATTCTCTTTTGAAATCCTTTCATTTTACAAAAAAATCCTAGAAGGCAAGGAGAGGTGCCAGTGCCTGTATATACTGTGGCAGTGCAGGTATACACAGCATCAGGGTCAGAACAGTGTACATGAAGTAGATTGCCACAGTGTATACAGACTCTGACAGGGAGAGAGATAGATAGATAGATACATAGAAGGCTGCATTGTGGCAACTTGTCATGGAGAGAGTCAGTATCCCACCTGCGGTGGGCTCCGGGGGCCGGGCTTGCGGGACGTACCAGAAACATTAATTTGCCAGGTCCCTAGCCCGTTTTTCTTCAAGAGTGCCCCAAACCCACCACTATGCAAGGAGGGAGACGAGCTCCATAGCAGCCCTGTGGGCAGCACTCCCATGTAGTGTTCCCCCCCCCCCCCCGGCCACAACCATCTGCAAGTCTACAGTGCCGCACCTGTCAGCCTCGAAGTGAGCACAGGAGTCAAAAAGGCAGCCCTGCTCATGCACCACCACAGCCCTCAGCGTCACCGGCTCGTTAGGACTCGGACGTGCGGTGGCTCATCCCCCGCAGCACAGCGCTTCTAAACTGAGCACTCGGGATCAACTAGCTGCATTGCGCGACCCGCCGCTGCACCTGTGGCGGCATATGGACATTCCCTGCTTAAATGACTGCTGCCCACAGGATCATTTCTGGAGGGGTTATATGCCGCTGTCAGTGTGACAGCGGCATGTACACAGTAAAATAGCCGGCACAAGCTATCGCTAAGTGCCGGCTATTTGAATTTGGCGCCGTCGGGAGCGGAGGGTGGGCGGGCGGGCAACTGAGGTGACTCTAGGGGGCAGGGGGCCACACAGAGAACATGGCCGGCACTCAGCTAGCTGCTGGCCATGTTCTCTGCACTATACTTTATGTTAAACTGCCTAATACAGCAGCTTAATATAAAGTATCGAATACCAGGAAATCCTGGTACCGAACCGTTTTTATGCCCGGAATATCGATAGTAGTATCGATATTTCGGTGCATTGTGCATCCCTACTGACTACTACTCCATAACTGGTGACTACTGACTACTACTACTCCCATGACTGGTGAATACTGACTACTACTACTCCCATGACTGGTGAATACTGACTACTCCTCCTCCCATGACGGGTGACTACTGACTACTCCTCCTCCCATGACTACTGACTACTACTACTCCCATGACGGCTGACTACTGACTACTACTACTACTCCCATGACGGGTGACTACTGACTGCTACTACTACTCCCATGGTGCACAGTGTATGGGTAATCACTTCTGTAGTCACAGAACAGGAGACCATTCAGATGATAGAAAAAGGGATGCTCACGCCTGATAATACTGTATTCTGGCCTCCTGTACATGGTAGATACTGCAGTCACAGTATACAGTTACCTAATCCACACATTGCCTGCGGATGTCCATATACATACATTACAGAATTTAGTTAAAAGCTGATTACTATAGACTGCTAATGCACATCTTCTAAATATTAGTGTGGTGCAGGAAGATCTTATATCAGTAGGAATCCTTACTGACTGATTGTATGGCTGTATATAAAGCCGGGCCGCACTGTTCTATCCTGGGCTTCCACCATTACATTCTTTCTTCTGTCACATGCGGAGATCACTGCTGGGAGGGAGCTGGAAGCAGCTGATCATTTTCTAGCCAGAAAAATAGGAAATGTGTAGCAAACTGACCCAATATTAGTACAGTATAACATTCATGCAGGTTGGAAAGAGTGACACAGGCTTTGGTGTTCACCCTCAATGTTATACCCCTGAACCCCAGAAAAATGGCCTTTTTGTTTTTGTGGCAAATCCAAGAGTGGATCCAAAAAGGAAAAGTCTGATACTTCTGTCTTTTGTATCTATTCCTGTGTTAAGTTGCTCTTCTCACATATGCAGTTTTTTGAGCCACTAAACTAATTTGACCTACCCACCCAATCTATGAATGAAGCCCTGACACTTCTGTGTATAAACACAGAGTACCATATGAACTACAGTTAGTGAGGTAGCCGTTAACATTACTTAAACAAGGTCGCATATACAATACAAGTCAATGAATACTGAGTGTGGCAGCATATCAGAGGGGTTCGTCCCCCAACCGTGTTCAAATCTTTGCAGACAAATGAAAATAAAATTTGAAAGAAGGTCCAGCACATAGCAACACATGGAAAGACACCGAGGGATGGATATCACATTCCCCTAGGGATTCAGGGGGGCAAGAAAAAGGAGAGAAGTTAAGTGAGAGGGGAGGGAGAGAAGGCAAGCATAGAAGGATCAGGTAGTCTTAAGCAATATTACCGTGAATGTAAGTAATGGTTAACAACACAGGCACATTGCCAATTAGTAGCAGAAAATAGTACACCACAATGTACAGTGTGTATGTGCAATGGTAGAAAGTAAATGCTGATGTGTAGACTCAGGAATATGACACTTTCAGATGAATGGGCTAGCTAAAAATCCCCCCCCCCCATCTTCCATATTAACCCCCATCCTTGTCTCAGCTGGATGTGCTAATTTATTTCAAGGCAACAAAATGTGGCATGACCAAGGGCTCTCTTTAGAAATTGGATGGATAGTACTGCCACTGCAGTTTTTGAGCCATAAATGGATTCAGAAATGAGCTGTTTGAAGTGCCTTGACAAGGAGGGATTAATATAAATATTCCTCAGGGCGCCCCCTGCCCGGCACGGAGTGTCAGAGTGCCAAACCAGGCTCAGCCAAGTGGATGTGGCTTGCAGAAGGCGCGTGTCATAATAATCTTTTAATTATCGCTACTGGAGCTACATGTATTGTACATGATGTTGAGTTAGGACGGTATCAGTATTTTCACAGTATATCGCCCAGCCCTACCATTTTGACATAAAAAGTGTTTGCCTGCAGCACCTCTTTAATTATGTGGTCAGGTGCAAGAATGTTTTGTTTGTGCGCCATTTAAATACATTCATTGTTATCGGCTGCACATTTTTCAGTCTAAACAAGCGATGTGCGGCCAATATCAATGATTTTACCATCAGCACAAAAGATCAAATCAGCCGGCAAGCAAGCAAACATTGACTGATCTCCATTCCCTTTTTACAGGACAATTATTGGTCCCTAGGAATTCTTGTTAGCTTAGGTTCACACTGCGTTTTCAGCATCCGTTTAACGCATCCGTTTTTTTTACAAAAAACGCATGAAAAACTGATTGCAAAAAACTGATTCATTTGTGTGAATCCGTTTTTCCATTGACTTCCATTATAAAAAAAGGATCCGGTTTTTTTGACGGACCAAAAAACGTTGCTGACCCTATTTTTCTGGACGTTAAAAAAAACGGATCCATTAAACGGATGCTGAAAACGCAGTGTGAACCTAGCCTTTCCGATAATCAGCCCATGCAAAAGGGCTACGTGGGCTAATCGATACACTTATGGCTTTTGCTCAAAAATTTAAACTTTTTAATGTTCATGCATGCCAAAAAAATTACAACTTGTTTTATGGCTTGTAGGTAAAATAAAACAGGTACATGAAAATGAGCTGCGTTGGGAATGAATATATATATGTATAATTTTTACCCTCTGTGTTCACAACGTGTTCTGTCTGTTTAGGGAGTTACAATTGTGAAGCCTATCGTCTATGGAAATGTTGCGCGTTACTTTGGTAAGAAGAGAGAAGAAGATGGGCATACACACCAGTGGACTGTTTATGTCAAACCTTATCGTAATGAGGTACCAGTAACAATATTTATGCTTTATTTATATATGTTTTTACGTTATTTACGTTTTTATATATGTATGATGACAAATACAATAAATCGAAATAGCAAAAGGTTGCATTTTATTCTCCAGTGCACTCCATCCATTTGGCTCAAATATGATTTGTACAAAGATTTGATATGTAACATTTACTTGCTTTTAGGACATGTCTGCATATGTGAAGAAAATTCAATTTAAATTGCATGAAAGCTATGGAAATCCTTTAAGAGGTATGTTCTTAAATCATAAACATCAGAGGTTCCCAGTGTTCTTTAGGCTTCAAATACAGTAGATGGTGTTGAGCCACAATGAATTTTAGAGTACATTCACACAAACATTGACATCTGCAGGAGATCCTGTAAGAAAATGATTTAACACTACATCAAATCTGATACAGATCCTTAAAGTAAATCTGTCATTAGGTTTATAATGTCCTATCTGGGGGCATCGTAAACTAGTGACAGACACTGATTGCTGTTACAGCAGCCATTCACCTAGTATCTGACTCCCACTGGCTGCTGCTGAACAGCTCTCTGCCTGTACACACAGCTGCCAATTGGCTGGTGGGTGGAGGGAGCAGATCATCATGAATATTGAGGACTACTTTCCTGCTCTTTGTCCTGGATATCAATAATATCAGGAATGGCTGCATAGAAAGATGTAAGTAGTAAGTCATTCAGTTTAGCATCTCACCAGGTTGTTGCCCTGAGAGAGGCCCTTTTAGTTTTATATGGTTTTGACCTTGTACACATTCTAGTAGTAATAATTCTTTTATTTATTCAGTTCCAACTGATTCTGCGACAGTTCACATAGGTTTGTCAGTTTTGGTTCTCCTGTCCCCATTAGGGCTCACAATCTAATGTAACGTGTGTGTGGGGCAAACATTTAGCTAAGATGTACCGACTTGTGTACTGCAAAATAGGGACAAAATTAAAAAAGAATTTTTTTTTTTTGTTTTATTGTAGTTGTTACTAAGCCACCTTATGAAATTACTGAGACTGGATGGGGTGAATTTGAGATAATAATAAAAATATTTTTCATTGATCCAAATGAAAGACCTGTAAGTATTTTTTTTCAGTTACCTAGAGTACTAATGCTGGATGACTACTGTATTATATAGTTGTTTCATAGACTGTCAGACTAAACTGTTTTAATAGTGTGAGAAGTAGGAGCTCATTACACAGTAGTATATAGGAATACCTTAATTCTGTGCGTCTGTGCATTGGTAACAACCAATACATTTTGTTCCATTAAAGGGTTACTGCGGCGCTAAGAAATTATTCACAAAATAACACACATTACAAAGTTATACAACTTTGTAATGTATGTGAATTTCCCCCTTGCCCGTGGACCCGGAAGTGTAGTGCATTATACATACCTGATACGTGTCGACCCGAGGCACACGTCATCAGCTGCTCAGCTGCGATTGGCTGAGCACAGTTATGACGTGGCAGAGGGGGGCCCGCAGGAGCGGGTCAGCCGGTTTCCCGAAGATTACATCACTGTCAGAAGACAGCGGATGGGGGTCGACACGTATCAGGTATGTATAATGCACTACACTTCCGGGTCCACGAACGGGGTCGGGGAACACGGGGAAGGGTGCCATTCACATACATAACATAATTACAAAGTTGTAAAACTTTGTAATGTGTGTTATGTTGTGACTAATTTCTTAGCACTGCACTACCCCTTTAAGGCAACCCTTGCATATAGGCCATATGGATGTAAAAATCCCTTGCTCAGGACCCTTTAAAGTTTTCAATGACAGACGTCAGCATGATCATCAGCTGACTCCTGCCATGTATGGAGCCGACTCAGCTCCCGAGCCTGCTCCATACCCCCCTTGTGTAAATAATGTAGTGAGAGACAATGGCTTTATTGCAAAGCAGCATCTCTCCTAAGAGTAATGGTATCTTACTGTCCTGCATCCATGTAGAATTGCTTAGCTTGCATTATGTAAGTGCTTGAAGATTATGTTTTGCATACCCCAAAAGGAGTTATACACATTGATCAACCTCTCTTCCTAGCTGATTAGAGGGTTTTCCTGCTGGTAACACTAATGACTAGCTGTTTTTGGTGGTAAGAATGTAGAATAACCCTTGATATTTAAGGGGTACTCTGGCCAGAAAAAAATCCCTTTTAAATGAACAGTTCAGCACACACAATCACAACTCTTTTTGTGTTTAGGTTACATTGTATCATTTGCTGAAGTTATTTCAGTCAGACACAAATGCCATGCTGGGGAAGAAGACTGTTGTTTCAGAATTTTATGATGAAATGGTAAGTAACTTTTTGTACAAGATTGATAATCACCTAGTTTATTCTGTTGTAATTTTGTGGTCCCTGTGATGCACTTGGTGTATGCGGCCTGTACATTTGTAATTATTCATAGTATGCTACAACAGAGCTCTTAGAAGCATTGCTTTAAGGGAAGAATAGTTACACACAGTGTTGTAGGGCAGCATAAATTGAAACAATGGGGTCCATGTTCTGATGTACAACCTCCTGCACATGGCTCCTCTGTGTGCATTGAAGACGAGCCCAAAATGTAACTGCAATTATGGGTCCCTTTCTTATGCTGTGTGGTTAACTGAATGACAAACTCTGCTAGAAGACTTAAATTGGTTGTCCCAAGATTACATGTTATCCTCTATCCATTGCTGGGACCCTTCATAATCGCTGGGTCTGGCAGCTTCCATACAAAATGGGTCTTTTATAGGGGTTGTCTGGGGAGTAAAATACAGCTAATGCCTTCTGCTCCTGTATACCTTCTGAGACTTGAGGGAACAGGTTTACATCCCTATGTTGTACTACTGGACATCGCTTGTGGGTGTGCATTTGCCTGTGCAATGATCAGGATATACATACACCTCCTCAGGTATACTTCTCTGACGCACTACAGTGCGTGTTAACCCTTGACTTTTTTTTTTTTTTTTTTTGTGTAAGAATTATTTTTTCCCCTCATTACTGCAGATTTTCCAAGACCCTACAGCAATGATGCAACAGCTTCTAACTACTTCCCGCCAATTAACCCTTGGAGCATATAAACATGAAACAGAATGTAAGTTTAACATCAACAAAAAGAATTGCATAATTGTTACCCTAAAAAGAAATCATTAGAAGGCTATGTGCACACTACGGATTCAGAGCGGAGAACGTCAAGCAGATGCTGCCATGTGCCCCAGTTTGAAGTTCCGCCCCTTCCTATAGGCTCCATTCTATGCTCGGGCAGATTCCACAATCCTCCCAAAAATGTACTTGTTAATTTCTTGGGGCGGACAGCTGAATCTGTCCGAGCATAGAATGGAGCCAATGGGCATAATTTTAAGTGAGGGTGAGCTGCAGGATCTGCTTGAAGTTCTCCACTCGGAATCCGTAGTGTGCACATACCCTTAACGTAAATTAGGTGATATCTGAAATGAGTTAACTTTTGCTCTTTTAGTCACAGAACTAGAATCTAAAACCAGGGAAAAATTAGAAGCTGCCAAGAAGAAAACAAGTTTTGAGATCTCTGAATTGAAGGAGAGATTAAAAGCCAGCCGGGAGACTATTAACTGTTTAAAAAACGAGATTAAGAAACTTGAAGAAGACGATCAATCTAAAGACATATAGATGAACTGATTGTGGCGTGTAGACGCTCTATACTTGTGTACAGTTTTTGATGGTGTGTGTTGTTTGTTTTTGTTTTTTTTCTAACAGCTCATTGTAAATAAATTTTTAAATATATTTTTCGGCATGATCTATGTTCTAAACTTAAAATTGCCTGGTGTGACCATGTTTTCATATTGTGTATTCTGGATTTATCTCAGCTCCTTGATGCCAACAATTCCCACTTGCATGACCCCACTCATGTAAATGTAGTTGCACTTTGGGCCACAAGTGGCCATGACCCAGAACTTACAGAGCATCTATCTAGTTTGGCTCTGCTTTATTGATTCTTTGTTGGAAAATGAAAAGGAAGTTTTATAGAGTGGCTTGTGAACGCATTAACTCTCTCAGTGAACAGCAGTGTTTACGGCTATGTTCCCACACAGTATTTTTGATACGTAGTTTACAACCAAAACCAGGAGTGAATTGAAAAACAGAGACTATGTTCACACCCTGTTGAAACTGACAAGTGTCAAGACACTTGGCATTGATGTGTGCCTAGCCCCTCCCCCACTTGCTAAATCCAGTGAGTAAAGGGGTTAAGTGGTGATGCTGTTCAGTGCACTCAGCCAAGCAAGTGGGGAAGGGGCCACACTAAGTAGTGATGTGTAGACATCTCTGAATAGTGTTGGCACCTGCCATCACTTGCTGGGCTAAGTGCACTGATCAGCAAGAAAGGGGTTAAGTTACTTAATCCCTTACTTGCTTGTTCAGCGTAGGGGGTGTTATTATACTTACCATCTTCTCAGCTCTTCTTTCTTCACCAGACCTGGCACACTGGGTTTCGTGTGTGCCAGGTTGGCTGCTGTATAATGTCATTGGTGATTTTCTAGCCCAACACACATACCATCATAATGGCTAGTTACGGTTGGCCATATATATAACATATAGGGCATTCAATTACATTTTCTGATACATATCCAATATTTACACATGGGTAATTTTGTATGCTTACCATCAAGGCAACCTCCAGGATCTTAACATAATTAAAAATACATTCAAATAATTGTTAGGATTTTGACCTATATGATCACAAGACCCATGGGCTTGCACCTATTCATCTTAACCTTGATTATTTATACCTCCTCACAACCACCTTACTACCACATAGGTATGATCTTTGCAGTGGTTATACTACAGTCCGCAGCACTCATATCTAGATTAGGTATATATAGTGGGTAGCATACCTAATGAATGAGAAAAACAACACATAGCACCTTATTCTATGTAACCCAAAACAAGCGATTTAAAAAAAACAATGCAATGGGTTTTATTAAGCAATAAAGTCTCATTCTGTACTCAAAAAGCTGCTTTGCAGCATCCCCCCACTTCAGAAGCAGCAACTTTTTTGTGTCGATTATGGTCTATGGAGGGGGGAGAAGCCAAGAGTGAGCATGGAGAGGAGAAAAGGCAGCCCTGTGCACAGCACAACATCCAGCAATTACCTCACCAAGTCTCCACACCAGCACAGAGCTTTCTGACCAGTGAATCCAGCGTTTTATATGCCCACAGACTTGGACCTTGATGCCAACATAAGTGTGGGACACTGTAATACTAATTGTTTAAATGTAATTTTTTTTTTTTGTTATAGATAGTTGTCATCACAAACCAGCATACCCAGATAACCCACCACCTCTCTCTCTCCCCCCCCCCAGCAGCAAGATGGGGGTCTTACCTTTGGGGGGTGCCTTATTTTAAGCTATCCTGTAAATCCTCCACTATGTCTTATTTGCTAGGAAACAGGGTAATTTATGTGCATTTGTATTATTGTATATTGCATTAACCTGTTCAGTGTACTATTGACATGAAGGTTTTTTCACAAGCACTTTATTACATATATTTATGCAGATGAAGGTGCTAATTGGCATACATACATATTGGGCTTTAAAGGAGAACTCCGGATAAGAAAAACTTTTTTTCTATTAAGTTATACAGATGTGTCTATATAATGTATTACCATATCTGTGCGGTTCTGCCACACTGGTAGTTGATAGAAATCCAGAAAGTGAAGAAAAAATGGCCCCTGTGCAAATCCACATTGTCTCTTTCTCCTAAGGTGGGAGAGCAGAGGGAGCAGAAGATTCCATGCCTCTGTCTCACATTGTGTGTGTGTTTGCTGAGGACAGGCTGATGATGCAGACAGGAGGCTTGGCTGGATCCCCCAATCCCCTGAGTGATCCACTATCTGTCAATGGCCAGAAGCAGGTGCAGCACTAATTTTACTGACTGTGATTATCAGCTGAGGGAAAGCATTGCATTTTGAGAACTGCTCAACCAGGAAGGACAGAAACACAATACAGAACAACCCCCCCCCCCCCCCCCCCAAAAAAAAACAAATGGATTTTCGGTAGTTTCAAAACTGGGATAAACAGGAAAGTAATGCTATATGCTTCTGGAGAAGTTTCATTTTTATTCTTAACCCCTACCTGGAGTTCCCCTTTAACTTTATTTGTAGTACTACATGTCCCAGCAGCATAACCTCCCATCTCACAGGTCTTGTTTAAATGTTTGTTTTTTGTCATGGTATAAAATACTTGTAACTTATACATCTTATATTGGTGGTGGATTAAATTGATAACCATAAGTAGTTTATCAGTTTTGGCTTCAGATATCAGTAATACAACAGATGGTGTTTGTGTAATATAAAAAAACCCATAACATTTTCTTGGGAATTGAGTTTCACTAATTCCACTACAGGAGTTGAATGACAGCCAAGATACTAATTTGGCCTTTATAGCAGTTGGGCATCTCACATTTGCACACAGGACCTATGGAGCTCAGACATAGTGACCATTGGGTTCTTGATCATCTCTCATACCAAGGCCCTTCACACCTTATATCTTAGTTTAAAGTGAAAGCAACATCTTCAACGTAATTATGAGTGTTCAGTGTTCCACAGCATCCTCTTAACACCCTTAAAAAAGCTATTGGTGATAATCTATTGGAGAGATTGTCTCCTCTGTAATGTATTGGGGGTAGTGTGTTGGGGCAGTTCTTCCTTCTGCATTGTTTTAGGCTAGATTCACACATAACATATCCGCAACAGATTTCTCACTGCGAAATCCGCTGCAGATACTTGCCCAGAATCCGCTGCAAGTCCTCCGCGTGTTTCCTTAGTGTGCACATACCCTAAAAGCCTGCTTTTGTTCAGTTCACATGTAGAATTTGATTTATAAAAAAAAAAAGTGAGCAGAAAGTCACATGCAAGTAATAAAAATAAAGTACAGGTCATGGAGCAAAAATGGCCATAAAAGCATTAAGGATAGTAATACAGCAATTTAAGGGTGCCTACACACACCGGATTCAGTGCCTGTTCATCCCTATAAGAATACATACTTGAAGCGGGATTGACATCCCGCTGGAAGTATGCAAGTTAACCCCTGCTGGAGCATACATCACCTGTACCCTGCTCCGGGGGTTCCCGACGTCTGCTCGTCCCGCTCAGCCAATCAGCGCACTGCCCCGCCGCAGCCACTGATTGGCTGAGAGGGACGAGCAGAGGCCAGGAACCCCCAAAACAAGACAGAGCAGGGAACAGGTAATATATGCTCCGGCTGGCGGGAGGTTAACTTACATACTTACAGCAGGATGTCAATTCCGCTGAGTATGTATTCTCATAGGGATAAGCATGCACTGGATCTGCAGAGAATTCTGCTGCGAATGCGCAGGGTGAAATCATCTGTGGACCCGGTATGTGTAAAGGCACCCTAACAGTTTTTTTTTGTTTTTTTTTTGGAGTTCTAAGTTTTTTTTTAAAAGCCATAAAATAAAGTTGTTTAAATAGCCTATTGTAAACAAAGTGATTTGAGAAGCATAGAGTACATGTCAGTTTTACCACAGGGTAAATGACAAAAAATGGGATTAGTCCTTACCGGTAAGCCGGTTTCTTCGAACCTTCACGACAGCACCAGAGGAGGATGGGTTGTACCCTAGGGACAGGAAAAAGCACGAAAGGTTAAAAGCCCCTCCCCTTCCTCCCAGCACCAGTGCCTTTGTAACAGAAATTTTAGCACCACGTGAGTATCATACATCATATATAATACTAGGGAGGGTTACTGGTGCCGTCGTGAAGGTTCGAAGAAACCAGCTTACCGGTAAGGACTAATCCTATTTTCACTCCTCACCTTCACGACGGCACCATAGGAGTAATACCAACATTTTACCTTAGGGAGGGACTACAGCCTGAAGAACTTTGTGTCCAAAGGACAAGTCTTCATTACTTTGTAGTTGCAGCCGGTAGTGTCGCATAAATGTATGAGGAGACAACCATGTTGCTGCTTTGCAGATTTGTTCTATAGACGCAGATGCTCTTTCAACCCAGGTGGTTGAGATTGATCTCGTTGAGTGGGCTCGTATTTTAAGTGGAGATGGAAGATTTTGAGATTGGTAAGCCTGTGTAATGGCATTTCTTATCCATCTTGCAATGGTACTCTTTGAAGACTTTTTACCTTTATTTTTCCCCTGAAATTGTAGAAAAAGGTTTTCGTCTACACGCCAAGGTGCGGTTGTCTCGATATATTGCAGAACTGTTCTGCGAACGTCTAAGGTCTGAAACTTCCTCTCTAGTTGATTTTTAGGGTTTGGACAAAAAGATGGAAGTATAATGTCTTGGGATTTGTGGAAGTTGGAGACCACCTTAGGTTAAAAAAAGAGTGATCCATCTTCAGAACTATACGGTCTTCTGAAATTGTACAGTAAGGTTTCCGTATAGTTAGGGCCTGTATCTCTCCTATTCTTCTGGCGGAGCAGATAGCCACTAGAAAAACTGTTTTGTAGGAGAGATACTTTAGACTTGCCTCCTCAATAGGTTCAAAGGGAACCCCTGTCAGTCCTTCCAATACGACATTTAGATCCCAGGGTGGATGTGTATTTTGCACTGTAGCATTTATTTTTGTAGCCGCACGAATGAATCTTTTGATCCATCGGTGATTTGCTAGGTCTGTATCGTAAATCGCTGATAGCGCAGAAACTTGAATTTTTAACGTAGCTGGTTTGAGACCCTTAGATAAGTCTGCTTGTAGGAAGTCTAAGATCTGTGCTATGTTTGGTTCTGCAGGAAACGCAGGAGTCTGGCACCATGATGAAAAGACTTTCCACACTAAGATATATAGATGCGGTTACCTTTTTTCTGCTTTTCATGAGTGTAGAGATTACGGTTTCTGATAATCCTCTACTTCTCAGCATCAACTCTTCAGGATCCATGCAGATAGATGGAATTTCTGAGGTTCCGGATGTACTATTGGACCCTGCATCAATAGATCTGGTGTTTATGGAAGGTGAATTGGGTCTTCCAAGGCTAACGCCTTGAGAAGCCCGAACCAACCTCTTCTGGGCCAAAACGGGACAATAAGGATTACTTTCAATCTCTCTTCCCAGATCTTTTGGAGTACCTTGGGGATTAAGGGGATTGGTGGAAACCCGTATGCTATCCTGAAGTGCCATCTCTGTGTTAAGGTATCCACTCCTGTAGGGTGATCTGCGGGATTTAGAGAGAAGAAATTTTTTACCTTCCGATTCTGTCTGGTAGCAAATAGATCTATCTGGGGTTGGCCCCATCGTTCCACTAGTTGCTGGAATATATGGTCCTTCAAGCACCATTCGCCCGGGTGGACTTTGTTTCTGCTGAGGAAGTCTGCCTGGGTGTTTTCTGTTCCTCTTAGATGTGTTGCTGAGAGAGACAACAGATGGACTTCTGCCCAGGAGAATATCTGTTGAGATATTCTCCATAGTCGGTTGTTCTTCGCACTCCCTTGGTGTCTTAGATGTGCTACGGTTGTCATATTGTCCGATAGGATGTGTACGTGAACACCCTTCAAGGTATTTACAGCTGATGTTAAAGATATTTGAACTTCTTTGAGTTCTCTCAGGTTTGAGGATTGTTTCAGAGTTTCTTGATTCCAGGTACCCTGAAAAAACTGTGTTCCTACTTGGGCCCCCCAACCAACTTGCGTCTGTTCTCATGATGCATTTTGGTTGGGGATTCCAAGCTGTTCCCTTCTCCAGGTTGTGTCGGGAAAGCCACCAACGGAGAGAAGACCTGACCTGAGGTGTAAGGGAAAATTTCTTTTCGAGACCTGTGGGTCTTTTGTTCCATACCTTCAGTATCTGCGTTTGTAGTGTCCTGGAGTGAGCCTGACTCCAAGGCACCGCAGGGATGCAGGCTGTCATTGATCCTAAAATAGACATTGCTTTCCGAACTGAAGGACGTAACTTCCCTTTGAACTTCTGAATTTTCTCCCTTAGATCTCTTATTTTCTCTTCTGGGAGAAACAACATCTGGCGATCTGAATCCAGGAGGATCCCTAGAAAGATTTTCCTGGGGGATGGGACCAAGTCCGATTTTTTGTCATTTATAATCCACCCCAGTGAATGAAGTAGACTGCGAGTATTTTCTAAGTCTTGCTGTATTTTCTCCTGAGACTCCGCTACTATTAGAAGATCGTCCAAGTATGCCACTACATTTATGCCTTGTATGTGGAGGAAAGATATTACCTCTGACATAAGATTGCTGAAAATTCTGGGCGCCGACGATATCCCAAAGGGAAGGGCCCTAAATTGGAAATGGCATAATTTTTTGTTTATCATTACAGCAAATCTTAGAAATTTCTGAGACTGGGAATGAATTGGCACATGATAGTATGTGTCCTGGAGATCCAGTGAGATCATCCAGGCGTTCTTGGCTATTAATGGAGTGGTGGATTTTATCGACTCCATTTTGAACTTTATGTATTTCACATACTTGTTTAACGGCTTTAAATTTATTATTAGTCGATAAGTTCCGTTTGGCTTCCTCACTAGGAAGAGACTTGAATAATGTCCTGACCCTCTCTCTTCCCGAGGGACCGGGGCAATAACCTTCATGTGGTGGAGTTTTAGTACACTTGCCACAATCTGATTGTAGGGGACCTTGGGACTGTCGGGAGATGACAAATATTTTTGGGGGAGGGTGAGTAAGCTCTATCTGGTAGCCTTCTCTGATGATATTTAGGACCCAGTTGTTCTCTGTGATAATGCTCCAGGCTTTTGAGAATTCCGACAGTCTTTCCCCCTACCGGACAGGTGTCATTGTTTATCTTGGGGGGGCTTGGGACTGTAAAAAATATTTTTCCCTTTGCCCCCCTTTGGGTAGCTCCAGCGGCCTCCTTTCCCTTTGCCCCAATAGGATTCTTGGTATCTGGGCTTTTTGAACTGCTCTTTCTTCTGTGGCGCTTTACTCTCTGGGATTGCTTTCTTTTTATCTGCCATTTTTTTCGATAATTGTGTCGAGAGCAGACCCGAATACATATTTTCCCTCGAAGGGAATTCCACAGAGTTTAGCCTTTGATGTGGGATCTCCAGTCCAGTTTTTTAACCAGAGAGCCCTACGTGCTGCGTTTGTTAAAGTCCCATCTTTTGCAGCAAATCTGACAGATTCTGCCGTGGCATCCGATAGGAAAGCCGTTGCATCCTTTAGTAATTCTCTCTCTAGAACAGTCACTATTCAGGTGTTCTTCTAGCTGGCCTATCCACAAATGTAATGCTCTTGCCACACAGGTGGATGCAATATTATTCTTGATTGAATATGATGCCGTCTCCCATGATCTTCTAAGTTGGCTTTCTGCCTTACGGTCCATAGGATCCTTTAGTTGTGAGGAGTCCTCAAATGCCAAGAGTCTTTTTAGTTACTTTGGCAACAATTAAAGGAATTTCTCCCCAATTAGCTGAATCATCTTCAGTAAAGGGGAGACGCCTTTTAATTTCGCCTGAAACCTGCAGTTTTCTTTCAGGGTCCGACCACTCATCTGAAATAAGAGACTGGAGTGTCTCATGTACAGGAAAGACCAGTTTTTTCTTAGGTTTAAGGCCCTGAAACATCTGGTCTTTTGCTGTAACTTCCTCTTGCATTTCCTCAAATCCCAAAGCACTCCTTACTGCCCTAAGGAGTGGTAGGGTATGGTCAGAGGAAAATAAATATTTTTTTACTTCCTCCCTGTATTCGGTTTCATCTGGTGTTAGATCTAAAGACTCAGAAATTTGACCAGATTCACACGATGAGGCTGAGGAATGTCTTTTACGTTTAGAAGAAGACATAGATATAATTGATCCTGAATCAGTAGAGCCTGGCACCACAGGGGCAGGATCCATGATCTGAGGAATTATTGGAGTAGCATCTCTAATAATAGGGGCAGCTGGAGGTGTAGGAAGGACAGCTGGAGGCATATCTTGTGGCAGGATGGCTGGAGGAGGTATAGCTAGAGGAGGAGTAGCTGAAGGAGAGGCTGCTGGTACTTTAGCTATAGAAGCTGAGATCTCATCCCTCATCATTTTCCTGATGTCTTTGAGGAAGGAAGATCTATCTTTCTTAATAATATCCCCTATGCATCCTGCACATATGTTCTTTTTATAATTAGATGGAATCTTGCTATTGCATGACACACATTTCTTTGCAGGCGTTCCTTTTTTGCCTGCAGAGGTGGATGCTGCTGTAGATTCTTTAGTCTCCTAAAAGCAATATGAGAGCCAAGAATCTATGAGTGTGAGTACACATGAGCTTACAGCCCTTATACACCTGCATACATAAGTGTGCATATTAACCATGGTGACCCATAATATTATACATAGGGTGAACCAACAGTGTAAAGTCAATAAAGTGGACCTTGATGCAGTTAGCATTGGAAGCGTACGGAGCATGCAGAGATCGGCACACGGAAGCGTGACTGAGGGAGGTTACCGCCGAGGCAGTCTCTTCTGAAGCGGAGGAATCCATCTCCATACAAGACGATCCGATCGCGCCATCCCTTTGATGACGCACTTCCGGAAACCCGGCCGGACTACAGCCTACTTCCAGAGGCCGCCAGATCACATCGCAGTAGGAGTATCATCGCACCGGTTACCCGCACTGTCGTCCTCTTCAGCCCAGAGGCCGCCCGCGCGAGTCCTGGTCCGGAGCGAGGTCTTCAATGAGACGACGGACCATTCCTGGTAAAGGGACGGGGGAGGAAGGAGACCTAGGCCCTGATCGACCCCTGCCTGTTTTAGATTGTTTTCCTGGGGGATCTCTCTTCACCTTCATGTGGATCCCCCCCTCTCGTGTCTGCCCTAGCAGGACAGGATAAAGCACTGGTGCTGGGAGGAAGGGGAGGGGCTTTTAACCTCTCGTGCTTTTTCCTGTCCCTAGGGTACAACCCATCCTCCTATGGTGCCCTCGTGAAGGTGAGGAGAGAAACAAAGCTAAGGAGTCCCATTAAGCCTTTGTTGTAGCCTTTTCGATGTCTGAGGCTCTCTCTTTGAGACCTCCCCGAATTATCACAAGGGCAAGATAGCACTATTTGGAGGATGGAAGGCAAAAGGTAATTTCCAATGTGGGACAGCTTTGTGCGCTGAGGAGAAAAGATAGCTTCATCCAGTGGAGATTTTAGACAAATTTAAAGGAGAAATTCGGCACAAGTATTGTATTGCCCCCCAAAAGTTATACAAGTGACCAATATACACTTATTACTGGAAATGCTTATAAAAGTGCTTTTTCCCTGCACTTACTACTGCATCAAGGCTTCACTTCCTGGATAACATGGTGATGTCACGACCCGACTCCCAGAGCTGTGCGGGCTGTAGCTGCTGGAGAGGATGATGGCAGGGGGACACTGTGCATCCCTCTGCCATCATCCTCTCCAGCAGCCACAGCCCGCACAGCTCTGGGAGTCGGGTTGTGACATCACCATTTCAAACAGGAGGTGAAGCCTTGATGCAGTAGTAAGTGCAGGGAAAAAAAGCACTTTATGTGCATTTCCCGTAATAAGTGTATAATGGTGATTTGTATAACTTGTGGGGGGGCTCAATACAATACTTAAATAAAAAATTTCGCCAGACTTCTCCCTTAAAGTATATTTTTTTTAATGTTCTTATACAAGCAAAGTTAGCATACATTAGGAATTTGTCTAATTATGGGAATTGCACACATATGGGGAGAGACTTATCAAAACTGGTGTAAAGTAAAACTGGCTCAGTTGCCCCTAGCAACCAGATTCCACTTTTAATTTCTCGGATTCTTTGAAAAATGAAAAGGTGGAGTCTGATTGGTGTAAAGTAGAATTGTCCTAGCAAGCAGTTTGATAAATCTCCCCCATAGTGCCATTTCCTTCAGTTTATTAGAAGGAAATAGCACTATGTGCATTTTCCATAATTAGTATACATTAGAAATTTGTCTGACTTTGCTTATGTTAAAACATAATAAATACATTTTGGCCAGAGTTGTTTTTAAGTGGGAGAGGTTAACATGCAACAGATATTAGGGAGAAAATTTTAGAGGGTTGGGCAAAGGTTCACTCAGTGGTGAGAATCCTTTTCTAAAATGATGCATGGGAGTGTATAATAAAAAAAAAAAAAAAAAAAAAAAAAAAAAAAAAGGTACCAAATGCAGTACCGCAGCCACAGACTTCTGGCATGGTCTATGGACATGCCCCCTACTCCCAGCTATTTTGGGGCCTAGTGGGGGGACTCTCTCTTTGGTACCTAGACACTCCTATGGATCACAGCACCTTTTCAATAAAGATCGACAAATTGTCAAGCCTCTGCCCAATTCTGAAACTAATACTCGTGGTGTTGCTGGTAGCAAAGATGGTTCTTTTAAGGGTGTGGTTAAAGCCCAAGATACCCAACAAGCCAGATGTGGTGCTAGAATTTTATTATTTTTTTTAAAGACAAAAGATAATTACGTAAAAGGTAGAGGCAAAAAAAAAAAAAAAAAAAAAAACCTTTACCGAGTGTAAGAAGGTCTTTGTTTCACTATTCTCAAGCCCAAATTACATAGGTAGAAAAACCCTTTGCCCTCATGACATAGTACTTAACCACTGATCTTCAGGGTGTCTAAGGCCCACTTAAAATACATTAAGGCTAGCAGCCTAGCTGTAAGCCTGGCACCATACCACGTTCTCATACTTCATTCTTCTTTCCCCTTCTCCTGCCCCCATCCGCTCTGTTTTTTGTTCCCTCAACTTTTTGTTAAAGGTAAGAACAAAACTATAAACAAAAAGATAATTGAGCCAGTTCCTGAGAAGTGTCGCAAAAGTACTTGGAGGCATGAAGGGTCTTGAGAGACTAGAGAAAACAGGTTCTCATGAGAAGCATCCATGTAGAGGTCGTGGAACCAGCGCAATAAGGGCCCACATTGAGAAGGCAATTTTTTTTATCCACTGGGTCAGTGAGAGAAGAGTCATCTGCCAGAGGCAGAGTGGTGAACTTAGAGGGGCATGAGACAGGGATTTCCACAGATTGGGGCACCGTCCATGACTAATTCAGGGGAAAAAAAAAAAAAAAAAAAAAAAAAGGAAACAAAGCCTCTGCAAACTTAGAGAAGGGGATGCGCCAGTCAGGATGCTTCCACTCCTTGGCCAGGAGATCCTTATGACTAGGAAAAACCAAAGGTTGTCACTTATGGCGACTGACGACTACCTCACTTCTGATGTAGAGAAACTCGTCCTTCATGTGTACGGTGTCCCGCACTGCAGGGCTCAAGGTTTGCTTCATAGTTATACAGGGAGGATCAGCTGGCCTCTGCAGCGCAGTCTGAGGGGGCCTCCCGAGGAAATGGAAAGGGGATGCGGATCCACCTGCAGTGGGTTTGTCTAAAGGAGGGTCAGAGGAACACAGACGTTGACCGAGAGGAAGAGAGCCTTGGCCTCTTGGTTTCTGCCCCCTTTAGAGGACAGACTGCTTACGAGGGACGGAAAATAACTGTCTGGTGTCTTCAAGCACGCACAGGGTCACCCCTTCGGTAACCTCACACTGAAGTAGGGTACTGGTCCTACCAAAGGGGGAAACTGTCTGGTGTGGAGAGCCCACGCCGATGGTCCCCCTGATGCACATGCACCTCTTACTTTAGTTTACCTCCTACCAACACTAGACTTCTGAGTTAGCCTGGTGTCTGCAGGAGGGTTATACTGTGCCAGGTGGAGTCACTTCTGTCTAGTGTAGCCTCCTAGTGGCAGCAGCCTATACCTACTGGTACTGTCTCCCAATAGGAGGCACAATACAAAATGTCTGAACAGCTACTTCCATGATAATGTTTTGTCCTTTTTAATAAAACTTGCAAAGATTTATAAAATGTTTTTTGTAATTCTGTGTTACATTTAAGTTAATTGGGGGTGGGAGAACCTGAAATGAGTTTTATTTTAGCACAAGGCCAGGGTCTGAAGGCTTTCAGAATACATTGTCAATGCAGACCAATGAATTGTCAATGCAGACCAATGAATCGCCTTATCATATGCAAAGAGGTACAACTACACAAAAATTAACTTCATTATTTATTATTTTTCATACAAAAATACAAACTATTAAGATGACAGATGAGCAGTTCTCAAAACAACTTTAGGGCTGATTTTCATAACCCAAGGGATCAAGCTGTAAATCCAACAACATTAAAGAGGATTCTCTCAGTTTCTGCAGAAGTTTCTTTAGTTCTGGTTTAGAGAATACCTGTGGACACAAAGATATACTGTACATGCAATCTAGAAGAAAACAGACACTCATTTTAACAGATTTTTAATAAATTACACAGTTCATGATGGACACAACCTACCTTATATAGTTTCTGATTTTCCGATGATATTACATCAGCCAGACGGAGGCAATCCTGATACTGTTCTGTATTATGTAGCACTGTGTGCAGCAAGAAACACATCATAGGCAAACAAAGACTCCGTAGCAGTTCCATCTGGTGTTTACGTTCTGGATCTTCATCTGCATCCTAAGTTATATTATAGCATTTTAATAAACACAACAATGCAGAAAAAGAAAGGATTGCTGCTCTCATCTTACAGTATGTCTTACCTTCCTAAACTCTCCCTTAGGAACATAGATTGTCTGAAGAAAAATACCAGGTCCATCTAGTCTGCCCCTATTTCCTTTATTTTTATCTTCGGATAGAATTGTGTTTATTCTAGGCATGTTTCGTTTTAATAGTTTACTGGGCAATTTTCACATATACAAACAAGTCAGTCATTGAAATGATGTGCAATGCTCTCATATTGTACAATGTAGGTACATAGCTTGAGCAATAAAATAAAATGTACTAAAAGCACTCACGCTTCAAGCCATACGGTTTACAGCCACAACTATATAATCAGAACTGTAACCATAACCACTGTACAGATATAGTCAATGCAATAAAATAAGTAAAAACATTTCCTATTAGCTGTTGCAAGAAAACACCAAGACCTAAAGGTGTGTCAACCATGTATTTTAGGGTCTTTTACATAAAAAGATTATCTGACAGATTATCTGCCAAAGATTTGAAGCCAAAGCCAGGAATGGATATGAAAAGGAGAAATCTAAGGCTTTCCTTTATGACCTGATCTTTATTTAGAGTCTGTTTCTGGCTTTGGCTTCAAATCTTTGGCAGATAATCTGTCAGACAATCTTTCTGTGCAGATGGACCCTTATCTAACCCAATCTCCAAATCAACCAAAGTCTATGCTGTTCTAGGGTAGCACCTAGAGACCCGGTGATACATATTTTGATGTAAGACAAGGAAACCATGTTTAAAGAGGCTCCCGACCCCCTGTCACAGCCCCCTATACTCACCTGATCCTGCTTTTGGATCCGGTCGGGTCACGGAGATATCAGTTCCCCAAGCCCGGTGCGCACGCTGACAGGAGAGTCCGACGCTCAGAGAATGAATGGGGAGTCTGATGCTCCGTCATTCTCTATGGGCATCGGACTGTCAGCGTGCGCCGGGCTTTGGGAGCTGATATCTCCGTGAGCCGACCGGATCTAAAAGCGGGACCCAGCGGGATTAGGTGAGTATAGGGGGCTGTAACGGGGTCGGGAGCCTGTCACCCCGACACGGGGGGGGGGGGGGGGGTGACAGGTCTCCTTTAAGCCACTTACCTCTGTCCTGTCGGTTTAGCTCTAAGGCAGATTATGTAAAGATCGCCGATAGTACTGATCAGTGAGTGCTTTGCTATGGCATAGTATCAGTATATGCAATCAAATGAATGCATGTTTAACCCCTAGACAACCTAGGACGTACCGGTACATCCTGGAAGTCTGTCCCCAGACGACCCTGGACGTACCGGTACATCTTGAACTATGAAGGGCGCTCCGGAGAGGAGCGTGCTTCTTGGCAGGTGGGGGCCGGCACCTCACAGTTAATAACACGCGCTGCAGCGTGAGCGGCGTTTAAGTGTAATTGACAGGGGGAGTCCCCTGTCACTTACCGATCGGGACCACAGCAGTGTGACTGCGGGGGTCCCGATCGTTAAAACGGACCGCCGGAGGTCTCTCACCTGCCTCCGATCGGTCCGATCAGCGATCTGCTGCCCAAGCAGGCTCAATGAGCAGAGCGCCAATAACACTGATCAATGCTATGCCTATGGCATAGCAATGATCAGTGTATAAAAAGAAAGTAATGTACGTACAAGTCCCCCAGATGGACTTAAAATGTATAAAAAAAAAAAACGTTAAAATCACTAACACTCTGCCCCAAAGCCCCTCCCCCAATTAAAGTCTAAATCCCCCCCATTTCCCATTATATAAATAAAACAAAAAAATAAATAAACCTATAATACACCGTAGCGTGCGTAATTGTCCGAAGTGTCATTGCGAACGGCGTACACGAAAAGAGGGAAAAGGGAAAGAGGGATTACCGATTTTATGAAAAAAATAAAATAAATTATGTATATCTATATCCAATCTTCACAAATATAGTATTAATAAAAACTAGAGATCATGGCGGAAAAAAATTACACCCCATACAGCCCCATAGGTGGAAGAAAAAAAATTATAAACGTCACAATAGGCCCATTTTATGGGATTTCATTAAAAAATATATATAACAGAGAATCTGTGTAAACCTGCATGTGGTTGTGTTCGGGCTGACCTATAGAGTAATAGTATCACGTCACTTTTACCATTTAGTGCAGGGGTCTCTACCTCCAGCAGCCCCTGGGTAAATTGAGTTTGAGTCTGGGTGAGGCTGGGCCGCATCAGGTTTTCCACAAGAAGTGGACTGGGAGCGACACACGGGACTGGGGGGTGCTGGGGGGGGGGGGGCGACACAGGGGTCTCAGAGGGGACTGGGGGGGGGGGGGGGATGACAAAGGGGACTGGGGGGAGCTGGGCACACACCTCTCCTCCTCCTCCTCTCACCCCCGGCACCGGCCCTCTCCTCTCAGCCGCACATGCAGCTCCTCGATCTTTGGAGGAGGCCGCGGGGACTGCAGGGTGAGGTGATCGCATCGCTGCAAGTCCTGGGGCTGTAAAGCAGGATCGGGGGTCTGCACTGCATCCCCCGATCCTGCTGAACAGCCCCAGGACTTGCAGCGATGCGATCACCTTGCAGTCCCTGCGGCCGCCTCCTCCAGAGATCGGGGAGCTGCATGTGCAGCAGGGACGCTAGGGACCGCCGCCGCACACCTCCCCTCCACCACCGCCGCCCACCTCTCCGTCGTCTTCGGGAGGCCGGCCGAACAGCTGCAGCCGTCCCTGATGCCGGCCCCCCTCTGCCGCGTCATCAGCTGCTCAGCCGCGATTGGCTGAGCATAAAGTTAAGCTCAGCCAATCGCGGCTGAGCAGCTGATGAGGGCCGCACTTACAGGAAAGCTACCATTGAGGTGGGGGCCGCAAACTAGGGTCCCGAGGGCCGCAGTTGGCCCGCGAGTTTGAGACCCCTGATTTAGTGCATTACGTAGACACAGGAACCCCCCAAACGTTACCATATTACCTATTTATATCTTCATAAATAATATTTGGGATTTCATCATACATGTTATGGTAAAATGAAAAGACACCATTACAAAGTACAACTATTCCTGTAACAAATAAGCCATTACATGGCCTTGTAAATAGAAAACTGAGAGTGCTGGAGCTCTTAGAAGGGGAGGAGGGAAAAACGAAAGCACAAAGATCAAAATTTCCACTGGGTCATTTTGGGCCTGGTCCTCAAAGGGTTAACAGTAAAATAAGTGTTTAGAAGGTAAAATAAAGTAAAGTGTAATAAATTAGTGTGTAAAAAGTGTTTAAAAAGCATAAAAAACCCTTATAACCCCCCTAAAAAAGTTTAAAATAAAAAAAGGTAAAGAAAAAACAAACAAAAAACGCTTTATACATCGTTGTGTGCAGTTGTCCGGAAAATATAACACTGTACCCACATTACAGTGAACAGCATTTAAAAAGAAACAAAAAAACAAAACAGGGCTCCTGTTTATTTTTAATTATACATAATTTTGTTTTATAAAACCAGCCAGCCCTGTAGGTGGAAAAATAAGTGTCATGGCTCTTAGAAGGCGAGGAGGAACATTGCATTAATTGCAATGTGCGTGCATCAATGACCTCTCATGAAGGGGTTAAACATGCCTGGGATAAACATATCTAACCTATTTAGTGATGTCACAATACCAGAATTTTGAGTTCAATACCAATACTCTATTTTTTAGTTCGATACCTCGAAAAAAAATACAACACCCCCCCTTATAAGATCACCCTCCTCTCCTGACATCCTCTGTGCTGATGTGACCCGCCCCCCCATAGATCACCCCTCCTCTCCTGACATCCTCTGTGCTGCTGTGACCTCTATAGATCACCCCCTCCTCTCCTGACATCCTCTGTGCTGTTGTGACCCCCCCCCCATAGATCAGCCCCCTCCTCTCCTGACATCCTCTGTGCTGCTGTGATCTCTCCTATAGATCACCCCCCTCCTCTCCTGACATCCTCTGTGCTTTTGTGACCCCCCCATAGATCAGCCCCCTCCTCTCCTGACATCCTCTGTGCTGCTGTGACCTCTCCTATAGATCACCCCCCTCCTCTCCTGACATCCTCTGTGCTGTTGTGACCCCCCCATAGATCAGCCCCCTCCTCTCCTGACATCCTCTGTGCTGCTGTGACCTCTCCTATAGATCACCCCACTTCTCTCCTGACATCCTCTGTGCTGCTGTGACCTCCCCTATAAGATCACCCCCCTCCTCTCCTGACATCCTCTGTGCTGCTGTGACCTCCCCTATAAGATCAGCACCCTCCTTTCCTGACATCCTCTGTGCTGCTGGGAACCTGCGACCTCCCCTATAAGATCAGCCCCCTCCTCTCCAGACATCCTCTGTGCAGCAAGGGACCAAACATTATGTTTATTGGGGACAGCATGGGTGGGGCAGTAGTGTGTGTGTGGGGGGGGGGACAGGTTGGGTGAACAGCCCAGGGTACATTTAATCCACCACTGGGTACAGACTACAACCCCCACACTGCAGAGAGCTGGTGAAGGCTGCCAGGTCTGGACAGACAGGAGAGGGTTACTCTGCCTGGCAGGTCAGTTCCTGTCAGGGGTGTTTGCAATGTCTGCACACATCCCCTGCTCTCACTTACTGCTGTACCTGTGGACACTTAAAGCATGAGGCTTGTCAAAGCAGAGGGGAGGGGGATTTGTAAAGGGAGCTTATTTAAGGTGGAACAGACAGCCTGAACCTCGGCCACCAGGAAGATTAACCTTTGCTGCTGGCAGAGGTTCAGGCTGTCTGTTTCACCTTAAATAAGCTCCCTTTACAAATCCCCGATCCCCCCAGCTCCAGGAAGCTCCCAGCTGTCAGGCCTCCGTTCATACTCCTGTGTGCACACTTAGGCCGGTCAGGAAGCGCAGCCACCAGTCTTAGTGTGCGCATACATGAATATGCATAGGAACAGCGCCGCGGATGGACGGAGGGCGAGCGGGCATCAGAGTCTCACCAACCTCACACTGAGAAGCGCAGCCCTAGACGCGGCTCCTTACACCGGCTGCATTCCAGGAGGGACAGGAGGCTGAGGTGCGACAGGCTGCGGGTAATTAGAAGCGGGGGTCTGCTACACCCAGTAGCCGACCCCCACTGCTTTTGGAAAGGCACTAGCGATCGCTGTGTGCCGGCTATAACTTATCCCTGCAGTGAGCGGAGGAAGGGGCAGGCGGAGGAGGAAGTGACGCCAGGGGGCGGCACACAGAGAACATGGCCGGCGCTCTGCTATCCGCCGGCTGTGTTCTCTGCTCTATACTTTATGTTAAGCTGCATTATTAGGCAGCTTTATATAAAGTATCGATACCAGGAAATCCTGGTACCGAATAGTTTTTTTTGCCCGAAATATCGATAGTAGTATCGATATTTCGGTGCATCGTGCATCCCTAAACCTATTACAATGATATTTTTCCATGTTGCTTTTAAACTTTCCTGCAAATAACCTCTGTTCTTGAATTCATTTCTTTTTAAATTAAACACACCAACATATTTAACAGTTTTGATCATATCCCCCCTTTCCTTCCAGACTATAAAGATTTTGTTCCTGATGTGTTTTATGCTTAAGACCTTCCACCATTTTTGTTGCCTGTCTTCGGACCTGTTCTACTTTTCTTTTTGTATATGTGGTCTCCAGAGCTGGACAAAGTATTCCACAGGTGGTCTCACTAGAGCACTATACAAGACCACAATACCTCTCTCTCCAGTCTATCCTACTGCTACATTGATGTCTCTACTATGTGTCAATGACTGTACTGGCATCCCATTCATTGTAGAATAAAAATTTTAGTTCCTCTCACCACAAAGCCATACACAGTGCTACACCTTCCAACATCTCCCCTTGTCTGTCGGCTACACAACCCAGGCTCTGTGTTCTAGTTATCATCTAAGTCTAATGCGCCATAATCCAAACCTCCTAATCTCATCTTCAACACTTTCTCTCACTGCACTGGTTCTATGGAATGCAGTACATTACACAATCAGGATAATTCCCTAACATTCAATTGTACCCATGCCCTAAAAACACATCTGGTATGGTCTTTACCATATGCCACCATTTAACAGCGTCCCCCTATGGAACATGCACTCAATTTCTATTGATGTGTTTAACCCCTTGCCTCCGCAGCCTGTTTTGGCCTAAATGACCAGGGCCTATTTTTCAAATCTGACCTGTCTCTCTTTATGTAGTAATAACTCTGCGATGCTTTTAACTATCGCGATTATTCTGAGATTGTTTTTTTCATGACATATTCCTCTTTATGTTTGTGGTATACTTTGGTTGATACACTCAGTAGTTTTTTGTAAAAAACACATTTGCGCAAAAATTTGAAAAATGTATGTTTATCTTCAAAACTCTTCCTAAGAAAGATAGTCATGCCACATGAACTAATTATTACTGCAACATCTACAACATGTCTGCTTTATGGTGCCGTCATTTGGTGAATGTCCTTTTACTTTTTAGGTTGTTAGAGGGCTTCAAAATTTTGCAGCAATTTTTCAAATTTTCAGGAAAATTTCAAATTCTGATTTCATTAGGGACCAGTTCAGTTCTGTAGTGGATTTGTGGGGCCTTTATGTTAGTTACCCCCATAAATCTCTCCACTGTAAAAACTGCACCCCATAAAGTATTCAAAGTAACCTTTCATAAGTTTATTAACCCTTTAGGTGTTTTGCAGAAATTTAAGCAAGTTGGAGGGGAAATTTAACATTTTAATTTTTTTGGCAGATATTCCATTTGAATCCATTTTTTTCCTCTAACAGCAAATAACTGAGAAATGGAACTAAATATTTATTCCGCTTAATCCCCCATATGTGGCCGCAGTGAGTCACCTGTCTCAACCACAGACCTTTAGATATGACAGAGGCCTGGGGAATTTTGGGGCCTTTTTTTATTTCAGTTTTTTTTTTAGCCATTATACCATGTCACAGAGGCCTTGTGGTGCCAAAATATTTGTGTAAGACAAGTTGACGTTTCCATCTGTACCATTCGGGGGGACATGTGACACCCTGATCGGGGGGACATGTGACACCCTGATCATTTTTTAATTATTTTTTTTATGAGGTGGTACGAATAAAAAACAGTTTAGCAGCTGTTTTTCACCATTTTTTTTGTACGCCGTTTACTATACGTTACATATGACATGTTATCGTTATTCATCAGGTCAGTACGATTACCAGTGATATCCATATTTAACTTTTGTAATAGTTTATGGCATTCATACTTTCTAAACTGTGTATTGCATATTGTAAGAGCAGTAATATTTAAATTTTTTCACCAATGGAGTTGTGAGGGATTTTTTTTGCGGCATAAGCTGACGCTTTTAGTGGTTCACCTTTTGGGTACATGTGACTTTTTGATAGGTTTTTCCTTTATTTTTTAGGGGGCGGGATTAACAAAAAAATGTTCATTTTTGTTAGTTTATTTTTTTAATGGCGTTAATCGGGTGGAATAATTAATGTAACTGGTTAATATACAGGGTCATTACGGACGCGGCAATACCAAATATGTGTATCTTATTTATAGGGGATCATTTATAAAGGGGCTCGGAAGAGGAAGGGCAGCTTGGGGGGGGGAGCGCAGCAGCATATGCCGCAGCTTCCTCCCAGGCACCCGATCGGATGGGGGAGCACAGGGAGGGGGCACCCGCGTGGGAGAGCACGGGGAGGGGGCAGGGGAGCACGGGGAGGGGGCAGGGGAGCACGGGGAGGTGGCGGCTGCATGGGGGGCTCAGCAGCAGAGAAGGGGAGCCTGGGGGGAGAGCAGCAGCATGAGCCACAGCCTCTTCCCAGGCACCCGATCGTCATGCAGGAGCATATCTTCCCATAGACGCTGAGTCTTCGCACCGACCGCGGCGTCTATGGGGTTAACTGCCCGGGGGGAGCACAGCTCCTCTCTGGGCAGTGGCAGCAGGAGGAGGCTATGTGAGACAGCCCCCTCCCGCTGCCAGATCTCACCTAGGGACAGAGGAGGGAGGCAGGGAAAGCAATGCGTTCTGACACTGCTTTTCATGACGTCCCTGGACGTCATATTGGGGGAAGGGGTTAGATCCAAAATATGAAGTACATGGATATAATGTCAGAATGTCAAACAAATATTGCACTCTGCATGTGATTACCAGTGGCTGAAGCTGGATGCAGCCCTAAGGCACCTGGAAAAGCACAGCCGTGCTTGAGGTTCACTCATCTCCAGTAATTTTCTCATGCTCTTCTATCCATAAATGTGAGGGTATTTCTAAAGATTAGGTATGAAATTTGTAAAGCATAACTTACATCTCTTACATCTACCATCCAGCCTCCATCGACAAACAGTAAAACATTGTAAATCTTCTCTTTTACATCAACTGTTAACACATCCAGATGGTTCTTCCAAGTACTATAGTCCATCTAAAATTAAAAGATGCAGATTGTAACACTGACCAAAAGGATGTTCAAACCACTGAACACAAGCATCTTTTTCTCCCATTTGGCACATAAAACCAAAAATACTTGCCTCATACTTCTTTTCCTTGTGCTCATAAGCTACTTTCTCTGTGAAGGAAGCGTGTTCCACTAGTCCTGGTTTCTGGGGTGGGGAATTCATATGCTTGAACCACTCATTGAATGCTTCATGTGCTTCCTGGAAAAAAGCAACAGAAAAGATAGTAACAGACTAGACCTTCCTAAAACTCATTTAAAAGGTCTTTTAAGTGAAAGGCACACTGTAAATGTGAAAGGTCAAAGTGGCCAAAAGTTTTAGGCAACTGGGGTCGCTGTGTATAAATCCCCACTCCTTCTCTTCCAGGTTCCTTGCAGGAGACTGACTCCATAGACTTGCTATAGAATCTGTATCCTGTAGCAAGAGGAGAGCAGTGAGTTGACTATGAAAAGCACTCAGCTGCATACTTCTCCAAGTTCACTCCAATGATCGTTTGGAGGCTGAACACACAGACCCTAATCAGTCAAAACATTTCACATGTTGCAAGTTTTATTTTTAAGTGGCAGGGACAAAACTGCAGGTTATAGAACAGGAAAGGCTGAGCAGATCGATATATTAGTTTGTAGAAAATGTTTCAGTAAGACAGATCATTTGTTACAATCTGGGCTTAGGACTTCAAAGTCCTAGTAATTGATAGCTGTCTTTGTGAGGGCAATCAGAGAATGAATCCCCATTGGATCCGGAATGAGCAGAAGTTTAAAATGACAAAGTTACTTGTTCTACTAAAGAATTTTCCACAATACTATACATAAGTCAATCCTGCTCTATAACAGGATGCTTACAGATAAAACTGCTTTTTCAACATGGGCATCCTTTCAAAATTAACCGTTAGCTATAAGGAAGAACCCCCCTCCCCCAATAACCAACTGCTGGTTGACTCTTTTCTTGAATAACAGAATACAAATCAACTTCCTTAATAGAAAAATACCCCATTCACAAGATAACTCCTCACCAAGTAGGCTCTTATACACAAATGCTCCCGGATAGCATTGTCATCCTCAGCTGGAAGAGCACTGTCCATTCCTTGCTCCTCCCATTGAGAGTAAATCTCTGCTATTGAATCCGGTGGTATTTTGCCAAATACCTCTTTTGCAGCATCATGCTTCTTTGAGGCTGAAAAATATATAAAAAGTAGAACATGTCACTTTTAAAAATTGAATCAATCACTAGGTTAAACCAAACTAGCCTGATGGTTTGATGTGAAAGCACTGGTGACCCATTCAACAGAAACAAATTGGTTTACTAAAGCCAGAATAAACTACTTCCACAATATAGAGGAAACATTCCAGAGTTGGAATATTATCTAAAAAGCAATTGCAAATTTTACTAGATTTTCAGAAGTCTTTGTGAAGATTGATAAGTTACTGATTTGTAACTTATTGGTATACTTGTGGGGTAGATGTGATATTTTTTTAATTACTTTCTATGATTTAAAAAAAAATAAATAAATAAATTGACTTTCACTTACGCCCATCACATTTGGAATCAGAAACATTACAATTTAATTCTGCAGGCGGCAATACAAAATATGCTTTTACTTTTGTTTTTAATTGTAAAATGTGAAAAAGGAGGTGATTTTAATTTGGGAAACCATTTCTTAATGCTAATGTTATATTTTTTTTAAATGCCCAAAGCACAACTTGCAGAAAAATACCAAAGTATACCCAGAAATGTCCGCATAATGGCATTGCTTTGCTTTAGAGCTTCTGCCCTTTGCGCAGGATCAAACACCAGCCAGTCTATCGCATCAATCTTTGCTCTGTCCTCCTGTAAGGAAAATTCAATTCAAGGTTGATTCAATGATTTGCATTCTGATTATAGACAGGTAATATTCAGATAATGAAGGCAGAAACCTCTATAAATGAGTCTTTTCATGTTGTGTGCTGAAAATCTGGTTTTAGCTACAGCTATCTATTTATATTACCTCATTGGTGCCAGAATCCAGAGCTGGTGTGAAGTCATGATGAGAAAATTCACCTCTATTTTTCCTTCTTGTGTTTTCGACTACTCTCTTAGTAATTGTTGCAACATCCAAACCTACAAATAAAGGACATCACCAAGAATGGGGCAAGACAGATTGCTGGAATAGACTAACATTCTATACATAAACTATCAATTCCTATTGGGTGAAGTGGGATTATGTAAAATAGAGTGTAATAACCTGCTTCCTTTGCAAGCTGCAGACACTGATGGCGCTGTCCCGGGTCTGTGACATTTTCCAGAAATGCAGCATATTGAGAGATGCCCAGGTCTTGTGGAAGGTGGCTGACATAGAAGGCAATTAGACCAACTTGCTTCTCATTCACAAGTTTCTAAAGCAAAATTTAGACAAATGAGTAAACTAGATTGAAGATTAAATGTTAAACTTAAAAATACTACATCAGTGAAGAAATGGTATTGGGAAATCCATCTACACTACAACATACTACTCTAATGAAATACATAGTCAAAAAAGGAAGGGTTATCCACACTCAACCCCCTGGAGGCCTTATTGTTCAGTCTGGCACACACAAAGTTAAGTGAGGACCCCATGGGGGCCACTTTGAGGTCACAATGTACCTATTCCAGCAAGGAAGGGGTTAAGTGCCCCCTTACTTGCTGGGACGGGTGCATTGCTGGGGGGAGAAGGGGGGCCCTATTGATACTCACCCTGACATCTTTCTTTGGCAGATCCTGGCTACAAGTGTGGCAGTCTCTGCCTCTTCAAAGATGGGGGACACTGAATCAGCAACTGCAGCATGAACTAGATAGATGGCTAGCCACAAGGGTCATTGAGCCTGGCTGGCAGACTGGCTGAAGCAACTGATGTGACAATGGCAAGACAAAGGGGCAAGTTAACCATAGTACCCCCCCCGCCGAAACGGAACAGTCTGGTCCACAGGGGGTTCGTTCTGTGCCTCCCCCCCCCCCAAATGACAAAGCACACAGAAAACTGTGTGCAGTGACTGCTACCTGCTCCAGTAAGGAAGGGGTCATTTAACCTGACCTGTAAAACTGTCCAAGTTTAAAAAAAAAAAAAAAAAAAAGTCAAAAACAGCAGGGAAAAAAAAACGCATTGGCAGTTTGTGGCTATTTTCTGGCATAAAAAAACGCCAAACAGTGCTGTGTGGGGGCACCCTAAATCTCTATTTCTATTGACCAAGTCTATGAGGGTGACATCCTAGCTCAAAGTTTTCCAACAAAGTAACTAGAGACTTTTTTTAGTGAGGATTAAATGCGGAATTTGTAGAGCCATTTGGCAACTGTGCAAGCATGCTTCTTTAAAAGGAAATCTAAATTCCATCACTGAGGCCACAAAGGATGTGACTTGATGCAGACATACTCCTACTGCCTTTGCTGTGCACAATTTGTGAAACTGAAGATTTTGTATAGACCCCACCCTTAAGGTATTTTTGCAAAAATGCCTTGATCTGTATACAATCAATCTTGTGTCAATATGTGAAACCATAAACAAACATTTGGTAAATGCAGGTGCCTCTGTTATAAGTTGGTAAAATGAGAACATTAAAATCTGACAAAATATATAGATAGAAAAATCCAATAATCTAGAAAACCTTTACCTGTATATAAGTCTTTAGCACTTCCACTGATACTTCCTCCTAAAAATAAAGTACAATAGTTGCAGAAATCACAAAAAAAAATTGGGCAAAAAAAGGGGCAGATAAACACAACTATAAAGTTACAGTAAAAATTAAAGAAAAACCATTAGCGCTACATTATGCTCAGAACTAAAAGGTGGTTATGCTGCCCTGCAGCATGCACATCTCCAACCTCCTCTACCCTTCCTTTCCTGCTTTTGCTTACTGACATGCACCGATAGGACTACCTCCATGGCATTTGCTGTCTATGGAATTGCTGTCTATGGTCTGACACTTCTCCCTATTTGTAGGAAAGGGAATAGGTGCTTGAGTACTCACTCCAGAGGAAAAAAAAAAAAAAAAAAAGTGTATTCAAATAAATTGTACAGATCTGTAAAAGATTTAAATTAAAAAAAATCTCAATTCTTACAGTACTTAGCTGTTGTATGCCCTGTAGGAAGTGGTACTCTCTGCTGCCACCTATGTCCGTGATAGAAACTGTCCAAAGGGGTGGGGGGGTGGGGTTGTTTCTATGGGGAATTGCTACTGTTCATGAAACCTGTCACGGACCAAGGTGGCAGCAGAGAGAGCACCATAACACGCACAAGAAAATACATCACTTCTTTCTAGCAGCTTACAAAATGTGTACAACCTTCTCACACCAGCTGATTTGAAAACAATTTTATTTCTCCAGTACCCCTTTAAGGTGTTCAAAAGCTTGATGAAAGAAACAGAAGGACGTGATTTATTGGCTAAGATGACAGGTACTATAAAGACATAAAAGCCTCTACACTAAACACGACAAAATTAAAACGTTTTTTTGAACGTTTACCTTGGTTTGCAGTCCTAGCGTTCGGAAGAATAATATGAGATGGGTCATGAAACGGAGAAGATGACCAAGGAGCAGATTCTTTCCTTTTGACAGCCATTCACTGAATTCATCCATTAAACCTTTATTTTAAACATAAGTAAATTAGTTTGCAAATGGCAGGTTCAGTTACCAGTATAAAGTGTATGGGGGTCTCCTGAGACTTAACCGACAGATGAGGTTGGTGAAGACAGGCTGGTAGTAATGGAATTTCATTGCCCAACCCCTTCGTTCTAGGAGAGAAAAGCAATTGCCAGAGCAAAAGGACTTGGCGGACAGGAGACTTAACCGTCAGCCAAACAATCATTCGACCCAGAGTTATTGAAGGTGTTAGTCACCTTAAATTGTCAAATTGTCGTTATAACTTTCAAAATCTAAAACAGTAGATGTGATATAAAGCAAGTTTGTAATATACTATTTTAATTTATTTTTTTTTTAGTTATCATGGAAAACACAGCACTTCCTGTTTCCTGACTCTCAAAAAAAACAGATGTGAGCACTCACAGAGAGAAGGCAGTCATGTGTATGATGGACGCATTGAGCCGTGACTCTCTGTACTGGCGGGAATTCCTGGGTTTAGTCTGTTTTTTTTCAACCAGCACAAGTCAGAAAATCTGCCCTCAGGAGACTTGACCTGGATTTCTGGTAAGTTCAGCTTTGTTTTACAGCATAACAAAAATAATGAATATATATTGCAAACTTGCTTTATATCACATCTACTGTTTATTCAGATTTTGAAAGTTATAACGACAGTGACACTAGCTCTATACACTTTGCAATATTGGCAGTTCTTGTAAAATGTTATGCTGGTTGTTACAAGCTAACCGCTAACATAAAACATAAGATCACTAGAGGGTAAAAGTGAAAGCATTAACTAAACTTAGTTAAACTTCTATAGTATAGTTAAAATGTTTTTGCAAATACATTAAACTTGCCTTTTCTCTTGCAATGCCGCTCTTTTCCTCCCTGTTAAGAGCTTTGTCTAGGTGTATAACGTATAATACACACTATATAGTATATGTACACCTTGAGCCAAATTCTTCAAACTGTAAAACTGGTGTAAACTCCCCATAGCAAGCAGTCACAGTGCAGATTTAGACACTGGTGAAATGAAAGCTGAGCTGTTGTGAACAATGTAAACACAAATCAGTCCAACCACTGCTTTTAGAGCAGAGTGGTGGTTGGTAAGACGACAACTTGCTGTCAACATCGGGATGGAAAGAGCAACATATCAGGAAAAGGATGTTTTCTAAATAATTGTATTTGTAAAAATATTTAACTTGAAGAACCCTACAAGTTTAAACTGTTAGTGGAGACGGGAATACCCCTTTAAGAAAATACTGCAATGTATAAGGTAGCTCTAAATAGTAATTAAGTGCCCACTAGCTTTAAAATGTATTGAAATACAACATACTTTTACATGAATATGCCACAAATATTTGCACACATACCATCCACATCTCCTAGAATGATATACTTCTGAATAATATGGTAGTGCTCTTTATTCTCCTCCAACACCCTCTGGGGAAAATAAAATAAAAGATGGTTTCATGCCAGATTCTTTACAGTGCACACAAAAGCTAATGTTTTATTTGAGACAGAAAACAAACAAGAAAAGGGAAAAATGAACAAAGATAAGTTACAATGAATAAAATAACTGACATGCGGTGGGAATAAGAGAAAAAAAAAACCCTTAGTAAACTAAATGGCTTACCTTCTTGTCAGTAGCCTGTAGTTCCTCAAATACCCTCTCTAACGTCCAGCTAGAAAACAAAGCGATGCCGTACAATGAGAACCAGAGGCAGGCTATTTTGCCTGCCAGTCTTAGGACCCCATTACACTGAGCTATAATCTGCCAAAACAGGCTGTTTCGGTAGATTATTGCTCTGTGTAATAAAGACAGTGATTAACTGATAAAATGATCGGCTGATTATTGTCTTATTACAACCTATAAATCTGAGGCCTTAAAAAAAAAAAAGTTTATATACACCTCCCCACATTCCTCAGCTTTCTCCTCGCTTTTGCCCTTCAGAGTTGGTCTCCAAAGTGACAAGCCGCTCAGCCAACAACCGGCGGAGACGGGACTGCTGCGGCTGAGCAGCCTGTCACTTCAGAGGCTGGCTCTAAAGATCCACAGGCAGCTGCGGACAGTGGGCAGAAGCAAGGGGAACACTGGGGAGTATGGCGAGGTATATATAAACTATTTTACACTTTTAAGTCAAGTGCTGCACGATCATCAAACCATGTAATAGGCTTAGTAAACGAGTGCCGATCTAGCATTACCAATTGGGCGCTCTAATACAGCTCTTAGCCATAAAATTTCCCTTACTTTGCTTCCAAGTACTCCCTGGGCAATTCATCATCTTCTGTTGAGGAGATAAAAGAGGACCGAATTTCTTGTTCAACCAGAGTATCAACCATTACTCGGAAATGTGCCCAAACTGTGTCTTCCCAAGTTTCACAGACAGGAAGTAGCTGCACGTCAAAATAAATTCTTGTGTAAATCCACTAAGGTTTATGTATAGATGGTATTATATGTAAAAAGTAATGAATAATTTAACTTACAAATGCTGCATAACACACCTGAATCTACTTTATTGTTCTAGTAACCTTGTAACTTTAGTAGCAAAATTACATTTAAAGTGACACTGTAACCCCATTTTGTAATTTTTACATCATTAAAAACGTTTAAATGACTAATTTAGCTGTCTCCATACCTTATTTCAGATTGATCATGGTGCTTGTTCTTGTGAAAAAGTGTACTGTTATCCGCTTGTTACTGCGCCAGGCTTAGGCTTATGGTGCGTTTACACGCAACGATTATCGTGCGAATTTGCGCGATAACGATCGAATTCGAACGATAATCGTATGTGTAAACGCAGCGAACGATCAAACAAGGAACGAGAAATCGTTAATTTTGATCTTTCACATGTTATCAAATAGTCGTTCGCAAAAAATTCGCAGATCGTTCCGTGTGAACAGTCGTTCGCCGATTTAACCAATGTGCGAGATAGGCTTAAGCGTTCGCAAAACGATTTTCCGTATGATATATTGTACCGTCTAAACGCTGATAGTTATGAAAAAAAAATCGTTACTCCGACATAGTTAATTGTACGATCGGGCCAATTATCGTTTCGTGTAAACGCACCATTAGTCTCTAATGCGCCACATCGCCCCGCCCACATTAAGTGAAGTAATCACCGCATAGGCCCCACCCCCTTAGCGGCCATTGGTGTGGGTCAATCTTTAGGCTGGCCCTTCCAATGGCTGCTGAGGGGGCAGGGCCTATGCGGAGATGACGCCACAGACAGGGGCGGGGCTAAGTGGCGCTTAGCCCGTGAAGCCCCGCCCACATACCAATCCACAAATAACCACTTTTTACCAGAAAAAGCACCATGACGAATAATATAAAAGTCATTAAAGCTGTAACATTTACCCTTACACCTGAGGAGAGCAGTCAAAATGCAAAAAGGGGGTGACTGTCACTTTAAAGCAAGCGCTTCTAAAAACATTCACTAAAGAGAACTAGACAAACTACTGTATCACCATTTTCTGTATAACAAAACAGTGAGCTTATGTAAGCGTGCATCCATAATAGCTAGTTCAAGCATGAAAATCCTACCTGCTTGAGGTTTCCACTTAGGGTGGCATAAATTGCTCTTTCATATCTGCTGAACTGCTCCTGAGAAAAAAAAAGACAGATATACAAACCGTATGTTTCCAATATACACACACACCACACTCACAATCTTTAAAAAAAAGGCGTCCATAATTTTGAGGTAAAAATACGCCTGCATTTTAATATGTGCTTTATTGAAGTCAATGGGAAATTGGCCAGCAGTACAAAAAACATACAAAATAGTGTCCATAATTAAGACAATTGTGACAGATCTAAAGTTTTATTCAGATATTATAAAGATGGTGGCATGAACTGCTTAAATCTGAGGTCTCCAGTCTTTTGGGGGACAACAAGTGGGTGCTTACAGCATCCTAGCATCATATACATCCATTAACTACTGTCCTCAGCTTTTTAACCAGACTATGGCATGACGGAACTTACGGATTTATAAAAGTCTCAGGACCTCTCTGGTCGCCATCTCACAATATTCCAGTGCATTGACTATACAAGTGGCATAATCAGGCAACAGACTCATATTGGACACAAAATAGGGGAAGCCCGTCGGAAATGGAACCAAGCTCTGTCTGTAGAAGTTGTAAGTCTGTAGAAGACTAACAGATAAACATGACTGTCCGTGTGCCCTGTGCTGACTACACGCAGTTTTTGGTGACTCAGTTTTGGGCAACAGAACCAGTCTTAAATTAGTAGGTTGCTGGTATGGTGCTCATTCACATGTTTCATAAGTGCTCGAGGAAACAGCCGATATCCACTTATCTTGGCTCATACAGCATATGTCTCACAGTCCCAAGCCACGGCATAAACACTTGAATGGGAGTAAAGATAATCTGAAACTTCACTCACTTTTAGCTGTCTTCAAAGACTTTTATCCTTTGGCAATCAGGCAGTTTTCTGGCTGTGTGTAATGAGTACTGGAGGTGGCTAGCGTTCCTTCCCTTGCCATGACCTTTCAGGATGTAGGGCTCCCTTACTAAAGGCCCAATTACACCAGCAGATCTGACGGCAGATAATCTGTCTTTAGATCTGTTGGTGTAATAGGGCCTTCATGCACATGCCCTGCCTCCCAAAACATTAGGGCAGAGGAAGGAATACTAGCCTTGAGACATATGCTGACAGAACTTGTCTCTTTCATATGAAAATCCTTGTTCTACCTTAAGGGTGCGTTCACACCTACAGGATCTGCAGCAGATTTGATGCTGTGTTCAGTTATTTAAATGAAATCTGCTGCAGAAAATCAGCTGCAGATCCTGTAGGTGTGAACGCACCATTAACCAATATTCCCACCATCTGGCGGTTTCCCAGAGATAGTGATATCCTGTATGGAGTAAGGGGCCACCAGACCCAGTGGCTACCCTCATACAATAGGCAGGGTATACTAGGGTCATATTCTTGGCCAATGAGGACCATACCTACCTATGTACATTTTTTTGGATCTTTTCCTAGCTCCTCCTAGGAGAGACACTTGTTTGTATGCAAATTCACCCATGACAAAACACAGGATCCTTTATCTTACATCCACCACCTATCATTCCTTTTTTTCCTCTCTGTATACTACTATTCATGGGACCCATACCTATTAGTCAATAAAACTATATATATGTACAGGGGCCAGGCTTCACAGAACAAGAACACTTCTTTATTTGCTCTGACCCACAGACTGATATCTCCAATTAGAGTTCCAATCCGACGTCCACACACCACTGTGGTGATGCCTACACATAGTATATTACAGCTACTTACATCATCAGCCATACGCCAGCAGCAAGCTTTCCACACACAACGATATGGATTACCCTCTACTTGCTGTAATTCTCCACCTCCTTTAAGAAAAATTAAAATAAAGCTAAAACAGCTGCAATAAGTAATATTTAAGTAGAACAATCTTTTGCAGTGTTAAAATTTTTGAGGCTATACAGAATACTGCTATTTCCATTACTTTTGAAAATCCTGATCTACTAGCTTCTTCCCCACTGCATTTAGGGTGCCCTCACACCTACCGGATCCACAGCGGATCTCATTTCTGCGGATTCGAAGCGAGAACCGCTGCGGATCCGGTACCATTCACCCCTATTATAGCACATATTCGCAGTGGGATTGACATCCCGCTGTGAATATGTGCTTTAACTCCCTAGTGCCCACAGCCCCGCCGTCGCATCCCCCCATCCCGCCGCCGAGAGCATACAGTACCTGCTCGGCGGCGCGGCTGCAGTGAGGCTGCCGGCTCCGGTCGCGCTCAGATCAGCTGAGCGGGACCGGAGCCAGGAACCTCACTGCAGCCGCGCAGGTAATGTATGCTCGCGACGGCGGGCCGGAGATGGGTGATATTTTCCGAAATATTACCTGTACCACGAGCCACACCTGAGAGACAGCGGGAGATTAGGGAGGTAAATAAGTGGCTCAAGAGCTGGTGTAGGGTAGAGGGGTTTGGGTTCATGGAGAACTGGGCCGACTTCTCGGTCGGTTACAGGCTCTACGGTAGGGACGGGCTGCATCTCAATGGGGAGGGTGCAGCCGTGCTGGGGGAGAAGATGGCTAAGAGGTTGGAGGAGTGTTTAAACTAGGGACCGGGGGGGAGGGCAACTACAATATAGTAAGTAAAGACAGAGTAGATGGAGAGCTGGGCCTAGATTATGGAACTGGGGGTGCAGCGGCGGGAGGGGTTAGAATAGTCACTAGTGATAAAAGGAAAGGGAATATGGACAAATATATTAAATGTATGTATACTAATGCTCGAAGCCTCACTAATAAAGCTGAGGAATTAGAACTCATAATGGTTGAAGAGAAATATGATATAGTGGGGATAAGCGAGACATGGCTGGATGAGACCTATGACTGGGCCGTTAATATCCAGGGTTATAGTCTATTCAGAAATGACCGTAAAAATAAGAAAGGGGGAGGGGTCTGTCTATATGTTAAATCATGCCTTAAGCCTATTCTGCGGGAGGATATATGTGATGATAATGTGGAGTCTCTTTGGGTAGAAATAAGGGGAGGGACGAAGAATAATAAAATTCTTATAGGAGTGATTTATAAACCGCCAAGTATAGTGGAAGAATCAGAAAATCTTCTTATAAGACAAATAGATGCGGCAGCGAAGCAGGGGGAAGTCATTATTATGGGGGACTTTAACTACCCAAATATCAACTGGAAAGCAGAAACCTACAGCTCTAGGAAGGGAAGCGTGTTTTTGGAAATAGTAAAAGATAATTACCTTTCCCAACTAGTAGAGGAACCAACAAGAGGGGGGGCCCTTCTGGACCTGATCTTAACCAATAGGCCCGACAGATTATCAAAAATAGAGGTGGGGGGTCACCTAGGTAATAGTGACCATAACATAGTAAGTTTTCAATTATCCTTCAATAAAATGATTAGCAGAGGGGCTACAAAAAACATTAAATTTCAGGAAGGCTAATTTCCAAAAACTAAGAGAGGACCTTGGGAACATAGACTGGGACAATGCCTTCAGAAATAAAAGTACACAAGAGAAATGGGACATATTTAAGAGCATCCTGTGTAAATCGTGTGAACGACACATACCATATGGGAATAAACGTAGTAGAAATAAGAGAAATCCAATGTGGTTAACTACAGCTGTAAGGGGTGCAATAAATGATAAGAAACAAGCATTCAGACAACTAAAACAAGAAGGTAGTGGGGAAGCATTGAGCAACTATAGACAGAAGAATAGAATGTGTAAAACGCAAATAAAAGAAGCAAAAATAGCAACAGAAAGAAGGATAGCCAAAGAAAGTAAAACAAATCCCAAAATGTTCTTCACCTATATAAATAACAAAAGACTTAAAACCGAAAATGTTGGTCCCCTCAAAAATAATCTGGGTGTAATGGTGGAGGGGGAAGAGGAAAAGGCCAATCTACTAAATACATTCTTCTCTACTGTATTCACAGAGGAGAATCCCATAACAGACGATATGACTAGGGATAATGTTAATCCTCCCATAAATCTCACCTGCCTAACACAACAAGAAGTGGGGAAACGCCTTAAAAATATTAAAATCCATAAATCACCGGGCCCAGAAGGTATCCATCCTAGAGTTTTGCAAGAATTAAATACTGTGTTAGACAGACCGTTATTCCTATTATTTAAAGATTCTATTACGACAGGGATTCTTCCACAGGACTGGCGCATAGCTAATGTGGTACCAATATTCAAGAAGGGGTCAAGGAGTGATCCTGGAAACTACAGGCCCGTAAGTCTAACATCTATAGTAGGTAAAGTATTTGAGGGGATTGTAAGAGATGCTATACTGGAGTATCTTAATGAAAATAATCTTATGACTCAGCACCAGTATGGATTTATGATGGATCGGTCCTGTCAGACTAATCTGATCGGCTTCTATGAAGAGGTAAGTTATAGACTGGACCTGGGGGAGGCTGTGGATGTTGTGTATCTGGACTTTTCAAAGGCATTTGATACTGTGCCGCATGAAAGGTTGGTCTACAAAATGAGGATGCTGGGACTCGGGGAAAACGTATGCAAATGGGTAAGTAACTGGTTGTGTGATAGAAAACAGAGGGTGGTCATTGATGGAACATATTCAGATTGGGTTTTAGTTACTAGTGGGGTACCACAGGGGTCAGTGTTGGGTCCACTTCTTTTTAATATTTTTATTAATGATCTTGTAGAGGGGCTACAGAGCAGAATCTCCATTTTTGCAGATGATACTAAACTGGGTAAAGTAATCAGTACAGAGGAGGATAATATCATATTACAGAGGGATTTGGAGAAGCTAGAGGCTTGGGCGGAGAAATGGCAAATGAAGTTTAATGTGGATAAATGTAAGGTTATGCATTTGGGCCATAGAAATAATAAGTACAGTTATGTGCTAAATAATAAAACACTGGGTAAAACTACTTCCGAAAAGGACCTGGGGGTATTGGTGGACAGTAAACTCAACTTTAGTGATCAGTGCCAGGCAGCAGCTGCCAAGGCTAATAAAATAATGGGATGCATCAAAAGAGGTATAGATGCTAAAGATGAGAACATAGTTTTGCCTCTTTATAAATCACTGGTCAGACCACACTTGGAATACTGTGTACAGTTTTGGGCACCGGTATATAAGAAGGACATAGGTGAACTGGAGCGGGTGCAGAGGAGGGCAACAAAGGTCATTAAGGGAATGGGTGGGTTACAGTACCAGGACAGGTTATCACGCTTGGGGTTATTTACGCTAGAAAAAAGACGTCTTAGGGGCGATCTGATCACAATGTACAAATATATGAATGGACAGTACAGAGATTTTTGTAGTGGTCTTTTTACTCCTAGGTCTGTAACAATGACAAGGGGGCATCCTCTACGTCTAGAGGAAAGAAGATTTCATCATCAGCATCGACGAGGGTTCTTTACTGTACGAGCGGTAAGACTGTGGAACTCTCTGCCACATGATGTTGTCATGGCTGATTCAGTAAATAAGTTCAAGGGAGGCCTGGATGCTTTTCTTGAAAAATATAATATTACAAGTTATGGGCATTAGATTTCTGGTGATACGTTGATCCGGGGATTGTTCTGGTTGCCATTGCAGTCGGGGGAGGGGGGGGGGGGGGGGGGGGGGGGGGGGGAGTTTCTCCCTGTGGTGGGGCGTTTGTCTTCTGCCCCATAGGGGTTTTTCGCCTTCCTGGATCAACACAGTAGGATTTTCCTAGGTTGAACCTGATGGACTCTTGTCTTCTTTCAACCTTATTTACTATGTTACTATGTTACTATGTTACTATGTATGTAATGGGGGGGGGGGGGGGGGGATGTGGCCGGGAGATGGGGGGGGGGTGGGGGAGCAGATGTGCCGCCGCCGGGGATGGGGGACGCAACGGCGGGGCTGCGGGCACCAGGGAGTTAAAGCACATTCACAGCGGGAGGTTAATCCTGCTGCGAATATGTGCTATCATAGGGGTGAATTGATACCGGATCCGCAGCGGTTCTCACTTCGAATCCGCAGAAGTGAGATCCGCTGTGGAGGCACCCTTAGTCTGGTTCTCCTGAAACACCAGACTGATCATGCAGTCCCAGTGCAATATGAGTATGTGATTTCTCTGCAGCCAGTGAAAGAATGATCAAGAAAGCCCTTACCATAGGAAATGACACTCGCAAAGGAGACTGATTACCAAGAAAATGAATACCACCTTTAGTTATGTTTGGGTCATGATAAAGCTTCCATCCCTCTAATGTAGCCGCTCTCCAGGCTTGACCACATCTTTTACATAAGCGCTGAGCCTAACAAAAGGAATACAGTATTGTTAGTTATTCTTTAAAAGAAAAAAAAAAAAAAAAAGAAAGAAAAACTGCATCAAATGGAAGACAGATTATCCATTTTCCTTCAACTAACAAAGCATAAGTATCAGATAAAATTTGGGATGGAAGTGATCCTTTAAAACTAAGGGCCCTATTACACGGGATAATTATCGTGCAAAAAATCGTTAAATCGTTCGAATTTAAACGATAATCGTTCTGTGTAATCGCAGGCAACGATCGAAAAATTGTTCTTATGTCGTTGATTTAGATCGGAACCTAAAATTCCGCTGTAATTCCACATTTGCTCAAGTTCCGCATTTTTTCACTAATCGTTCAGTGTAATTGCACATTGTTTATTGTTTTTCTGGGATCAGAAGGAATGAACGATCATAGTAACGATCGTAACTTACGATTATCGTTCTGTGTAATATGGTGAACGATTTCAGGTTAACGATAAACAATCTCGTTTGCGAACGTTAATCGTTAAAATGGCTAAGTGTAATAGGAACCCTAAGACTACGCTTTAGAATATGTGCTACAAAAAGGGGATCCAGGTTAGATTTCAACCAAGATTTCATTATGAAAAGAATAAAACCGTGCAACCAAATTCCACAGAATATTTTACTTCATCAGTCATGCCAGCTCTGATCAAAGTGAAGAGGTACTTCAAAAGTCTGATGTCATCTTCACGGTCAAGATCATCTAAGGGAAGCTTCTGTCTTATGGGTGCATCAGGATCCTACAACAAAGGGCAAAAAATGCATTTGATTAACTATGTGTAAAAGAATGCAATATCCTCCATACAGCATATCCTTCATTCTCTCTGAAATACACTCATATGCCTGCTTCCAATTAACTGGCCGCTGCTCCTCCCCGGGTGCTGGAAAGAGCTAGATCCAGTCCTGGGAAACTGGGAGAATTACTCTCTCATATACAACTACTGAATATCTGAAATTCTAGTATTTATTACCCCCCCCCCCCCCCCCCCAATTTACCATGCAGGATCAACAACATTTTATTAGCCAAACTATAAAATCTCTCAAAGTTATAAACACTAACTTAAGTGCATGCACCTCTGGTTATCAGGTCTTGCAATCTGCGCTGGATTAAGGGTGCCTTTACACAGATTTATCTGACAAATTTGAAGACAAAACCAGGAACACAATAAACAGGGAACAGGTCATAAAAGGAAAAACTGAGATTGGTCTTTAAAACCATTCCCGGCTTTGGCTTTAAAATTCTGTCAGAAATCTCTGAGTAAAGGTACCCCAAGCAACCTCAATTGCTGTCTTTGCAGTTTCTTTCCCTGGAAATTCCCAAGGAGCCTATGTCCGTCAATGACACATGCAAGAAGGAAAATGCGTACGCACCATAAAATTCTCTTAAGTAGATTGGGACTCTTAAAACTTAACCTGTTCTCCACATATGCATTTTAGCGAACTAACATTTGCGCAGCTGCTGCTCATACAGCATTGCCTAAACTGGATATCGATTGGTTTTGACAATCCTATATACTTTGAATGGAGCGGATGCATGCATCCATCCCTAACTACATGACTATTCTAGCTGGGGCTCACAAATGAAGAAAACTAGATCAGCGATGTGAACATGGCTCTAATTCTTCAGCTTTATTTCACGTGACGCATAAAATCAAACAGGACATCTTGTGGTGAACCCAGACTGGAACACCAATGTGTTTCTAGTGATAAAACACCCTTAGTCATGGTTGGCAAAGCTGGGGTGCTCTTACAGTTTATACATACCAGTTCTGTGACCAATGGTCGCTTACTTCCCAATATTGAAAAGCTTTTTTGTTTCAACGTATGCAGGGTATTTTCCCTACGGAATAAAGCAAATAAGAGAATAAAGCCAACATTGCTGAGGTTGGAACACAGCAGTTTTGTTTCTGGAAATCTGCTACTGCCGTTTTTGTACCAAAACCAGATATGAATTCAAATGGGATGGAAATTATAAAGGGAGGACTTAAACTTTACATTTTGATCCACTTCTGTTTTTTGGCACAAAAACTGCAGCGGCAGTTTTAAAGTGTCACTGTCGTGAATTTTTTTTTTGCAGAAATCAATAGTCCAGGCGATTTTAAAAAACTTTGTAATTGGGTTTATTATCCGAAAAATGCATTTTTATCATGAAAAAGCAGTTTGAAGCTCTCCCCCCTGTCTTCATTGTTCTCCTATGGAGAGAGCTAAAGAAAAGACCAAAACAGGACAACAAAGAGTTAATCTACAAATCCCTCACCCGTTATCTGTTCTGACCATCACCAGTGACCTGTCTGAGCTCAGATTACAGATGTCACCCAGCTCCTTGCCTGTAATCCTCTGTTATCTGCTTTCTGCTGCCGGCTAACTCCCTCCTTCCTCCTCCCCCCTCCCCTCTCCCTAGAACAGACAGGGGACGTCTCCTGCAACAAGTCACAATTTTCAGATTTTTCAGAGTGGATGAAAAAGAGGAAGGAGGGGGGGACCTGGGAAAAGGCTTTTTACATGCAGATAATGGCAGATTTGGCTAATAAACCCAATTACAAAGTTTCTTAAAATCGCCTGGACTATTGATTTCTGCAAAAAAAAAAAAATACGACAGTGACTCTTTAAAAAAAAAAATCTTCCGAAAATCTGCAGTGTGCACAGATCAGTGTGTGTGTGTGTGTGTGTGTGTGTGTGTGTGTGTGTGTGTGTGTGTGTGTGTGTGGAGACGGGGTAAGATCTCAGTGTTGGGTTTGTTTTTCACTTGTGGTCGCATAGGAATTGGAATCTGTAGGGCCTTACTTGTGGTGCTCTATTCATTACCTGGCTGGCCGCTGAGGGGGTTACAAACAGTCTCTCCTCCATTATACTATAAATCATATTATACTACATCTATGCTGTCACTGCATTGCAGGTTAAACACTTGTCATTGCTATAATTTCAGTGACCACTAGATGGTAGTGTTGCAATTGGTATACATAATATTGCAGCACTTATAATTTCTAATTTTATATTGATTTACCACACAGATCTTTCTCCCCCTCTGGCCTTGTGTTATCTGTGTCTTTTCCCATGAAATTCCCTAGTTTTTATCAATTTTTTGTACATGTAAATAAAGGACTGTTCTACTTCTAAATAATTGTGCAATTTTTTTCGGTTTTCTATATGGTTTTGTTGCACTGTATGTTGTTTATGCAGGACTTTCTTTTGGGTTGTATGTGAGCAAGTTTGTTTTGCAGCACTCCTCTGTGTACCATGTTATCAAGTACAGCAAAAAAAAAAACACCAAAAAACAAAAACAATGTAGCCACAAGCTGACACCTGGGCCATTAAAGTGAATAGACCTGCTGCTGTGTGCTTAGGTACACTTTAAAAAACCCTTTATTTTACAGGATGCTGATACATAGTTGGGACACACAGCAATTACACTATGTGAACCCATCTTATCTCTAAACAGTCTAGGGCTCTCTCCAGTAAGCACTCCCAGAGAGGGCTCTCGCAGTCTCCTGAATGGACACAAACTATCAATCCAAACACCAAGCAAACAAGACTTTTTACAAGATAATCAGTACATGGTATAGTGCTGTGCAGAAGTATAATCATCCAGACATAAAAACATGTATATTGCCCAGATCAAGGCAAGAGCCACATTACACCGCCTGATTAACATGGTAAGCAAGTGCCGATCTCAGGACTTGGGACAGTGCTGCGGGCATGGATTGAGTGGCTTGTCACTTCAGAGACTGCTGTGGTGAGCGGGAAACAGGGAGCAGGACTCCAGGGGAGCCTGGACAGGTATATCTTTATTATTTTAATTTGCATCATCAGCCGTGAGCCACACATCACTATTAAATTTAGCGATGTGCGGCTGGCGGGCAATAATTTTTAAACTTGCTAAAAGATCACAATAAGCAGATGATCGGCTCTTAAGCTGATCGTTGTCTTTACTACATGCAGCAATAGCTGTCCGAATTGTCCTGATTCGGCAGATCACTCTGTGTAATAAGGCTCCAAGTCTGGAGAGAAGGACCTATACCTTCTGCTTCCTGCTGAATCCACCTATGGCTTTGGCTAAAACCTGCAGTGACAGTTTTCCAAAAAAAACAGATGTTTGTCGGAGCAGCCCCAAAGGGCAGTCGTATTTAGATAATTACATGCTACTTTAACACAATGTGCCAATGGCATCCACTTTATTACATACCAGTATACTGCTTTAGCATAAAACTCAATGTTCTCAGAGAAATCACCAACATCATCCTTGGCAATGCTTTCCAGCCAATCTACTACCAGCTTTAAAAAAAAAAAAAAATAAAATAAATTATATATAGATAACTAGATCCTAGAGAGAATTCCAAAGCACAGTCTGCACATATAAACAGTGACGTCTAATGTAAAAGGTCATGGTCACCCTTAACACACACTAATATATTATATATATATATATATATATATATATATATATATAACACACACTTTGAAGCAGGTGTCCTGGATATCCATCGATTAGAGAAATTTGTCTGGCTCCATGGACACTAACTGAAAGTGAATCCATCCCACGAGGGAAAAAACAAAAACAAAAGAAAACCCAAACACATAAGTGGGGGCTTAGAGGAACTGGACTTAGAGGAACTACAAGTAGTGGACCATGAATGCCAGAAGGAGCGGGGCTTGCAAAAGGCAGAACATTTGCCTTGAGAGGAAGAGGTCCTGTAGGACCCTTTCTCCAGTCCACTCCTAAAGGTTGCTATTTTGCAATGGGAATCCTGGCGTCTTGGATACTGTTGGGGAAAAAAAATTACATTATACAATTGTTCCCAAAAAGAATGGAACAGAACTGCAGCAGACCCTTGGTGTTCAGTGACTGCTCCAGCCCAGGGCTGGATCGCCAGGATGGAGTAGCGGGCGTCATTACTCACGGCCTGCTACAGGGTGGTGTCCCCAATCACCAGCATTCCCCCTCCACCTGTCGCTATCACTCATGGCCTGCTGCAGGATAAATAGTGCCCCCTCAGTCTCCCATTTAATATATAAAATGTTTATCAGACTTCAATTTCATACCTTAAAGACAAAATACCATACCTGGCTCTGTCTTACAAGTGAATCCCGTTCAAAGAGTTTGTCCATAATCATTTTTTCACTGGCATTTGGCGCCTGATTAGGAGAGAAAAAAAAAATAAAATAAATCATAACAATTGAAAGTCTATAAACTGTTGAGCACTTTCCAAGTAAGTGCCCAAACAGTTGAGCTCTACCTGTGACAGTCATAACAAAAGCTACAATACAATGGTGTCTGGAAAGGGGTGGGGGGGGGTGAGAAACAGGGCAGGGAGGACATGTCATAACAGATAGCCTGGTCTGGCTGATATCAGTAAGTTTGGCAAGGTTTATGTAAAAGGCATTTTAAGAGGAGTTATCCAGGATTAGAAAAACATTGCTGCTTTCTTCCAGGAACAGAATGACTCGTCTCTAGAGACTAGCGAACCGGGTTCGAGTCGATCCGAACCCAAACGTTCGGCATTTGATTAGCGGTGGCTGCTGAACTTGGATAAAGCTCTAAGGTTGTCTGGAAACATGGATACAGCCAATGACTATATCCATGTTTTCCACATAGCCTTAGGGCTTTACCCAACTTCAGCAGCTACCGCTAATCAAATGACGAAAGTTCGGATCGACTCGAGCATGCTCAAGGTTCGCTCATCTCTACTCGTCTCCAGTTTGGGTGAGGTTTTGCAATTCAGCTCTATTCACCACTATGGAACAGAGTTGCAAAACCACACCCAAATTGGAGTGAAGAGTGGTGCTGTTTCGGAAAGAAAGCTGCCATGTTTTTGTAAGCCTGGGTAACCGTTTTAAGTAAGCCAATCCCTATAAAAACATTCCAATGCTAACTGCACATGTAAAATGGTAGATGCAATTTTTTTTTAAGGTGCTGAAATTTTTGCATAAAAAACCTACTCTAAGGACAGGCCATCAACATTTGATCATTGAGGACCCACATTTACACCAAATCATCTAATTTAAGGGGCTGTGGCACTCATGTGAACACAGACTCTTTACTTTTCTAACAGACATAGCTTTGTACATTCAGTAATTGGTCCATCTGATGTTGCACTGCAATGAATGAGAAAAGATGCAACAGGTACAATCTCTACAGAAAGTACAGAACTGTACTTTGTAAGAAAAGAGGCTGCAAGGAGCACGTCATTTTAATCAGCTGATCAGTAGGTGTCCTGGGAATCAGAGACCCGCCTAGTAGTAATAGCCTATCCTTGGGGAGAAAAGGAGGGGCGGGGAATACCAAAAAAAAAAAAAAAAAAAAAAGACTTAAATCTATAGTGGTGTGAAAGGAAGCAGATGATCTGCAAAGAATTGAACTTTTAAAAGATCTATTGGGTAAGTACACAACCTTGAATCATGCGTTTTAGTTTGGTTATGTTATTTAAAAAGACAACTTACCACAATATCAAACATATTTTCATCTTCCAATGCAGACTGTATGCGGTCTCTAAATGAAAAAGGAGTGTTTACATGTGAACGGAAAGCATTGTAAGGTTGTCGAAAGCCATTACACAGTAAAGTGGCTTTTATATAATATGACTGAGTTTCATAGCACTAAAAGGATAAGAGGAACAGTACATACTAAAATAGGCTTAACTGAACAAGGAGAAAAAAACATTCAAATTCATTCAAATACGTTAAAGGTGAAGTTGGGCAGGATTATAAACACATTTACGTATGTCATGATAACCTAATAGGTGGATATTAAAGAGATAGTGTGGACTTGCTGCATTATTGTTCTGGTTCTTGTACAAATGGCACAGGATGAACTGGTTTCAACAAGTAAATAAAAGATTTAATCTAAAAATAGCTCTGGACTGATGCGACAATCATTTATTCCCTAATACCAGACAATCCTCCTAAATAGAAAGCTCTAATCTTAAAATAAAAAAATCTTTGATCCAATTGCTGACAGCAAGTGAGGCTGCTATATCAGAAATAAAAAACTAAATGTCACAACTGACCACAGCTTTGTAAAGGTTTAAATTGACGGTGTTCCAACAAGAATGGATGTAAGATAGAGTTCAGACACTTTTGGCCCTGCTGCCTATACAGCTTGGATTATTACACTGCCTTAGTTTTGCTAATCACTGCAAAGAAATGTGTTGCTGCCCTCCTATAACAATGCTGTAAAGAAAAATGAATTGAAATACTTTTATGAGTAATAAGATGCATAGAACACTTGCAAATCTCAGCGAGAGGACAAACCTGTATAGAGACGCAATCAACCTCCAGGTTACCATTTCTTGTCTAAGTAGCCATAAGACACTGGCAGTTTTAGAAAACTTTTGCTGTCCTGGAGTAACACGATTGGCAATCTTTTTCAGTAGGCTAACCTAAATAGAGGAAAAAAATTTGACATGGCCATATTTTGTCAGTATTACTCCTGGTGCAAAACACTGAACAGGTCAATGAAATGAGGCCTTATTCTCATCAGTTACTGAATTACAAAATCCTTTAGGGACAGTTTTCAGTCTTCTAAAGGTCCTATTACACAGGATAATTTTAGTAAACAAGCACCAATCTGCTAGATTGCCACTTGTTTACTAGACCTATCACATGGCCTGATAATCAGGCCGTAAGGGCTGCATGGACATAGGTAGCGATATCCATGCAGCCCTTGCCCAAACACCTGATACCTTACCTCTCCCCACTCCCGGTCTTCTCTCCTGTGCTCCTCAGCTTCCCGGTCCCAGCAGCAGTGTCTGAGCAGCCTGTCAGCTCAGAAGCTGCAGACGATGGGACCAGGAAGCTGCAGAGCACAGGAGAGAAGAGTGGGAGAGGTAAGGTGTCAAGGTGTTTGGGCAATTAGCTGTTGGCCATGCATTGCTATTACATGTAGTGATGCATGGTCGGCCCCCAACGATTTTAGGTCCAAACCTAAACCAATAATCCTTGTGGTCGGCTGATCATTTGTCTATTACTTGGAGCGAAAATCCTCCGATTATCGCTCAGTGTAATAGGGCCCTAAGGGCAAAAAAAAGCACTAGCCAAGAATGGTCAGATAAGGATACAAGTGTAGGGGACTTTTAGATCCAAAATTATGAATTACTGTTAGTGGCAAAAAGATTTTATGCAGCACTACTTTGACTGTATACCAATGCACCATCCAGCAGTGGAAAAGTAGACTCAATCCAGATGTTTGGGTATTCTTGGTTACGAACTGTGTGTGATGGAAATGCATGTAACCTTATTCTGATCCAATGAAGGTCACCCACGCTTCAAGGAAATATGCGTCATTATCAAGGCTAACTGGAAGCAAACTTCACAGCTGACCCGGAAGCAGCTGTCCTGGCAGGTACTTTTTAAAATCAGCAAAAAATAAATAAACTGAACAAACCCTATAAAAGAAATCTAAAGTTTAAACACAGAATTAGGGATTGCTTTAATAGGCCATGCTGCTACTTCTAGTTTTGTATAATGTTGGCACGAGTATTCTGTACTCATTACTAACCTGTACCTAAACCACCAACATGAAAGCTAAATTTTGTGAGTACTCACTGTAAAATCCTTTTCTTGTCAAGTTCATTGGGGACACAGAAGATCAAGGGTATAGGCTGCTGGAACTAGGAGGCGACAGTGAGCAAAGTACAAATGTAAGCCCCATGCGACACAGGTTATACCCCTCCTGAGGGACTGAGCTAATCAGTTTGTATGCAAGCAATAGGGGTAAACTAGGAGAAGCCAACATTAGGTTTCTTTGTTATATATTTTTAGCACTATTGCACTTTATATAGGTTCCTACATGACTATGATTGGGAGTTACTATTTGGACAGCCACCTGGTCCCTAGTTTACCACTTTTTTATACTCTGATATTTAATTGTTTGTATATTATCTGCATAACCATAGTATAGTTACACTTCTGTGTTTTACTACTCGGATAATTCTATTTGCTCAGTGTTTCCTTGGCATATACTGGTACACTGATTTTTTTTTTTTTTTTTTAATGTCCATCATCATGTTGGTGTTTAGGGTTTCTCAATAAAGTAATTTGTGTATATACATATTTATCTTTTGTGGGGTGCATCATTTAAGTGTCCATTCTTTGTTGCGGATTCTTACCTCACCACACTCCCCCGGTGTCTTCGGATTCCATGCTGAACGCTACCATCATTGGCAGCGACAGCCTGCTCAGCCAATTACTGGCCGCAGCGCTGTCCCCTCTCAATCAGTGATTGGCCAAGCAGACTGTCACTGCCGAGACAAGTCTGTCTCAGCAACGTTCAGCAGGGGGCCCAAAGGCACCAAAAGACGACACTAGGGGAGCATGGCAAGGCAAGAATAAAACGTTTATTAGGTCAATTATAGCTGGTACCTGGATGATCATTAGGCTGCTAGGTGACAGCAGAGCTCTGCTGTCAGGGTCTCAATAGCATGGTGGAATTGAAAGAAAACATAAGAAGCTACCAGAAACTCGCGTGTTTGCCTCCTACGTACACCAAGCTGACAAGTGATTTGATTGGTTCCTGCAGGAGAGGAGTAGTCTGTGCAGGAGGAGCTAACACTTTCTCTGCCTAGTGTCACCTCCTACTGGTAGCAGCCTATAGCCATGATCTTCTGTGTCCTCCAGTGACATGAAATGAGAACGTAAATACACAACATTACATAAATTAAAAAGCTTACCTGTTCACTGCACATATTTTCATACTCTCCTACAAGATCAAAAACCGCACTGGAAGGAAGCTTTTGAAAGGACTTCAGGAACTCTTCATACAGACTCATTGTTGCTGAAATCACAACCATTATGTAAAAAAAAGTTAATAAATAAGTGGATGGTTTTCCTAAGTTAGTGAAAAATTAGCCTACTGCTAAAAGTTGTTCAAATAATAAATAGAAATAGTCTGAACAATCCAAGACAAAACTTATTTCTTTTGTCAGAGCTGGATGGGGGGGGCTTGTTGTTCCAATCTTGTTTTTTGGGAGGTGGATTAACAAAGTTCTGCCATTCTTGTATTTAAATTTTGACAGCATTCACCATGCGGGAAAAAAAAATAGTTTGGTGTTGCGTAAATTTGCTGAATAGTTCAGATATGTTCCCCAAACCTGTACACTCGCCATTTCACTCGCTGTTCGCTGAAAAACTTGGATGCAGCCCTGAGTCATTGAAAGTCTGTTTAACACTACTCACAAAGGATGTGGCAATATCAAATATGTACAAGTTTTGCTATTTTACATTTTATAAGGGGAATTAATGTATAGAGGGGTTATCAAAAATCTTTTTATCTTTTTAAAAAGTCTTACAAGGGGACTTTCATCAGCGATTCTACTAATGTCATTAGGGCTGGGCGATATTGGCCTAAATCAATATTGTGTTTAATCGTACATGTATCCGCGGTAACAATTGAGTGATAATTATGACACTTCCCTTTTTGCAAGCCACACCCACTTGGCCGTGCCAAGCTGGCGATATTTTGTTTCAATAAATCAAAAAAATAAATAAGGAACTCGCTGAACATCAACACAAGATTGTGCCATTTAGTCTATATTCATTATCTCAGCAGAGACCTGAACGTGTATACACAGGTACGCAGCTACGTACATACTACAGTTGTAGGAGCAGTGTAGACTAGGAAAGTAAACCCCGTTACCGTACAAGACATCACCTCTCTACACCGATAGTAATAATCCTATAACTGTACAGGATGTCACCTCTGCACTCTGTTTACACATGGATACCATAATCCTATTCCCACATGTGACAACTCCTGGCAGAGCATTCTCACAAATGATGATAGTATTCAGAACTTTTCGCTACTCTCATTCATTCATTGCAAACCCTTGACTTACAACACTGTCCCATATCATCCTACATGACAGGTCTTTGCAGAACATTCCCCCCCCCCCCCCAACAAGAGCACCCTGCAGAGCATACCCATGCAGCACATCTCCTCCCCCCCCCACCGCACACACACACACACACACACACAAACACTCCCTGCAGAGTATTTACAAATTTTACTTCTTTGGAGAATTCCTGGGGATGACTTGGGTAGGGTACATGCTCATACCACACTCAGCTCGGGCAGACACGCTCCCCTCCCGGCAGCTTGCACATGGAGCTCCACGGTCGCTGAAGCAGGTCGCAGCATGGACCGCAGGGGCCGCTGGGGAGGGTGATAGTGTCGCTGCGCCTCCCTGAACCTGCTGTACAGCTGCAGCACTCGCAACGCTATCACCCTCTCCCACGACCCCTGCGGTCCGTGCTACCTGCTTCTCCAGCGACCAATACCGCAGATACCATCCTGGAAAAGTTGGTCGGTTAACCGACACCAGTGACGGTATTGGTATTTTCACGGTATACTGCCAAGCCCTAAATGTCATGATGCAATATATTATGCTGACAGGCTATGTACACAGCCATAGCCTCAGCATGGCTGTATACCGATAAATGCATTGCAGGTCCCTGGCGATCAGGTACCAATGAGGTGATATTTTAAAAAAAACAAAACAAAAAAACCAAAACATCCAGGTACAGACACCCATGTCAGCTGTGCTTAGCAGGGGGTCTTCCGTACACCTCTCGTACTTCCTGAGGGGTGGCTATTTTTACATAATCTTCTCTTTTTGGTTTGTATTGCTGATTCTATTTGTACAGACTGTGCACCCAGTATTGTGGCCGTGTGTATCCCTATTTTTTTTGGTTAGCATTCACAGAACAAAGCCATCATGTAATACAACCAGGGAAATGTGATTAGCAAGCCGTTCTTTGCTGGAATTCTACACTGATTCCTGTGACAGTTATTCTTTAAAGTGACACTGTCACCACCTTTTTGCAATCTGACATCTCTACACAGGTGTAAAAAGGTAAATTTAGTGGTTTTCATACCTTATTTTATATCATACGTCATGGTGCTTGTTCAAGTAAAAAGTGTTTTTTTATCAACTGCAGATTGCATTAGCGCCACTTAGCCCCACCCACAACGCCACAGTTGGCTCCGCCCCCTCGCCAGCCATTGGAACAGGCTGGCCGAAAGGTCTAGACCCCACCCCCTTTACATTGGCCAACCAATGGGCGTCAAGGGGGAGGGGCCAATTGCCACTTAATGCAATCTGCAGTTGATAAAAGGACACTTTTTACTTGAACAATCACCATGACGTATGATATGAAATAAGGGATGAAAAACGCTAAATTTACCCTTTACACCTGTGTAGAGATGTCAAAATGCACAAAGGGGGTGACAGCGTCACTTTAATGCACTTTAGCCATAAACACACAACATCCTTTGGAAACCTGCTTTGTGTGAACGTGGCCCAAATATATCTTTGCTTCTTACCAGCCTCTCCTGGATCTTCCTCTCTCATCATGACCGCACTGAGTGTGATGTCTTCAGTAAAGCTGGGACTATCAAATGTTGTAAAAGCACTGGTTCGCTGAGGGGAAAAAGTGGCTGTGTATGCACTATCATCCAGATTAGGAAGCTACAAAAATAAGATATATAAGGAACAATCATGTTTTCACCAAAGAGAGAAAGAATCAAACTGCTATTAACGATTAATGCAGAATTCCTATGAAAAAAAAAAAAGACAGAAATGTGCAGGAAAAAGGGTATACTTACCAGTCCTCATGCCCCATTGTGCTGTTCCAGAGTCCAGTTGATAGCCACAAACACAAAACCTCCTTCAGCTCCCCCAGCTGATCAGTTGTTCATTCAGGCAATCATTGACCAGGGCGAAACAACACCCCATTCAATGACTGGCTGAGCAAGCAATCGGCAAGGCATTGACATTGCAGCTGAAGGCGAAAATGACAGCCAGCGAGGCCAGACAGAGGCGCAACAAAGGTATGGGGATGGGTAAGTATACTTTATTATGTTCCTGCACCCCCCTGACCTCTATTTCATGAGACTTTTCTTTAAGGTGAAAGCATAAACATGAATTTTGGGACAAATAGTCACAGAAACCACCCACCGCAGAAATATCAAGCAGGCGTCCAGGAGTCTGGACTAAACGAGGGGATCTGCCAGCTGAACCCAGAATTGCAGACACATCTGGTGGTCTAGCTGTGTTCCAGGGCTGTGGAGTCACTGTAAGAAAGAAATCCTTAGCATGATTTACTATTGTTATATATAAAATACCCTGTTTTATATAAAATCTAATATTATATACTTAACTAATCTAAGAGGGATAATAGTTTATGGAGAAATATACCATATACAGCACCAAGACCATGAGCTGTAAACAAGGGGGATTGTTGTTTTACATACAATTTTAAACAAAACTACTTACTGTTCTGTCGCAGAAGAGATGCAGGAGTCCTAGAAGTAATGGAGGGTCTGACTGGGTTAGATGCACTCCAGCTGTCATTAGCTGTGGCAAGCCATCAAGGAAAACATATTAATCTGACACTTGGTAGATGTGGATCTGTTCTAGTCAAACCATAATGACCGCATGGGGACAATGAACAGAATAGACAAGGAGGATTTTATACCAATACATATTCAATCTCTTAAATCTTGCATGTCAAAGAAACAACTCAGTTCAGGGATCACAATTAAAAAAATAGTACACTATGTACACAAATGTGGAAATACCGCCTTGTGGTAACGTCCACCTTTAAAGAGAACCAATCAGTTCAATTGGGCTGATATGGTTCATTGGACCCCTGTATACAGCTTCTGAGCAGCCTGCAGCAGGAGCTGTATACCCCCCTAAAAAAGCAGTTAAATGACCTGGGCGCGACAGGCAGAGGCGGGGAGGTAGTCATCTGCAGGGAGCCGCTGATTGGTGCCCTTTATGGTGCGTTTACACAGATAGATTCTTGAAGCCAAAGCCAGGAATGGATCTGAAAAGAGGAGAAATCAGTCTTTCCTTTATGACCTGTTCTCTGTTTATAGTCTGTTCCTGGTTTTGGCTTCAGAAATCTGTCAGATAAATCTGTCTGTGTAAACACACTATTAAGCAAACTGATAAACTCAGGTTAGTAGTTGGCTCTGTTCACAATGGAGCAAAATATTCAGGGAAGAGGGAGGAGGAAGGAATGGTGAGGAGTGTCAGAGCATAGCACGAGTACTACACTATAATTCCTCTGACTCTTCATTACAGTAGAAGAAATTATATTGCGCAGCATTGTCGGGTCTGGGTGCTGACAGATTCTCACGTACAGGATCTGCAGCAGATTTGAAGTTGCAGATTCAAAGCAATAAAAATAATTAGCAACCCTTAAAGGCTATTAGCCAATGCACACAACTGCGAATGCCACAGTCCATGCATTTGTCTGGAGCTGGAAATGCACTTATACGGTCCATTTTGCAATCTGTGCTCCATAGACTTTAATGCCTTTCACAAGTTCACGGTCCATGATTGTGGACGGCACATCCATGGGCTACCCGTGACTGTGCATTACAATCTCACCCAAAGGAACACTACTATTTATATACACATTTTTAAAGGATACAGGATAATCTTTGATGGGAACTTTGGCGCCTAGCTGTTCTGGAGATTTCAGCCTCCCGAATAACGGGGGACGCATCCAAATGGGTCCTGTAAAATAAAACTTATGTATACGACAAACAAACTCATGGAAAGGGGGGGAAATCACTAAGTTCAAAAGCTACCTTATTATTGAATAACCAGTGCTCAATATACAAAGTGATTCTTTCAAATCAACTGAAGCCACAAAGTGCCAGAGAGCGGTTATTTACTTTTATTAAAAACTACTTATCAGCCGATGTATGTCCTGCAGGAAGTGGTGTAGACTTTCCAGTATGGAGAGCAGGAGAGATTTTCTATGGGGATTCGCTGCTGCTCTGGACAGTTTCTGACATGGACAGAGGTGGCAGAAGGGAGCGTTGTGTTATACACCACTTCCTGCAGGACATACAGCAGCTAATACTGGAAGTCTGGAGGTTTTTTTTCATAGAATTACATTACAAATCTGTGGCAACAGTTGATTTGAAAGAAAAAATAAGTATTTCGTGAACAACCCCTTTAAGCAATAGGCCATTTGCTTCTGCATTGCCCCTGCCAGTACAGCCATCATCCCTTTGCTGGTATAGGCACAGATGGTGGCAGAGAAGCCCTTCTTCAGTGCCATGCCCGTTCCCTGGGCGCCTGATCTGTGGCACTCCTGTCTCTGAGGAAACTGACAGAATATGAAGCCAACTGCAGCCCCGAATAAGACTGCCTGTCACAGATACATAGGCTAACGCCTTCAGTGTGGTCCGCGGCAGTCTGTGATAGTTCAGGACATGTCATACATTATGCTAAGCGGCACATGCTCTATGTGCAGCATGGCAGCTGTACTGGGCCCCATGTGTGCTGTCTGCACAGGAGCCCGCCATACACCAGGTCTGCCCTGAGACACACAACCGACCCACGGAATCTGGCTGCCCGCTCCCCGGTTTACCTCTCCATGTTGTCTACAAACAAGCACAGACTTCCCGCCCGGCAGCTGCTGACATTAGAGCGAGCGTCCGGAAAACGTCGCTCGTTAAGGCGCCCAACTTCCGGCTCATACAGAGCGAGCGGCCATCTTTGAGAAGGGATCCTGCCAGGAATAGGCGACCGCGGACTGCGCCTCTATTGTCGGCCGTGTCTGGAGCGGCAGCTTATACTTGGGCTGTAATTTAGAAATGCAAACACTCTCTCATACTGTCATATCACGTGCTTTCTGTGTACACAGTCACAGGGCATGCACTGCTCTAAATTGCCGAACCACTCACAGTTGTGTATCATAAAACCAGCATATAAGACAGGACAATAAGCTTTGAGTCTTTAAAACTGTCCATAGCCACCAATCAGCTTTCATTTCAACGTCTTTGAACAAATGAAAACTGTGGTTGCTATGGGCAACAGTGATTTACTTTTAGGGCCCATTCACATTACAAAATCGGCACAGAGATTCTGTCCGAAACTCTGGCTCGAATCCCGCCTGTTATCTCAATGGGAGGTCTCACGCACTTCTGCTCTCTGCGCCTCTCAGCTCAAAGAATTGACACGTCAGTTCTTTGAGCGGAGGCACACAAGCCCTCCCATTCAAACAGATTGAAGGCAGGATTCAACGCAGATTCCGCGTGCAGTGGTGGTGGTGGGTGGTTTCCGCACACAATTTCGGAGCCAATTCCTTAGTGTGAAAGGGGCCTTAAGGTTTGTTAAATCTGCCACAATGTGTGACTCCTTCCTGGGATAAAATAAAGCTATGTGATGCTCTAATTATGTTACATTATTTATCTTAAAGAAGTCCGGCGAACATTTTTATTAAAGTATTGTATTGCCCCCAAAAAGTTATACAAATCACCAATATGCACTTATTACGGGAAATGCTTAGAAAGTCCGTTTTTCCCTGCACTTACTGCTGTATCAAGGCTTCACTTCCTAGATAAAATGGTGATGTCACGACCCGACTCCCAGAGCTGTGCGGGCTGTGGCTGCTGGAGAGGATGATGGCAGGGGACCCTCAGGGAAACAGGGCACTGGAGGGACACTGAGCATCCCTCTGCCATCATCCTCTCCAGCAGCCATAGCCCACACAGCTCTGGGAGTCGGGTCATGACATCACCATTTTATCCAGGAAGTGACATCACCATGTTATCCAGGAAGTGACATCACCATTTTACCATTTTACTACTGTATCAAGGCTTCACTTCCTGGATAAAAATGGTGATGTCACTTCCTGGATAACATGGTGATGTCACTTCCTGGATAAAATGGTGATGTCATGACCCGACTCCCAGAGGTGTGCGGGCTGTGGCTGCTGGAGAGGATGATGGCAGGGGGATGCTCAGTGTCCCTCCAGTGCCCTGTTTCCCTCAGGGTCCCCCTGCCATCATCCTCTCCAGCAGCCACAGCCCGCACAGCTCTGGGAGTCGGGTCGTGACATCACCATGTTATCCAGGAAGTGAAGCCTTGATACAGCAGTAAGTGCAGGGAAAAACGGACTTTCTAAGCATTTCCCGTAATAAGTGTATATTGGTGATTTGTATTACTTTTGGGGGGCAATACAATACTTTATTAAAATTTTTTGCGGGACTTCTTTAAAGAGGACACATCTCTGCATAAACTGTATCCCCGGAGGCTCAGCAAACTCCCCTACCTCCTGGATTCCAGCGATGCTTTTTAAGCAGTGGTAGCTAGACAACTGTTTTTAGAGCAGAGAGGTGTTTGGGAACCTTGACAACGAGCTGTTCACAATGGGAGGGAAAGAGCAGCATATCAGGAGAAGGAAGTAAGTTTGCTAAATGAATGTATTTTCAAAAATATTTATCTTGATAATTCCTACAAGTTTAACGATGTTAGCTGAGATGCAAACACCCCCTAAAAAATCTTTCAAATCAAATGGTGCCAGAGATTTCTAATTCACTTTTATTTAAAGGGAACCTGTCACCCCCTGTGCCGGGGTGACAGGCTCCCGACCCCCCGTTAGAGACCCCTATACTTACCTCATCCCGCCGGGTCCCGCTTCTGGATTCGGTCGGGTCCCAGAGATCTCAGCCGCTGCAGCCCGGCGCGCGCGCTGAGAGATGAGTCCAACGCTCATAGAGAATGACGGAGCGCTGGACTCTCCTGTCATTCTCTATGGGTGTTGGACTCATCTCTCAGCGCGCGCGCCGGGCTGCAGCGGCTGAGATCTCCGGGACCCGACCGAATCCAGAAGCGGGACCCGGCGGGATGAGGTAAGTATAGGGGTCTCTAACGGGGGGTCGGGAGCCTGTCACCCCGGTACTGGGGGTGACAGGTTCCCTTTAACATTCTCAAGTCTTCCCGTACTTATCAGCTTCTGTATGCTCTGCAGGCGTATTCTTTCCAGTCTGGAAAGTTTTTTCTATGGGGATTTGCCACTGTTCTGGGCAGTTCCTAACGCAGACAGAGGTGGCAGCAGAGTGCCCTGTATAAGACTGGAAAATATACACCACTTCCTACAGGACATACAGCATCTGATAAGTACTGGGATTTTTAATAAAATTAAATTACAAATTGTTGCCACTTTCTGGCATTAATTGTTTTGTTGAAAAAGAATATTGGTGAACAACCCCTTTAAGTTATTTTTATCACATTTTAATTAACATTTGCCATTGCTGTTAACAGGGCTACTCCTACCATCAAAAACAGAACCCAGGACAGTAGTGAATACAAGAATTTTAGTGCAGTAGATTTCAAATTGTGAAAACATTAGCATGTGTACAGAGCCCTCTAGTGGTAACAACGATTTCTGCGAAAATGCAGAGCTACATTTAGCCTTAGAATGCAGTCAGTATATTCCAGGAAGATGGATTGGTGTGACGTAGGTAGGAACCTTTCAAGGAAAGGTTGCTTCAGATCTTAAACTCTTGCTCGGTACTTTTCTGACACCCAGTCTTGAAGTACAGTAATATCCCGATGTTCAAACGCATCTGAATTCCAACTTTGCTTGTTATTTAAGCGCTTTTGGATCAGGGCTGTACCTGGTGAGTTTAGCACTGGTGAGGCTTCACATACAGTACTGTATAAGACTGCTGGAGTGCATATACAGTACAGTAGTAGTACAGTCATTGCTCCACCATCTCCCATCCTGTACTGTATAAGACTGCTAGAGTGCATATACAGTACAGTAGTAGTACAGGCAGTGCACCACCATCTCCCATCCTGTACTGTATAAGACTGCTGGAGTGCATATACAGTACAGTAGTAGTACAGTCAGTGCACCACCATCTCCCATCCTGTACTGTATAAGACTGCTGAAGTGCATATACAGTACAGTAGTAGTACAGGCAGTGCACCACCATCTCCCATCCTGTACTGTATAAGACTGCTGAAGTGCATATACAGTACAGTAGTAGTAAAGGCAGTGCACCACCATCTCCCATCCTGTACTGTATAAGACTGCTGGAGTGCATATAAAGTACAGTCTGTGCACCAACATCTCCCATCCTGTACTGTATGAGACTGCTGGAGTGCATATACAGTACAGTAGTAGTACAGTCAGTGCACCACCATCTTCCATCCTGTACTGTATAAGACTGCTGGAGTGCATATATAGAACAGTAGTAGTACAGTCAGTGCATCACCATCTCCCATCCTGTACTATATAAGACTGCTGGAGTGCATATATAGAACAGTAGTAGTACAGTCAGTGCATCACCATCTCCCATCTGTTACAGTACTGGGATGGGGGGTGGGGGACTCTATACAGTAAAGTATGTGAAGAGTTAGTGACTACTGTACTATAATTGCTGGTTTTGTTAAATGTTTCTTGTGTATAATGTACTGTACAGTATAGTGCTGTTCTGTAATGTACTGTAGAGATTATACTGGGCACTTTTCAATCCAAGAAATGATGCTGCAGGTAATTATTGGTGGCTGCTGGAACCAATTAAACACATTTACATTATTTCCTATGGGAAGACACTGCTTGGTTCTCAGACTGCCCTCCTAAACCAATTAAGTTCCAGAACAGAGGTACCACTGTAACTGTATATATATATATATATATATATATATACACATACACATATATATATATAGATAGATAGATAGATAGATAGATAGATAGATAGATAGATAGATAGAATTTTATTACTCGGCTGTTTTTAAAGAGAGACTGCCATGAGTAGGGATCCATATGCTATAAAATTATAGAATAATTTATACAGCACAAACAATGTCATAAAGAAATAAAGAATAGGTCAATTGTCAATTTGTTTTAGAAAAAAACAACAAAAAAGGGATCAAAAAGTTATATATGTTTAAAATTAATTAAAAACTCTACATTTTTCTGTAAAAAAAAGCAAAGAAAAACCAAACCGAGCTTCATCAAGAGAAAAGGAAAGCTATGGATCTTGGAATGTGGCACCATGTTTCCATTTTGTTAGTTTATTAGCTTGTACTAATGATTCATGCAAAGTTTGTTGAAACCACGGGGACCTTTTAAATCAGGGGTGGGGAACCTCCGGCCCGTGGGCTGCATCCGGCCCCTGACACCTCCGGATGTGGCCCGCGGCTCCCCTGTGACATGCGCCGCTCTGGAGGAGAAGGAGCCGACACACACGGCATCCTCCTATGTCTGTGACAGCTGCCAGGAGGATGCTGTGAGTGCCGGCTCCTTCCCCTCAGAGCGGTGCACATCTTCTGACTCCTGCCCTCCTGTGACGTGCGATGCGCTGGTGAGGCAGGAGCTGGCACAGACACAGGAAGATGTGTTGTATGCCGGCTCCTGCCTCACCAGCGCGGCGCAGAGCGGCGCACGTCTTCTGACTCCTGCGGGCCGCGCGCGATGACGTCATTTCATCGCGCGCCGCCTGCAGGAGAAGACCGGCACAGAAGAGAGGAGGGAGAAGAGGACCTGGACAGCGTGGGAGCGGAGGAAAGGTGAGTGGGATGTTTATTTTTTTCATTTGGGGCAGACACTGGGGGTTAACTAGGCCACCAGGGACATGACTGGGGGTTAACTAGGCCACAAGGGACATGACTGGGGGGTTAACTAGGCTACCAGGGACATGACTGGGGGGTTAACTAGGCCACAAGGGACATGACTGGGGGGTTAACTAGGCCACCAGGGACATGACTGGGGGGGTTAACTAGGCCACCAGGGACATGGCTGGGGGGTTAACTAGGCTACCAGGGGCATCACTAAGGATTCAAATCAGGTACAAGGGGCATCACAGAGGGTTAACTACAATAGCAGGGGCATTAGGGGAACAATACTTTGCCTTGTTCGGGTGCTGCAAACCCCCGCTACTAACTGCCGCGCACGGTATAACATTGAGTGCGGCCCTCGAATGATTTTATTAAGGCCCGACCGGCCCTCGACATGGAAAAGGTTCCCCACCCCTGCTTTAAATGGTCACTGTCATTTCATACTTTCTTCCATCTTCCTCCTCCAGAGGGTCCACACTATTCCTGAAGGGTAAAATCAAGGCTTTCCTTTTACCTCTGACCATTCATAAACTTCTGGGCAGCGTCCCTTGTGTAAATACTTGTATTCCTACTATGAACACAGTGCTGCTCACTGAATGTTATCCACTCTCCCTCTCCCTTTAGTCATCATAATTATCAGCAGTTCACCGCTTAAAGAGAATGTACCATCAGGTACATCGCTTTCTCTTTACATTAGGCGATTGGCGTCCTCACAAGAATACCCCTGGCACAGTCCTTTTTTGGAAACGCTGCCCGATTCCCATGCTCAGGCACCATTCAGCCTGGCTCTGCACTGACGGAGTGCCCGCTGCCCCCCCAGTGTGACCATATACCCTCTCCTCTGTGAGGTGGCTTCTTTAGAATCAATGGAGCTGCATCACAGAGGGGAGGGAAATCGTCACTCTGAGGGGCAGCAGGCTTGTCCCCAGTGCATAGAGCCGGGTCAGTGGATGGCAAAGGAACCAGGATGCCAGTACCGAGCACCTAATGTAAATAAAAAAACAAAATAATTAACCTGATGGTACATTCACTTTAAAGTAGACCATTGCTGCTTTTGTGATGTAACTCCTTTCTTTGCTGTAATCCTGCTGCTGTTTGTTTCCTATTACATAGGACCTTGCAAATCCACTTCACCAATAACCCCCCTTTTTTCTTAGCAGATGCCATCCATTGCAGCACAGTGCTAACTTAGACCAGTGTACATTCTCCAATGCTTCCAATGTTGTAACATAACAGAGAGGCATAGAAAAGACATCTATTAGTGGGTACTGCTGGCAAATGACCCTGCTCTGGTCCCACCTAGAGATGAGTAAACCGGGTTTGGGTTCGAGTCCATCCGAACCCGAACGATTGGCATTTGATTAGCTGGGGCTGTTGAAGTTGGATAAAGCTCTAAGGTTGTCTGGAAAACATGGATACAGCCAATGACTATATCCATGTTTTCCACATAGCCTTAGGGCTTTATCCAACTTCAGCAGCCACCGCTAATCAAATGCCGAAAGTTCGGGTTCGGATCGACTTGAGCATGCTCCAGGTTCGCTCATCTCTAGTCCCACCCCATAAAATGGAGAGAATAAGAAATAGCTGTATATCAGTATAATGGGCAAAATCAACCCCTCCGGATCATTAGAAACCCATTGATTTTGCACATTGGCTTGCTCACTTTGATGGATTTTTTTAAATAAAGAAAAATTTTGTATTTTATTGTTACACTGGATCCTTTTGGATTTTTTAGTTTACACATTAAACATTGCAAAACTGCATGCACAAATGGCAATGTGAACTAACTCTAAGAGTTGGAAATGTTGATAAATGTGCTCATAACTGGAAAGCTAGTCATACATTCTCCAGTAATGAAATGGTTAAACGAGACCTAGTAATACACATGCCATGGAACTATTGCCATTGAAAAGGGGAAATATGTTGTGTCAGAGGTTCAGAATTGCTAAGAACACTTCTGCTTTGTCATTTCCCTTTACTAGGGTAGGATTTGAGTCAGCACTTACATTTAATGGACAGATAATATACTGTTTCCTGACACTTCCAGCTCTACTCTCCTAAATTAGAAGAAACATCCCTGGATTAACCAATGCACTGCTGAAACAGAGCAGCTGAATGTAAAATGACACTGAAATAAATAATATGAATTATGTAGAACTGAACAGTTTACATGTGCAGGGCTGAACAGGAAAAGCCTTCCTGTGAATTTGCACAGACAGACAGCCAAAGAGAAACTATTTCCAGACACATCCATCTACTATGCATGAGTAGATCAGATGCAACAACACAGATGTTTCCTGTGCCGCGGAGCACAGGTATCCAATGCCTTCATCTTTTTATTTTGGCTTCAATTATCACATATGCGTGTGGCAACAAAGCAATCTTTGTATTGCTGTCCTACGGATACATTTACAAGTGGGACTGCTTTCATTAATAAGACTTTATTCACTACTACCAGCACAATTAAAACCAGTGGGCCGACATGGCAAATTGTATCCAAGCCATGCCCATTCAGTCTACTAGAATGATTATTGTCACCCCTCAGTAAAGTATTGCCCAATGTGGGCTTAGAAAACATGGGAAAAAATATTTAATGGCTGTAAATCCAAAGTTATGTGTGAATCTCAAGTTACATGTATTAGAATTTAAATAAATCATGAACAGTAGTACAGGAGACACATCACTACTCCAGATAAGTATGATGTCATCGACGAATCTCCCGTACCACTGCACATGCACAGAAAATGTATTGGAAACTGAATAAACGTGCTTTAATTACCCAAAAGACATGGTAAGGTTAGCCAACGAGGGAGAGTGTTTTGCCCCCATTGAGACTCCGCAACATTAAACATAAAATGTGCAATTAAACATGAAACAATTATGACTTAAAAAGAATTAAGTAGCTTCCACAAAGAATAGGTTTAATTTTTTAGTATATGGCCTATATTAATGTAAATGAATTTCAAGAGCTTTCAAGGCTACATTCCAAGAGATGCAAGTGTATAATAAGGTGACATCGCAAGTCAACCAGTGCCAGATGATGTCTCTGAAAGATGACAATACATCCCTGGAATCTTGGAGATTTACCAAGGGTTGCAACAAACAGTCCACTCATAAAGAGAGACATTCTTATAGTGAGCCAGTATTAGAAACAATCAGACACATTGGGGGTGGCAATACACCCTTATGCGGCTTTGGTAGAGCATACATGACTGGGGTTACCTGATCTTGTACCATTAAAGGAGAAATCCAGGCAGGGAGATTTTTTTCAAAAGTGCCAGGGAGGATGAAAAAAATAACATCAATTTACCTCCCTGGCTCCAGTGATGGTGGCCGCATACCACCACTCCAGTCCTCGGACGTTCCTGGTTAGAGGGAGGACCTGGGGCGTGACGTTCTAAGCCAGCTCAGGCATTCAGCAGCAGAAGCGGGACCCCATTACAGCCACTGGCTTCCTGAGCAGGCCTGGAATATCACATCCCAGGTCCCCTCTCTAACCAGGAAGCGGCGGTATACGGCCACCAGCACTGGAGCTGGAGAGTTAAGTCCATGTTATTTTTTTCATCCTCCCCCTTCTTGGCACTTTTGAAAAAATCTCCCTGCCTGGAGTTCTCCTTTAAAGCGACTCTGTACCCACAATCTGACCCCCCCCCCCCCAAACCACATGTACCTTCAGATAGCTGCTTTTAATCCAAGATCTGTCCTGGGGTCCGTTCGGCAGGGGATGCAGTTATTGTCCTAAAAACAACGTTTAATCCTACAGCGCTCTGTCTAACGGCCGGGGCTTACATTTGTATATGCATTAGGCTGGCACAACCTCTCCTTCCCTTTTCCCCACCCTCCTCATCATTAGGAATGCCCCAGGCAGATTGCTTCCTATTCCTCACCTGTGTGCATAATGAACATGGGCTGGATCGTTAAGACACCTGTGCAAAGCTCTAACAGCAGTAAATGTTCCTGGATCATTCCTAATGATGAGGAGGGTGGGGAGGAAGGACGGAGAGGTGGTGCCAGCCTAATGCATATACAAATGTAAGCCCCGGCCGTTAGACAGAGCGCTATAGGATTAAAAGTTGTTTTTAGGAGAATAACTGCATCACCTGCTGAACAGACCCCAGGACAGATTTTGGATTAAATGCAGCTATCTGAAGGTACAAGTGGTTTGGGGGGGGTCAGATTGTGGGTACAGAGTCGCTTTAAGGAATTTGGCTTGTCTCTTAGTAATAATCCCCATCAGGGCCGGACTGGGACTGAAAATCGGCCCTGGCATTTCAAAGCACACAGGCCCACTTACCGTACGGGGTCGTCTATGCATCATCTATGCAGAGTCTACCAGACAAACATTATAGGCTCTTAGCTCCAGTACCATCATCACCTCTATACAAACTCCCCATCTATATTGTTCCACACTGTTACAGCGCCCACTTTATGCCCCTTGTAGTATTTAGAGCCAGGTTCCCTCTATGTCCTCATATAATAGAAAGGCCCCCTGTGACCCTCATATACAAAACATCAAATAAAAAGGGATCAGAAAACCTTCTCTACCCCATAATGGTATTGATAGGAACTGTACTAGAGCACATAAATACATAGTATATGAAATATACAAATACAGACATATACACTGCACACAGCTCTGTACTCAGCAATATACAACATATCCACCCCACACAGCTCTGTACACAGACATATACAACATATACACCACACTACTCAGACTTATACACCGCACACAGCTCTGTACACAGACATACACCGCACACAGCTCTGTACTCAGACATATACAACATATATCATGGCTACACAGCTGCCACAAGGTTTCTTCTGTCTGCGCAATTGTGCCATTACCAGGTAATGTTTTAGTGGGCATAATAGTGGGTGTAGTAGTGGTCTAAGGAGCATAATGGTGGGTGTATTAGTGGTCTGGGGGCAAAATGATAGATGTAGTAGTGGTCTGGGGCATAATGGTGGGTGTAGTAGTGGTCTGGGGGCATAATGATGGGTATAGTAGTGATCTGGGGCATAATGGTGGGTGTAGTAGTGGTCGGGGGGCATAATGGTGGGTGTAGTAGTGGTCTGGGGGCATAATGGGTGTAGTAGTGGTCTGGGGCATGATGGTGGGTGTAGTAGTCGTCTGGGGCATAATGGGTGTAGTAGTGGTCTGGGGGCATAATGATAGATGTAGTAGTGGTCTAAGGAGCATAATGATGGATGTAGTAGTGGTCTAAGGAGCATAATGGTGGATGTAGTAGTGGTCTAAGGAGCATAATGGTGGGTGTAGTAGTGGTCTGGGGGCATTTTGGTGGGTGTAGTAGTGGTCTAAGGAGCATAATGGTGGGTGTAGTAGTGGTCTGGGGGCATAATGGTGGGTGTAGTAGTGGTCTGGGGGCATAATGGTGGGTGTAGTAGTGGTCTAAAGAGCATAATGGTGGGTGTAGTAGTGGTCTGGGGGCATAATGGGTGTAGTAGTGGTCTGGGGGCATAATGGTGGGTGTAGTAGTGGTCTGGGGGCATAATGGTGGGTGTAGTAGTGGTCTAAGGAGCATAATGGTGGGTGTACTAGTGGTCTGGGGGCATAATGGGTGTAGTAGTGGTCTGGGGGCATAATGGTGGGTGTAGTAGTGGTCTAAGGAGAATAATGGTGGGTGTAGTAGTGGTCTGGGGGCATAATGGTGGGTGTAGTAGTGGTCTGGGGGCATAATGGTGGGTGTAGTAGTGGTCTAAGGAGCATAATGGTTGGTGTAGTAGTGGTCTGGGGGCATAATGGGTGTAGTAGTGGTCTGGGGGCATAATGGTGGGTGTAGTAGTGGTCTGGGGGCATAATGGTGGGTGTAGTAGTGGTCTGGGGGCATAATGGTGGGTGTAGTAGTGGTCTAAGGAGCATAATGGTGGGTGTAGTAGTGGTCTGGGGGCATAATGGGTGTAGTAGTGGTCTGGGGGCATAATGGTGGGTGTAGTAGTGGTCTAAGGAGAATAATGGTGGGTGTAGTAGTGGTCTGGGGGCATAATGGTGGGTGTAGTAGTGGTCTGGGGGCATAATGGTGGGTGTAGTAGTGGTCTGGGGGCATAATGGTGGGTGTAGTAGTGGTCTGTGGGTGCAGTAGTGATTTAGTCAGAACCCATACATAACACCCCCCCAGTGCTTCCATTACTCACACACTCTGTTGCTGCTGCTGCTGATGATGGTTCCTCCTCTGTCCCGACTGCTGCTGACAGGGGGGAGGAGAGTCACACAGACGCTGCCCCTGGCTCCGGGCCTTCAGTGAGGGAGGTCATGTGATCTCTGCAGGGGAGGTCATGTGATCTCTGCAGGACCCAGAACTTACATGTAAATGAGCAGGTCCAGCCGATGCCTGCTCATTCTGCATGTCAGTGACAGGGCCGACAGTAGCAGCAGGGGGTGGGGCTTCCCGGGAAAGGAAGAAGAGGAGGCCGCACTGCACTGTCAGTAAAAAGACAGCCTGTAACCTCCTGATGCTGCAGGGCCGTGTGATTGGCTGGGCAGCATCAGGAGGTTACAGGAGTTGGGGGAGGAAGTAGTCGGGTATGGAGGGGGTCCGGACTGGCCCACGGAGGGGGCGGCCCTTCTGGCATTTGCCAGAACTGCCCTATGGCCAGTCCGGGCCTGATCCCCATACTTTCACCAAACAAAATTAAGCAGTGTAATTCCTGTTGATATTTGATGGTAGGATTATATGTCAATCTAGTGTATGTGGAAACATCATTTAACAATTGTTCATTTTGGGCAACATTATCAGATCTCTTCATCACTGTTACTTAACCCCCTTATCTGACATTATAAATCACAATGTCCCCATACGACTGTACATCTCTAAGAAATTTTGGATACATTGTAATGTTACATTAGCATAACTAGTGTCATTAATTAAAGCAGTGATGTCCCTTTCAACATGTTGAATTCTATCCATGCGGTCTGCCCGAGACTGCACTGGATAGAAATCATCAGGATTTTCAGTTTTGAAATGGACATTACTGTGAATATTCCTCTCCTGTACACTACACGAAGTATAAATTATGCAAAATGACAGTGGCTCAGGGAAAGACATTCCAACAAATTCATTCACAAAGATTGGATACAAAACTCTTCTCACTTCTCTTCTAATCTTTCCCTTTTCTCTTTCTGGCCTCCTGCATTCAAATATTTTGCATAGTCCAACTAGGCGTAATCATCTCACCAGGGATACAATTGCCTCTTGGAAAACTATTAGGAAGATGTTTAAAGGGGTTGTCCAGCAAAAATCTTTCTCTTTTAAATCATGTGGTGTCAGAAAGTTATATAGATTTGAAATTTACTTCCATTAAAAAATCTCACGTCTTCCCATACGTATTAGGCTAGGTTCACACTGGGTTTTTGCAATCCGTTCTTTTCATCCGTTTTTTGCAAAAAACTGATGAAAAAAAAACCGATGCATTTGTCTGCATCCATTTTGATCAGTTTTCCCATTGACTTTTATTGTAAAAAAAAAACGGATCAAAACAGATTCGTTTTTTTGAGGGACACAAATATTGTTTTATTTTCAGTTTGACACAGTGCTCTCTGCTGACATCTCTGGCCGAGACAGGAACTGTCCAGAGCAGGAAAGGTTTTCTATGGGGATTCATTGAACTCTGAGAAAGAGTTCCTGTCTCGGCCAGAAATGTCAGCAGAGAGCACTGTGTCAGACTGAAAATAAAAAAACATTTCCTCTATGACATATAGTAGCTAATACGTATGGGAAGACTTGAGATTTTTTAATAGAAGTAAATTATAAATTTGTATAACTTTCTGATATCAGTTGATTTGCAAAAAAAAAAAGATTTTTACTGGATAACCCCTTTAATCTCCCCATGCATTTTTAGGAAATTTTGCCTCTTTGGGAATCGCTTTCTTTTTCTGTGGGTTGTGCGGACGAACTGTTTCAAAATTGGAAACAGAATGGTAATGAAATGTTGGGGATATTTTACGAGATGATGACGCTAAACTGATGTCTTGGGATGAAATACAAGGCCAATACTCTTTACCCTCATCTCATATTCTTCAACATAACTGAATTAAAACTTTCTGTCGTTCTCAAGTACACAATTATAATAACACATTAAATTCTGTGACTTTTCACAAACTTTTACTATCTGACAAGTCTCACCTATTCCTGAGGCAAATATACCATATTGTTAAACACCATGACCAACCAAAAACTAATTTACAAGTCTTTAAATCCTGTGAAGCTGACTTTCCTGATCTTCGACTTCATCACAAACTTTTTACAGGTCTAAAAGCAGTAAGATTGGCCATGATAAATGAACAATGGAGAGAAATGCATTTAAAAATTCTCCATAAGGCAACAACGTGTTTAATCGGTCATGGAAGAATGCTCCTGAACCTTTTTCGAGACATTGCCCTAAATGCCTCCTGCGAAAAGCACATCTTCTTCATAGACTCAGGAAACGTCCCAAACCCCATAAATATTGGAATGAAATTAGACAATAATTTGACTTCACTTGAGGTATTAAATTACCTGACGATCCTTTTCCTTGTATTTTTCATTACTATCCCATAGCAACCAATGAGGATAACAAATACTGTATGTTCCTTTACCACAAGGTGTTCATGTTACCTTACTAGTAGCGGTTAGGTATATTCTTAGGCAGTGAATTCTACCTGTATTTGAATTCTGAATTCTATCTGTACTATCGCAGAGGTAAAAACTACGCTTAAACACCTACTACATTTGGAAAAAATTAATGCGTTATGTTATCCTAATGCTTCTTTACAACATTATTTCACCAAGTGGAGATAAGTAATGACTGAGATGTTGCCCATTTCTAAAATACAATCTCTAATGAATTCAAACATACCAAATGGTACTTGACAGCAGATGCCGCTGGTACTTTGGGTAACCTTAAAGTAACCGAACCTCCTACCTAAGGAACTTATCACCAATGAGCATTACCATATCTTACTCCACTATAGAGGGACAGGCTGGTCGCATGTGTTCTTTTTATGTTTCTTCTAGTTGAGTTGTAGTTTTTATGTTCTGCTTAGCTACTCTTGCACAATTCTATATATTGTAGGGATCTTCCCGGGGGATGGTGTGTTTGGACACAGTTCAGTCAGCAAACTTGGACTTATAACAAACAGCTTGGTGTTTATTTGTATCATAAACAGTCCATAACAGAAAAATAGCAATACCGTGCTTTTCAGAACAAACAAAACAAAAGGTCCTGCCCGTCCGGGCACTTACTAACAACCGGTCACCTATCTGGCACTTGGTAAGCAGAGTCGCTGAGTAAGCCCCCAGCAGCGACAGTATCCTTTGCTCGCAGCAAACCCAGCCTGCAGGCTGTTCACTTCTGGCTGAGAGCAAACCAAGGATCCTCTGCAGGGCTTTTCTCTGTCAGGCTGATTAGGGCCAGAGACACCTGACCCCAAAACCTGACCTGGATCGGGGGGGAGGGAATGGCAAATCCCACTACCAAAACCTATCTGCCATTCCATGTAAGTCCAGGCCCGGCAATAATAAATAATAGCTCAGCAGCATAACACTGCTGAGCACAGACGCCTCCTGGACTCACCATCTCACGTTCCGTATTAACCTGGGTGAGATGTACACCCCCTCGAGCACTTTTCCCGTGACATGTCCACATATCCCCCCCCTCTTTTTCAGACCGGAGGGCTGAGCGTATTGTCCCCACAGGCAGTGTACCCTTGATAGGGCGTCCGCATTTGCCTGTAATTTCCCTGGCCGGTGTTCCACAGTAAAATTAAAGTTTTGTAGGGACAAAAACCATCTAGTCACCCTTGCGTTTTTCTCCTTGTTTAGCTTCATCCATGTTAGGGGGGCATGGTCTGTCACTAACCTGAATTTCCTGCCTAGCAAGTAGTACCTCAGGGACTCTAGGGCCCACTTCACTGCCAGACACTCTCGCTCCACAATGGCGTAGTTTTTCTCGGCCGGGGATAGCTTCCGACTCAAGTACATCACCGGGTGCTCCTCGCCATTCACGACCTGTGAGAGGACGGCGCCTAACCCTGTGTTAGAGGCGTCTGTCTGTACCAAAAACTCTCGCCTAAAGTCAGGGGTAACTAGCACAGGCTGTTGGCATAGGGCAGACTTAAGGCTTTGAAAAGCCTTCTCAGCCTCTGGAGTCCATGTCACCATTGCGGACTTCGTACCCTTTGTCAGGTCAGTTAGTGGGGCTGCAACTGAAGCAAAATTCGGCACAAACCTTCGGTAATAGCCCGTAATACCCAGGAAAGCTCTGACCTGTTTCTTTGTGAGGGGTTGAGGCCAATTCTGTATTGCCTCAATTTTATTTAGTTGTGGTTTCACTAACCCCCTCCCAATAATGTAGCCCAAGTATTTGGCCTCCTCTAAGGCTAGTGCACACTTCTCTGCATTGATGGTTAACCCCGCATCACTTATGGCATCTAACACCGCCTGGACCTTACAGAGGTGACTTTCCCAATCAGGGCTAAAAATGACCACATCATCGAGGTAGGCAGCGGAGTAATCACGATGTGGTCGCAGAATCAAGTCCATCAACCTCTGAAAAGTGGCAGGGGCTCCATGTAACCCGAATGGCATCACTACGTATTGGAAGAGCCCATCAGGGGTGGAGAATGCAGTCTTCTCTCTAGCCTTAGGAGTGAGTGGGATCTGCCAGTAGCCCTTAGTGAGATCAAGGGTAGTTATGTACCTGGCATTACCCATCCTTTCTATCAACTCATCTACCCTGGGCATGGGGTAGGCATCGAACTTGGAGATCTCATTTAACTTTCTAAAGTCATTACAGAACCTCCAAGTTCCATTGGGCTTTGGGATTAACACAATCGGGCTGGACCACTCGCTCTGGGATACCTCAATGACTCCTAGGTCAAGCATACGTTTTACCTCGGATGATACCGCCTCCCTCCGTGCTTCTGGTATCCTATAGGGCTTAAGGTTTACTCTGCTTCTAGGCTCAGTTTCAATATGATGACTAATGAGATGCGTACGCCCTGGTAGGTCAGAAAACTTGTCTTTATTTCTCTGCAGGAACTCCTTAGCTTCCTGCTTCTGGGACACTGATAGGGTGTCACCAATCCTGACCGGAGGGATTGGTGGTGACAGATGACCAACAGGCTTTGTCGCCACCAAGGATTCCCTGTCTTTCCAGGGCTTGATCAAGTTTATGTGATAAACTTGGAAAGGCTTCCTTCTACCTGGTTGGTGTACCTTGTAGTTGACCTCACTGATCTTCTCTACAATTTCATAGGGACCCTGCCACTTTGCTAAGAATTTGCTTTCTACCGTGGGAACAAGTATGAGGACCCGGTCACCTGGGCTAAATGTCCTGACTCTTGCAGAACGATTGTAAATTCTGCTTTGGCCCTCTTGTGCCCTCTGGAGGTGTTCCCTTACTAGGGGCATTACAGTGGCTATACGGTCCTGCATTTGTGCTACATGCTCTATAACACTCTTGTATGGGGTGGACTCACTTTCCCATGTCTCTTTCGCTATATCCAACAAACCCCTAGGGTGACGACCATAGACTAATTCAAAGGGAGAGAACCCTGTGGACGCTTGGGGTACTTCCCTAATAGAAAACATTAGATAAGGTAGTAAGTGATCCCAATCACGACCATCCTTTTCCACCACTTTTTTTAACATATGTTTCAGGGTTTTATTAAACCTCTCCACTAACCCGTCTGTCTGTGGGTGATATACAGAGGTACGTAGGTGTGAGATTTTAAACAGTTTGCATAGCTCTTTCATTACCTTTGACACAAATGGGGTACCTTGGTCGGTCAAGATTTCCTTGGGGATCCCCACCCTGGAAAACATATAAAACAATTCCCGTGCAATTGTTTTAGAGGCAGTGTTTCTTAGGGGTACAGCCTCAGGATAGCGGGTCGCGTAGTCCAACACAACTAGAATGTACTGGTGTCCCCTAGCCGACTTTACAATGGGACCCACCAAGTCCATTGCGATCCGGTCAAAAGGTACCTCTATGATGGGGAGGGGGACCAAAGGACTGCGAAAATGCGACACTGGAGCGCTAAGCTGACATGTGGGGCACGACTCACAGTATTTTTTTATGTCAGCATAAATCGCGGGCCAATAAAACCTCTGGAGGACTCTCTCCTGTGTTTTATCTGTCCCCAAGTGGCCCCCAAGGACATGATTATGGGCCATGTCGAGTACCTGACGCCGGTACGACTTAGGCACCAGAAGCTGTTCCACCACCTCATCATTAATCTTAGTGACTCTATATAAGAGATCATTAGTCATAGAAAAATGTGGAAATTTTTTCTCAGCATCTGGTTCCTGAGGTACCCCATTCATAACAGTGACCTGCTCTCTCGCATTTTTGAGAGTGGGGTCCTGTAATTGTGCAGTACCAAAATTATCCCTAGACACCTCTAAGTCTGGAACATTCTGCGCAGTGGGAGGAGCCTCTTCCTCACCAGCCAGGACCTGCAAAGGAAAAGCATCATTTTCATCCTGTACATTTTTAGCATTTACCGTGGGTAATGCAATAGACTTAGGGGTCTCCTCACTCCTTTCAGGGGATTGTTGTTTTCCCCATAGAGCCCAGAACAAAGGAAAATCACGCCCCAATATCACATTATGCATAAGGTTTTTAACCACACCCACTTCATATTGTACCGTGCCTAGTTCAGTCCCGACATTAGCCAGTACTATAGGGTAAACCTTTGTATCACCATGTATGCATACCACACTCATATGTCTTTTTGGCACAAAGTCCCCAGTCACCAGGCTGGCATGCACCAAGGTGACAAGGCTTCCTGAGTCCAGCAACGCCTTAACAGGGAAGTCATTTACAGTAATGTTGCAGACTTGTGGTTCAGTCTCTAGTCCAGTGACTGCAACAAAAGACGGCTCCGCAAATAGCGACTGACGCCGGCTAGCGTCACACTCCATGGGCTCAGTGGTAAGAGGGCAATAGGCAGACATATGTCCCGTCTCATGGCATCTCCAGCACTGGATAGGGCCTGGTCTCCTTGGCAGGGAGTCCTTTTTAGGGCCACTTAGCCACCGGGGACCATCACCAGTCTTTTTCCCCTGAGACATCTCCTGAGCGCTCTTCCCTCTATCAGCACCCCTCCACACTCCCCCAATAGATGGAAGTCTCTTACCAGATGATGGCACAGATCTGGCACTCCGGGGAGGTGACGGTGCTGCAGGAACATCACGGAGGTAGTCCTCGGTCGCCTGGAACCTCTCCACAAGGCTGACGAGTTCGTCGGCACTCCTAGGGTCACCTTGTCCTACCCAGCGTTGTAGATCAGCAGGAAGGGCACGGAGGTAGCGATCCATCACGACCCTCTCTAGGATCTGGGCAGGAGTAGAGGTGTCTGGCTCCAACCACTTTCTTGCCAAATGGATCAGGTCATACATCTGGGACCTCGCTGACTTGTCCAGACTGTAGCTCCAGTTGCGGACCCTCCGGGCACGGACAGCAGCAGTAACTCCTAGTCGAGCGAGTATCTCCGCTCTTAGCCGAGGATAGTCTTTGACCTCTTGCTCACTGAGGTCATAGTAGGCCTTTTGAGGTTCGCCTGTTAAATAGGGCGCAATCACTTCTGCCCACTCAGTGGAGGGTAACTTCTCTCGCTCAGCCACCCGCTCAAAGACAGTTAAGTAGGCCTCAATATCATCATCAGCAGTCATCTTTTGCAGCGCACGCTGCACGGCTCTTTTCACAGACAAAGTCTCTGGCGTGGCTGCTGCCACCAGCTGGGGATTAGCACCTGCAGACGCCTCTTGCTTTGCTATCAGGTGCTCAATAAGTCTCTGTTGTTGAGCCATCGCTTGCTCATGGCGCAGGTTAGCGTCTGTTAGAGCTTGTTGTTGCTGCAAACTCACTTGCATTAACTGCTTCATCATCTCCTCCATGTTGCTTGGCTGTTTTTGGAGTGAAGCCGCAGCCTTCACCCAGGACATAAGCAGCTGTAGCCAAGTTGATGCACACCGTTGCCCCTAGCAACCGTTTTGCCCGCTCCGCAGCACCAATTGTAGGGATCTTCCCGGGGGATGGTGTGTTTGGACACAGTTCAGTCAGCAAACTTGGACTTATAACAAACAGCTTGGTGTTTATTTGTATCATAAACAGTCCATAACAGAAAAATAGCAATACCGTGCTTTTCAGAACAAACAAAACAAAAGGTCCTGCCCGTCCGGGCACTTACTAACAACCGGTCACCTATCTGGCACTTGGTAAGCAGAGTCGCTGAGTAAGCCCCCAGCAGCGACAGTATCCTTTGCTCGCAGCAAACCCAGCCTGCAGGCTGTTCACTTCTGGCTGAGAGCAAACCAAGGATCCTCTGCAGGGCTTTTCTCTGTCAGGCTGATTAGGGCCAGAGACACCTGACCCCAAAACCTGACCTGGATCGGGGGGGAGGGAATGGCAAATCCCACTACCAAAACCTATCTGCCATTCCATGTAAGTCCAGGCCCGGCAATAATAAATAATAGCTCAGCAGCATAACACTGCTGAGCACAGACGCCTCCTGGACTCACCATCTCACGTTCCGTATTAACCTGGGTGAGATGTACACCCCCTCGAGCACTTTTCCCGTGACATGTCCACAATATATATATATATATATATATATATATATATATATATATATACACTCACCGGCCACTTTATTAGGTACACCTGTCCAACTGCACGTACCACTTAATTTCTAATCAGCCAATCACATGGCGGCAACTCAGTGCATTTAGGCATGTAGACATGGTCAAGACAATCTCCTGCAGTTCAAACCGAGCATCAGTATGGGGAAGAAAGGTGATCTGAGTGCCTTTGAACGTGGCATGGTTGTTGGTGCCAGAAGGGCTGGTCTGAGTATTTCAGAAACTGCTGATCTACTGGGATTTTCACGCACAACCATCTCTAGGGTTTACAGAGAATGGTCCGAAAAAGAAAAAACATCCAGTGAGCGGCAGTTCTGTGGGCAGAAATGCCTTGTTGATGCCAGAGGTCAGAGGAGAATGGGCAGACTGGTTCGAGCTGATAGAAAGGCAACAGTGACTCAAATAGCCAACCGTTACAATCAAGGTAGGCAGAAGAGCATCTCTGAATGCACAGTACGTCCAACTTTGAGGCAGATGGGCTACAGCAGCAGAAGACCACCCGTTACTAGCATGGTGTACCTAATAAAGTGGCTGGTGAGTGTATATATATATATATATATATATATATATATATATCCAGGGCCGTTTTAATACATTGGTGGGCCCAGTGCACAGCCCTCAAGAGTGGGCCCCCCCCTTCCCTTTCGGCACATTGTATAATGTACTGAATTTGCCCCCACACTGTATCAAGAGCCCCAATACATACAGTAGTTACCTTATAACACTATTTCCACCACACAGTGATTACATATTACATAAAAACTGCACTAAACAAAACAGAAAGATGTCACCAATGATACCATTACATAATACCGCCACATCATGACCCCTAACACTACAACCCTATAACAGAGTGCAGTTACATCCAGTGACTCACCGGGGGCGTCTTCTCCGATCAGAGTCTGTCACCTTTTCTTTTTCTCTCCATCCAGCCTGGGCCACCTTGAAGTCTTCTCCTGGCTGTGAATCTTCTCTCCAGAATCTGCCAGACAAATATTTTAGGCTCCAACACATACAGTAGTTAGGTCCCTTGTACCCCTATACAGTAGTTACACCCCTCTGTACTCCTACATAGTTACACCCCTCTGTGCCTCCATAGTTTTAAGGTGTCCCTGTAGTATATAGCCCCTCATGTGCTCCTCCAGTTATATACAGCCCTCCTGTGCGCTCCCCCATTAGTATACAGCCCCCCTGTGCACTCTCCCCAGTAGTATATAGCCCCCCCTGTGCTCTCCCACAATAGTATATAGCCCCCTGTGCTCTCCCACAATAGTATATAGCCCCCCTGTGCTCTCCCTCAATAGTATATAGCCTCCCTGTGCTCTCCAATAGTATATAGACCCCTATGCTCTCCCACAATAGTATATAGCCCCCCTGTGCTCCCCCCCAATAGTATATAGCCCCCTGTGCTCTCCCCAATAGTATATAGCCCCCCTGTGCTCTCCATAATATATAGCCCCCCTGTGCTCTCCCCCATAGTATATAGACCCCTGTGCTCCCCAATAGTATATAGCTCCCTGTGCTCCCCAATAGTATATAGCTCCCCTGTGCTCCCCAATAGTATATAGCCCCCTGTGCTCCCCAATAGTATATAGCTCCCCTGTGCTCCCCCATAGTATATAGCCCCCTGTGCTCCCCAATAGTATATAGCTCCCTGTGCTCCCCAATAGTATATAGCTCCCCTGTGCTCCCCAATAGTATATAGCCCCCTGTGCTCCCCCATAGTATATAGCTCCCCTGTGCTCCCCAATAGTATATAGCTCCCCTGTGCTCCCCTTTAGTATATAGCCCCCTGTGCTCCCCCATAGTATATAGCTCCCCTGTGCTCCCCCATAGTATATAGCCCCCTGTGCTCCCCCATTGTATATAGCTCCCCTGTGCTCCCCAGTAGTATATAGCCCCCTGTGCTCCCCAGTAGTATATAGCCCCCCATGCTCCCCCATAGTATATAGCCCCCTGTGCTCCCCCATAGTATATAGCTCCCCTGTGCTCCCCAGTAGTATATAGCCCCCTGTGCTCCCCAGTAGTATATAGCCCCCTGTGCTCCCCCATAGTATATAGCCCCCTATGCTCCCCCATAGTATATAGCCCCCTGTCCTCCCCCATAGTATATAGCCCCCTGTCCTCCCCCATAGTATATAGCCCCCTGTGCTCCCCCATACTATATAGCCCCCTGTGCCCCCCATAGTATATAGCCCCCTGTGCTCCCCAATAGTATATAGCCCCCTGTCCTCCCCCATAGTATATAGCCCCCTGTGCTCCCCCATAGTATATAGCCCCCTGTGCTCCCGCATAGTATATAGAGCCCTGTGCCCCCCCATAGTATATAGCCCCCTGTGCTCCCCAATAGTATATAGCCCCCTGTCCTCCCCCATAGTATATAGCCCCCTGTGCTCCCCCATAGTATATAGCCCCCTGTGCCCCCCCATAGTATATAGCTCCCCTGTGCTCCCCCATAGTATATAGCCGCCCCCCCCATAGTATATAGCCCCCTGTGCTCCCCCATAGTATATAGCTCCCCTGTGCTCCCCCATAGTATATAGCCGCCCCCCATAGTATATAGCCCCCTGTGCTCCCCAATAGTATATAGCTCCCCCTCCCATATAACATTGAAAAAAACAAACACTGTTACTCACCTAGGTCCAAGCATTCCTCTTCTCTTCCCTCTTGTGGCCGCACTTCCTGCGGTCATAAGAGGCTGCACTCCCCTTACCCTCGCGCCGACGCTCCAGTGACGTCGGGCGCTAGAGGGAGAGTGCGGCCTCTTGTGACCGCAGGAAGTGCGGCCACAAGAGTGACTGACAGGGAGGGAGCCAATGGCTCTCTCTCTGTCAGTGTCGCTGCTGCTGCAGCGCTGAAGCGCCGCAGCAGCAGCGGGCGAGCGGGGGCAGCGGCGGACGGGGGGGCCCTGCAGGGGGCGCCATGGAGGGGTAAGTAGATTACCCATCCATGGCGCTCCCCCCTGACAGGCTGGTGGCCGGAGCCCTGTGCGACCGCATTGGTCGCACATAGCAACGGCCGGCCTGCTCGGGGGGGCCCCTTTAACCAGTGGGCCCGGTGCACGTGCACCATGTGCCCTCTGGTTAAAGCGGCCCTGTATATATCATACATCTTCCATTATCAAGATTTTATACCTAGAGTTCTTCCGAAGGTTCTACTTGAAGGTCATCTCCACTCTGGAAATTTTTAATGGACTATCATTGGAAGGTACTGTACATCTTTTGGACTTCTCAGTAACATTATCTTAAATAACTTGGTTTTATAATTGTCACTTTACCCTATTTATTTATTTCTCTGCCTGACTACTTTATGAAATCTAATAAAATATTTTTGGGAAAAAAAAAAGATGTTGGCCTCACTAGACAATACTTCAAAGTACATCTCCAGACAGTGGATCCCTCACAACAACCACCATCAGCTTCCATGCATGCCTCCCATCTCTGCTCTTTGGTTTATATATTTGATCTATCAGTAATAATCAATAGATGTGCTCTTTACTAGCTCTAATTTTCATCTTACTTTCATATTCTGACTGCTTGCTAAAACTAGAATTAGGCTTTATTAGAGTTTTATTGTGTTACATAATTTCTATCTGTTGTTTTTTTCACAGCTAAGAAAAAATGATGGCATTATCTATTGGGTAGTGTATGTACAGGGACATTCTTTTCACACTTCTAGAGGAGAATAGCACTGTACATGCAGTGCCCAATAGAGCATGTACAGCAGCATACGGAAGCAGTGCGGCTCAGTGCACATGGCTCTGATGTGTGTATAACGCCTAAAAGCTAAATCATCCATATATAAAGGCCCAGTGCTGGTGAGTGACATGTTATGTTATGTGGCTAATATTTGGCTTTGTTGCCAGACAAATCTCAAAACATTTTACGGCCGCAAATAAATGGCATGAACATAATATTGACGGCCGCATCAAATAACAGGCGTTATTGCATACATTGTGCACACTGACAGTCGTCCTTCCATTGACTCCATTGATGATCATTATAATTTGTAAGTAACAACCATTATTTTTAAGAATTTTAGCTGCCGAATTTTCCTTTTTTTTTTTTTCTTTACATAGTGGGAACATAGCCCCAAACAGTTTTAGCTAGTACAAGAGATTGAATAACCAGTGTGTTCGCACATCACAGGGATGCTAATCGTGCTCAGGTAATGTTTTACATAACACACCAGGAGCATTTTAAACATTTACATCGTTGTTTTATATGTTTGACAATGCAAATAAGATCTTGAACAGCTCCATTTATATATATAGTCAAAGCAGTTAAGCTAATAATACTCTATTAGAAAGAGCACACCTGGGCAGCCTATTTTCAGCAGCTAACTGTATGTTCTATCTGTCTCTTTCTTCTTTTATAATAGCTTTGCTGCTAAAAGAAAAAACCTTTCAAGACTATTTAATGCAGAACAGTAGCTTTTAGTATTATGATTATTCTGGTTTTCTGTGTTCTGTCTGATGTAGAATAACCTTAAACAGTTGAAAAAACAATGACTGCACTTAAATATTTTTCCATGGAGATCAATACCATAGTGCAGGGGTGCACAACCTTTTTAAATCATATTTTGTTACTGCATGGGGCTACAATAAAATGTATGCTACCCAAAATGCTTACACACAGCTTTATTGCAGGAAAACTCTAACCTCTTATATAGTGTATATGAAGTGTATATCTTTGCCATACCCCATGTACCCCAGTATACCAAAAACTTTAGTTTTACAGATCCTGTATAACAGACCCCAGTATTATAGCTCCAGTATAAGAGACTTCAGTACAACAGACCCCAGTACTACAGATTCAGTAGAATAGATCCTTATATAGGAGTCTAGTATAATAGACACCAGTATTACAGCTCTAGTATAATAGAATCTGGCATTACAGCTTCAGTATAACAGACCCCACCATTACAGATTCAATATATGAGTCCAGAACAACAGATCCAATATTAACATCCCAGTGTAATAGATCCCCAGTATTACAGCCCTAGTATAACAGATCCCAGTATTACAGTCCAAGTATAATAGACCCCAGTACTACAGCTCCAGTATAATATATATAAGAGTCCAGTATAACAGACCCAAGTACTATAGCCCTAGTGCAACAGAGAGTCAAGACTTCAAAACACAACCTCTAACTGAATGAGATACACTAAAGGGCCGTATTTACCACTAGGCACCCATAGTCCGGTGGCTAGGGCAGTACCTTGCAGGGGGGCAGCACCAGGGAGCAGGGGGAAAAAACAACATTCAGACTTGCCAGTAAATCTCGTGTGTTTTCAAGGGGGGGTGTATGACGGTATTGGTCAGGTCTGGTGTGATGGTGTTAAATGTGACGTCGGGAGCTATTACCTACCAATCTACCAATCTGCCAATTGTGAATTTTTTATGTTTTAAGCAGTTAACAGCCATGAAAAATGTGATTCAGACGATTTTTCTACATGTAGAGAAATGCATGTGGCCGAAACCAGGCTCCCATTTCTTCATGATGCTAATTGGTGCGTAAAGATGGGGTGTCTTCAGGTTTAGTGCCTAGGGCACCAGCAGCTGGTAATACAGCCACACACTCCCTTTCGCTTTATCTACCTTCCTCCTTTCTCCCTTTCTGTGTGGGCATGCTTGTTGTGAGTTAAAAACCTTTGATCATGTGATATGGTCATGTGATTTATAGTTGCCAACAAACACAAATTTTCCGGGACCATCTCAAATAATGATAGTGCGAGCAAATGACTATCCTGGGCAAGTCCTGGTAAGCCCTGCAAACCTGTGGATTTTACATTCCATGTGTTGAGTGCAAAGTGCTCGGTCCATGGAGAGTATAGAGTGGTAATGCCTTGCACGCAGCTGCTTACTGTACAAGAACCTGTTCTCAAGGGGGTTTCTTGTTCACCTATTTGTAAAGTAGTAAAATAATACAAAAGCTATGTAAACATGGGTATTGTTGTAATTGGACTGACCTACAGAATGAAGATGATATGCCGATTTTACTGTAAAGTGCACTGTGCAAAAATGGAACCCTCAAATATTGCATTGTTGTCTTTTATCTAGTTCAGAGCCACCAAATCTATATTTATATGGGAAAATAAAAGGTGTCTTTACAAAGTACAATTGATTTTCCCAAAAAAAACAAAAAACAAATGAAAAGAGAAGTGAAAAACAAAAACCCAACGATTGGCTGTGTCCACAAGGCCAAAATAGGCTGTGTCATTAAAAAATTAACCACATCGCCCCCTTCCTGCTACGTAACTAAAGGAGCACCCGTGGGTGAGTACTAGAGATGAGCAGACTGTTCGGATTTCTGGTTTGTGAGAACCAGATTGATTGGCGTCAGATTCCCGCTGTCTGCTCGCTCCGTGCAGCGGGTGGATATCTCCTAAGGAACGCCTGGAAAACTGGGATACAGCCATTGGCATTGGCTGTATCCCAGTTTTCCAGGCGTTCCTTAGGAGGTATCCACCCGCTGCATTAACCAGAAATCCGAAAAGTCCGCTCGTCTCTAGTGAGTACTGGGGGGCCGCAGGGAGCTGCGATCGTCTGGGCAGCCCATAGGGATAGCGGTGGTCTGCTGCTGCCACTCCTATCCCACGTGGCGACGGCACCATATCGCTGCTATCACAGTCGTTTGTCTTTCAAAATGTTTGAAAGACAAACGACGCAAAAATCAGCCGACATGAACGATGTCGGCTGATCGTTGCCTTCTATTCCACAGGACAATTATCGGCCGTGACGGCCAATATCGGCCAAATACAGCCGATAATCGTTTCGTGGAATAGGGCCTAGAGCACATTGGTTTACATTAAACTATCCACAGTGCCTTTTTATTTTCATCCGTAATCCTAGTGCGGATTGTGATTGTGGTACGCATTACCAATAGAAGTATGGGATCCATACAGGTGAATTGAAGATTGTAATCATTGTTGATATACAATATGAAATCTGGAATGGGAGACACACCACCTTCCTGTCTCACCAGTGTGCCTGTTCTCAAAGTGGGTTATTTGTAGAAAATATCACCTTCTCTCCATACCATGACATTACCAGGTTTACAAGGGAAGGGATTTCATCCCATATTCACCCCACAAACCTGAAAAAAGAATTTGAAATAGAATCAATTATAAAATGGCTATGTGTCAATGGTTGAAAGGTGACTAGAGATGAGCGAACCGGGTTCGGGTTCGAGTCCATCCGAACCCGAACAATCGGCATTTGATTAGCTGGGGCTGCTGAACTTGGATAAAGCTCTAAGGCTGTCTGGAAAACATGGATACAGCCAATGACTATATCCATGTTTTCCACATAGCCTTAGGGCTTTATCCAGCTTCCAACAGCCACCGCTAATCAAATGCCGAAAGTTCGGGTTCGGATGGACTCGAGCATGCTCGAGGTTCGCTCATCTCTAAAAGTGACCTGTATTATAAACTCTTGTAGGCCATGTTCACACATAGTATTTTTGCTCAGTATTTTGGTCAGTATTTTGCAACCAAAACCAGGAGTGGATTGAAAACACAGAAAGGCTATGTTCACACACTGTTAGGCTATGTTCACACTACGGATGAGACCGGCCGTTCCGTGACCCGCTCAGCCCGGATCATCACGGTCGGTACTTAAGTACCGGCCGGATGATCTTTCCTCCGTGGAGCTCTGATGCGGGCGCATCAGCACGCGCCCGCATCAGAGCTTCCCATAGCCCACAGTGAAGCAAGCGGCCGGAGCCGCTCGCTTCACTGTGTGAACTGACAGGTCCTTATGCAGACGGAATTCATTGAATTCCGTCCGCAAATAATGGACCTGTCAGTTGTTTACGGCGCCGCATGGGATCCGGCCGGAGCGTATAAGATGTGTGTACGCTCCGCCCGGGAGCCCATAGCAAACAATGTTATGTTCAACCCCGCAAATCTACGGCTGTAGTTCTGCGGCAAGAACTACGGCCGTAGATTTACGTAGTGTGAACATAGCCTCAAAATGTAGTGGATGGCCGCCATTTAACGGCAAATAACTGACATTATTTTAAAACAATGGCTGTTGTTTCAAACTAATGGTTATTATTTTGCTGTTAAATGGCAGACATCAAATCGGTGTGTGAACATAGCCTTTCTGTGTTTTCAATCCACTCCTGGTTTTGGTTGCAAAATACTGACCAAAATACTGAGCAAAAATACTGTGTGGGAACATAGCCTGAAGAGTGGGTATTATACAGTATATCAGCATAAAATGCACCAGTGCTTATAGTGCCACTTCATAAGGGATGGAGGTGTATAGCAATGCAATGTCACAGCTAAGTATGTTATTTCTACTTTCCTTTATTGTAGGATTATCCTTTACAGCAGTTGCAATGTATATAAACATATTGCTAACATGAAGGGGTTATTATAGATTATTAACTGTGATTGAAGATGAAAAATTCCTCAGGATCCTGTTCAGAATATACAGTGTTAACCCCTTCAGGACCGGTCTAGATAGTGCCTTGAGGACCAGAGCCCATTTTTGAAATCTGACCAGTCTCACTTTATGTGGTTATACCTCCCTGATATTACAACTTACTGGTACCATACAGATACTGGTACATACAAGCTCCACACTGTAAAATTGATGAAAGTGACATATCTAGTGACTCAAGTGACGTCATCTCTGATTGGAGTCACACACTTTTTCTTTTCCATCTGTCCTGGGCCATGATCTGGGAATCTGAGAATCTGCCACAGAAGCATATTAGTTTCCTTGTTTCAGCACATATAGTATTAGGCCTCCTCTGTACCCCATCGAGTTGTCAAGTGCCTTTTGTGTCCTCATAAAACAGGTTTTCTCTGAGCCCCCATATACTAATTAGGTCCCTATGGTTTATCCCATCGAGTTGTCAAGTCCCTTCTGTGTCCTCATATAACAGGTTCTCTCTGAGCCCCCATATACTAATTAGGTCCCTATGGTTTATCCCATCGAGTTGTCAAGTCCCTTTTGTGTCCTCATATAACAGGTTTTCTCTGAGCCCCCATATACTAATTAGGTCCCTATGGTTTATCCCATAGGGTACCTAGGTCCCCTCTGTGTCCTCATATAACAGGTTCTCTCTGAGCCCCCATATACTAATTTGGTCCCTTTTTATTCCATAAAGCACCTAGGTCCCCTCTTTGCACCCATATTTGGCCCTCTTTACATATCCATTCATTTGGGAGACCCCCTCTGTGTCCCTAATAACGAAGTAAATTCCCATCTGTGCATTCATTTAGTAGTGAAAGCATACCTGTCAGGACAGATGCTGCCAGACTAGTGGCAGTGTTGACTCCTAAGCCTGAAGTTTGTGTATCCCTGGTAAAGCACCATGCATGATCAGAATGCATGGATCCTCCATTGGATCACATGTGGTACATTTCCAAGGATACACAGACTTCCAGATTAGGAATTGACATTGCTGCTAGTTCGGCAGCATCTGTCCTGACAGTTACTCTTTAAATCCCTTAATGCCTCCAAGTAGCCCCCTGAAGGAGCCCTTCTGTGAATGTTATGCCCCTTAGGTAGTCCCCCTTTAAATGTTATGCCCCTTAGGTAGTCCCCCTGTAAATGTTAAACCCCTGCAAATGTTATACCCCTACAGTTAATGCCCCTATAAATGTAATGCCCCTGTAGGCAGTCCCCCAGTAGGCCCCTGTAGGTATTTCCCCAGTAGGCCCCTGTAGGTAGTCCCCAAGTAAATATCAGGCCCCTGTAGTTACAGGTAGTCCCAAAATAAATGCTAGGCTCCTGTAAATAATCCCCCATTGAGCTCCTGTAGGTAGCCACCCCCAACTCTGACGTCCCACCAACAACCCCCTTCCTCCACCCCTTTCCCCTGTGCTTCATGTAGGCATCGTTCATCAAAGAAAAAAAAAGATCTCTACTCACCTGGCTGCAGCTTGCATTTCTCCTTCCCTCTGCTCTTCTCTGCAAGCAGAAGCAGTGCTTGAGTGACGTTACTTGAGCGCCGCCGGACCACTGGGGAGAGCGGCCTCTGGTTTTTGCAGTCTGGTGACTGCAGTCATCAGAGTCGCTGACATGGCCAGTTTATGTATTTAACTACAAGTGCTTTTGTGGGCGCTTTGTAGTTAAAGTGACTCTGTACCCACAATCTGCCCACCCCAAACCACTTGTACTTTCGGATAGCTGCTTTTAATCCAAGATCTGTCCTGGGGTCCGTTTGGCAGGTGATGCAGTTATTGTCCTAAAATAACAACTTTTAAACTTGCAGCCCTGTGTCAAACTGCCGTGGCCTAGAGTGACTATGCAAAGGCACAACCTTTCTGTCCCTCATCCTCGCCCTCTTCATCATTAGGAATGCTCCAGTCAGATTTTCTACTGTTCATCACCTGTGTCAGCACGGCACATGGGCTGGATCGTTAAGGCACCTGTGTAGTTTTCACTGCAGAGGATTAGGAAAAGTGTTGAAAAGGGAGGGAAGGAGGGGTGGGTCGAAGTTACAGGCACAGATACTCTAGGCCACAGCAGTTTGGCACATGGCTGCAAGTTTAAAAGTTGTTTTTTAGCACAATAACTGCATCACCTGCCGAATCCCAGGACAAATCTTGGATTAAAAGCAGCTTTAAAGTGCAGGGCGCAGCAACCAGGAATGCATTGATGGGTAAGTAGATCTTTCACTCACCCATCCCGATGGCGCCCCCCTCAGCCCTGCGCCAGGGGTTCAGGATGACTCATCAGTTGACTGCTGTCTCCGGGATTGGCTACTGTCTGCAATAGAGCATGAACTTTGAAGGACCCAGTCAACAATCCCAGCTGGCTGGTGTTCACCTGCACACTAGCTTAATAATCCCTTGCTCCTGCCAAAAGACAGAACTGTAAGCTAACATATGCAGCCACCATTGGGGCTGCCATGTTTAGTGAATTTCTTTAACTGATCATTGTTAATTCACTTAATAGAATAAATCAAATTGACAGCGCAATTTGCAGCAAATCTTGTTTTGGATCGGATTTGCTTCGCTCATCTCTATATATTATTTTGCACCTGAGGAGAATGCCAAATATTTGCTTTTTAAATACACTGTATTAAATGATATGCCTATTTGGTAAAGTGCACCATAAGTACTGTCTTTGTCAGACTACTGTAAAATATCTAAATTCATACTGGATAGATAGGCAAATGTTTTTCCATGGTGATTGTGTAATTTCAATATGTTAGATCATTATGTTAGAATGACTATAATTAAAGTAACAATATAAATGTAATTAAATATGACTAATCGAGAGCAAGTGTTCTCAATAAGATATATTTCAGCACATACCTTAAATTAGGCATTGGCAGCATAAAAAAATCAATACTAAGTCTCAAATCCAAAATGTATATAAATATATATATATATATATATATATATATATATATATATATATAATTATTCATTTTTTTTATCATGTTCGTGTGTGTAAAACATACAAAGCTACAGTAAGATGATTACACAAGAAGGGAATTTAGAACATAACATTTAACAAAATAACAAAAGGATGAAACTCTAAACAGGGAGGACATAGGGTAAGCCATCTGCATAATTGTTTTCCTACTAGTTAGCCTGACTGATACAGCCGACGTCCAATTATTATTTTCTGCCATTGCGGCTCTTGGAAAATGTGTTAAAAATCATCTTTAATTGAATTTAACCCCCAGAGAGATTGTTTCACAATGTACTGTGTTACAATGGCTAAAAGGGTCAAAGGAGATTATAACAATAAAAGCAAGAATGCAAAAGTGATTGGTCAATTCTGTTATAATATGAAACTTTTAATTAATTTGTATGTTTAAATACAGCAAGACACATAAGTGGTTAAAGGGTTATTCCTATCTTAAAGAGACTCTGTACCCGCTTTGTGACCACCCACCCCCCACTACTTATACCTTCTTGTAGCTGATGAGAAGTCCTTTCTGATGGTATGTTTAACATTGCTGGTTGTGCTTTTCTGAGGCCTAAAATCATACTTTAGTTGAGCTGTAGCCGTGTTAAAGAGGCGTGGCCTAGAACAATCGTGCCCTAGGCCAGCACCGCCTGTGTGGTGTTGGTCTCCATCTCTCCCTGCCTCCCGTTCCGCCCTTTGTCCGCCCGCACAGTGTTAGCTGTGAGTGTGCATGCGCCGCCTCCGGACCCCCTGGCGCCGCTGCAATGACGTAGCCAGGTCCTCGCCTCTTTGGTTCCCCCCCCCGCATACCATGGTGACGTCTGTTGCCGGAAAAAGCTTGTCCTCTTCTTTAATCATGCGCCGTTACGCAATGATGCACCAGGCTGGTCGGAGAAGGCTGGTCGCGTCAGGAGGCGGCGCATGCGCACTTACAGTTAAAACTGTGCAGGCGGACAGAGGGCGTAACGGGAGGCAGGGGGAGACAGAGACCAACACCACACAGGCGGTGCTGGCCTAGGGCACGATCACTCTAGGTCACGCCACTTTGACACGGCTACAGCTCAACTAAAGTATGATTTTCGGCCTCAGGAAAGCACATCCAGCATTGATAAACATACCAGCAGAAAGGACTTCTCATCAGCTACAAGAAGGTATAAGTAGTTGGGGGGGGGGGTCACAAAGTGGGTACATAGTGGCTTTAACAATATAGTTAATGTAACGCCCGGAGTAGTGGATCCACTGGACCGGCACCAGCGATGGCACAAACCTCACCAGGGAGCGGAGTCTAAGGGGCCGCTGGTTTTCACCAGAGCCCGCCGCAAGGCGGGATGGACTTGCTGCGGCAGGCGACCCCCAGGTCGCTACCCCTGGCTTGGTTGCTGGTGTCGGCAGGCGAGGCGTGGCAGGAGATGGTACAGGCAATAGTCTGCAGATGAGAGAGCACGTGACTGGCTGGACACAGGAACAGGTAGAGTGACAGGGGAACAGGAACCAGGAACAGGGACAAGGGACCAGGTAACGGACAGGACTCAGGAACAGGGACTAGGGACCAGGTAACGGACAGGACACAGGAACAACAGGGAGCTGGGCCAAACGCTATGGGAAGCATGTAGAGGCTCCAACACAGGGGACAGGGCATGCTGGGATTTATAGGGGAGTGATTGGGTGCAACTACCAATTAGGAGCGCACTGCCCCTTTAAATCTGAGACAGCCGGCGCGCGCGCGCCCTAGGAGGCGGGGCCGCGCGCGCCGGCCGGCACAGACCGCGACATGCACGGAGGAGAGGTGAGGCGCCCCAGGGGCCGAAGCAGCAGCAGCGCCGGGTCCCTACACAAGGACCCCGGCGGCTGCACGGGACAGGAGGCGGTCGCGGCGGCAACCCGGAACGCGGGAAGCCGCCGCGGCCGTGACAGTACCCCCCCCCTTTGGCCTCCCCCTCTTTCTTGCCTGCAAATGGCACAGGAAGCCACAAAGTCTTTGACATCTTGGGATAGGCTGGGCCACCAGTAGTGGCGAGAGATTCGTTGGCCGGTCTTACGGACTCCAGGGTGCCCGGCCTCCAACGAGGAATGTCCCCACTTCAAAATACCTCTTAGAAGCGCAGGGTGAACATGAGTCTTTCCGGGGGGTACTCTCTGAAGAGTGGAGGTGACGACTGGTACTAGGCGATCAGGCGGTATAACGTGGCAAGGGACTGTGGGTCTGTGGACGAGGACCTTCTGTAAGTTCTTCCGGTGGTGAGAGGACACGACCTTAGTCTTGGGTACGGGGAGAGGGTACACCTCGGCAGAGAAGGCATCCGCCGAGTCTTGGTCTTCTGCCGGTAGGCCGGATAGAGGCTTGGCCGGGACAGGAAATGACATAATACACTTGGTCTGAGGTGACTTGAGACACTGGTGGGAACAGTCCTGACCCCAACTGAGAATCTCCCCGGTTCTCCAGTCCAGCTGAGGGGCATGTTCTTGTAGCCACGGGAGTCCCAGGAGGACCACGGGGGAAGAATGGGGCAGGACGTAGAAGGATATCTCTTCTTGATGTGAAGGACCCACCTGGAGGACTAAAGATGCGGTCTGGTAGTACACACGGTCGGTAAGAATTTCGCCCGTGACCGAGGAGATAGTCAGGGGCCTGGCTAGTCGGGTCACGGGTAGCCGCCATCTTTGGACCAATGTTGCCGCAATAAAACTGCCTGCTGAGCCAGAATCGAGGAAGGCAGTAGTCTGATGATTTTGTCCTGAGGGAGTCCGGATGGAAACTGGCATAGACAGACTTGGAATGGTGGCATTCGCACCTAGGGACACCTGTCCCACCGGACCAAGGTGCGAGCGTCCTCCGGATGTTTGGGGACGTAGGGGACATCCCAGCCGGAAGTGATCGGAACCACCGCAATAGAGACAGAGATTCTGCTCCAGGCGCCGGATTCTTTCATCAGGCGTCAGGTGAGCCCGTTCCACCTGCATAGGAATCTCAGGAGAGGGTTGGGACATCGAAAGGTCAGGATTCTGGAAAACCGGCGCCAGCTGGGGATGGCGACGGGAATGGGTTAGTAAATGTTCATGCCGAACCTCCTCCTCCCTCTCCGAAAAACGAGTATCAACTCGGGTGGCCAGTAGAATGAGTTCGTTCAGGGAGGTAGGCAGGTCTCGGGCAGCGAGCACGTCTCTCACTCGACTAGACAGGCCCTTCTTGAAGGTGGCCAATAGGGCGGCCTCGTTCCAGTCCAATTCAGCTGCCAGGGTGCGGAACTGGATGGCGTAGTCACCAACAGAGGAGCTGCCTTGAGAGAGGTTGAGGAGAGCAGTCTCGGCTGAAGAAGCACGGGCAGGTTCCTCAAAGACGGAGCGAAACTCGAATAGGAAGGCCCGGAGATTGGCAGCAACAGGATCATCACGGTCCCACAGTGGCGTGGCCCAGGCCAGGGCTCTACCTTCTAATAGGCTGATGATGAAAGCCACTTTAGAGCGCTCGGTGGAAAACTGACTACTCAAAAGTTCAATGTGCATGGTGCACTGAGTCAGGAATCCTCTGCACAACTTAGAGTCCCCAGAGTACTTGCTTGGGAGGGCCAGTCGGAGTGAAGAAGCAGCGTCAGGAGATGGTGTGCGCTGGGCAGTAGTCTGCTGCTGTAAGGCGGCAGTGAGTTGCTGGATCTGCTGTGACTGTTTCTGGATTTGTTGAGCCTGTTGCGCGACCACTCTGGCGACGTCACGGAGATCTGGCACCTCGCCGGGATCCATGGTTGGAGCCTACTGTAACGCCCGGAGTAGTGGATCCACTGGACCGGCACCAGCGATGGCACAAACCTCACCAGGGAGCGGAGTCTAAGGGGCCGCTGGTTTTCACCAGAGCCCGCCGCAAGGCGGGATGGACTTGCTGCGGCAGGCGACCCCCAGGTCGCTACCCCTGGCTTGGTTGCTGGTGTCGGCAGGCGAGGCGTGGCAGGAGATGGTACAGGCAATAGTCTGCAGATGAGAGAGCACGTGACTGGCTGGACACAGGAACAGGTAGAGTGACAGGGGAACAGGAACCAGGAACAGGGACAAGGGACCAGGTAACGGACAGGACTCAGGAACAGGGACTAGGGACCAGGTAACGGACAGGACACAGGAACAACAGGGAGCTGGGCCAAACGCTATGGGAAGCATGTAGAGGCTCCAACACAGGGGACAGGGCATGCTGGGATTTATAGGGGAGTGATTGGGTGCAACTACCAATTAGGAGCGCACTGCCCCTTTAAATCTGAGACAGCCGGCGCGCGCGCGCCCTAGGAGGCGGGGACGCGCGCGCCGGCCGGCACAGACCGCGACATGCACGGAGGAGAGGTGAGGCGCCCCAGGGGCCGAAGCAGCAGCAGCGCCGGGTCCCTACACAAGGACCCCGGCGGCTGCACGGGACAGGAGGCGGTCGCGGCGGCAACCCGGAACGCGGGAAGCCGCCGCGGCCGTGACAGTTAATCATGTAGGGCTGACTAAGTTAAATATTTTGCAAGTACATTCATTTAGCAAACTTATTTTCTTCTCCTGTTATTCCCTCCCACCGCAGCTCACTCTCTAGGTTACTGACCACCACTTTGCTCTAAAAGTAGTGGTCAGATGTATGTATATATAGAGAGAGAGAGATTTATCAAACATGGTGTAAAGTGAAACTGGCTCAGTTGCCCCTAGCAAACAAGCAGATTCCACTTTTCATTCCACAGACTCTTTGGAAAATGAAAAGTGGAATCTAAATGGTTGCTAGGGGCAACTGAGCCAGTTACACTTTACACCATGTTTGATAAATCTCCCCCATAGAGTAATATATATATATATATATATATATATATATATATACTAGAAAATGTACCCGGCGCTGCCTGGGTATAAAGTGTCAGTGTATACGGGGTCCTGTATACCTGTAGTATAGAGTTGGTGGAGGTGCTGTATACCTGTAGTATAGAGTTGGTGGAGGTCTTGTATACCTGAAGTATATAGTTCGGGGGTCCTGTATACCTGTAGTGTATAGTTTGAGGGTCCTGTATACCTGTAGTATATAGTTGGTGGAGTTCCTGTATACCTGTAGTGTATAGTTTTGGGGTCCTGTATACCTGTAGTGTATAGTTTGGGGTTCTGTATACCTGTAGTATAGAGTTGGTGGAGGTGCTGTGGCAGTGTTATCCAGTCACAGTATGGCGGTATTGGTCAGGTCTGGTATGGCAGTGTTATCCAGTCACAGTATGGCAGTATTGTTCAGGTCTGGTATGGCACTGTTATCTAGTCACAGTATGGCGGTATTGGTCAGGTCTGGTATGGAGGTGTTATCCAGTCACAGTATGGTGGTATTGGTCAGTTCTGGTATAGCAGATTCATCCAGTCACAGTATGGCGGTATTGGTAAGGTCTGGTATAGCGGTGTTATCCAGTCATAATATGGCGGTATTGGTCAGGTCTGGTATGGCGGTGTTATCCAGTCACAGTGTGTCAGTATTGGTCAGATCTGGTGTGGGAGTGTTATCCAGTCACAGTATGGTGGTATTGGTCAGGTCTGGTATGGTGGTGTTATCCATTCACAGTATGGCGGTATTGGTCAGGTCTGGTGTGGTGGTGTTATCCAGTCACAGTATGGCGGTATTGGTTAGGTCTGGTATGGCGGTGTTATCAAGTCACAGTATGGCGGTATTGGTCATGTGTGGTATAGCAGTGTTATCCAGTCACAGTGTGGCCGTATTGGTCAGGTGTGGTATGGCAGTGTTATCCAGTCACAGTGTGGCCGTATTGGTCAGGTCTGGTATGGCAGTGTTATCCAGTCACAGTATGGCGGTATTGGTCAGGTCTGGTATGGCGGTGTTATCCAGTCACAGTATGGCGGTATTGGTCAGGTCTGGCGTGGCAGTGTTATCCAGTCACAGTATGGCGGTATTGGTCAGGTCTGGTATGGAGGTGTTATCCAGTCACAGTAAGGCGGTATTGGTCAGGTCTGGTGTGGCGGTGTTATCCAGTCACAGTGTTCCGGTATTGGTCAGTTCTGGTATGGAGGTGTTACCCAGTCACAGTATGGTGGAATTGGTCAGGTCTGGTATGGCATTGTTATCCAGTCACAGTATGGTGGTATTGGTCAGGTCTGGTGTGGCGGTGTTATCCAGTCACAGTATGGTGGTATTGGTCAGGTCTGGTATGGAGGTGTTACCCAGTCACAGTATGGCGGTATTGGTTAGGTCTGGTGTGGCGGTGTTAAATATGATGTCTGGAGCTATTACCTACCAATCCTGATGCTAATTGGTGTGAGGATGGGGTGACCTCAGGTTTAGTGCTTAGGGCAGCAGCAGCTGGTAATACTGCCCTGTATACATGTACTGTATAGTAGGAGTAGGGGGTCCTGTATACCTGTAATGTCCTGTATACATGTACTGTATAGATGGAGTAGGGGGCCCTGTATACATGTATAGATGGAGTAGGGGGGTCCTGTATACATGTACTGTATAGATGGAGTAGGGGGTCCTGTATACATGTACTGTATAGATGGAGTAGGGGGTCCTGTATACATGTACTGTATAGATGGAGTAGGGGGTCCTGTATACCTGTACTGTATAGATGGAGTAGGTGGTCTACCACTTATTTCTGTGGATCTATTGTGAGGCAGCTTCCCTAACAACCACAACTCCCTGTGAAAATGAAAGTAGTAATTCTATTGGTTGCTAAGGCTCCCAACTGCCGTTTTCTCTGGGCAGAGCTGCAGCTAATTATGTGTGCGCAGTGTGGAGATTTTCCAATTCATCTCTATAAGGCGCCTCTCTTCCCCCCCCCCCCTCCCCTCCTGTACATCTGGCGGGGACGGGACCTTCGCTAAAACCTTTCCGGGTACCCAATATTTCTGTGTGCCAAATTTGGGGTCAAATGGTTCAGGCGTTTGGAAGTCTATATGGGACAGACGGACAGACAGACAGACTTTCATTTTTATGATGACTTGACAAGCTGTACAAGCTGTACAAGTATATTACTTTTAAAGCATTTGGAGGACAATGCAGTTTTTATAATGATAATCAGTGTTCTGCATGAAGCTGGTTCCATGCTTCTTGAAGAGGCATTGACAGATTCTCAGCATTGTTTTACATTTTAATTTCATTTTCATCATAAATATTATTTAGATTGAGATCTGGACAGTTTGCCTGTCATGTCATTGACTTGAAATATTTTCCTGAAGAAAAGCTTTGTTACTTTACCATCCTTAAAAGTTACTTCATCAACACCAATCCTCTTTTTTAGAGATCAAGCCTGGCGCACGCGCTCCTGAGATAAGTACGACGCCCATAGAGAATGAATGGAGCTTTTTATTCTCTATGGGAGTTGGACTCATCTCAGGACCACGTGCGCCGGGCTTCCGACGGGGATATTTCCGTCCCGGGACCGGATCCAGACGCGGGACTTGGAGAGAAGGGGTAAGTATAAGGGTCTCTAGCGGGGGTCGGGAGGCCTTCACCCCAGCATTGGGGGGTGACAGATCTCCTTTAACAAATATGGTAAGTTTGAGTTGTAGGCTGTATTACATGCCAAGGCCATGTTTACACATAGTATTTCCATCAGTCTTTTGGTCAGGAGTGGGTTTTTCAAAATTGTAACTTGGTTTAAAAGTATTGCTTTGGTTTAAGAGCTCCCTGTACTGGGTGGGACGGGGAGTGGGGGAGGGGTATGGTCTGCATTGCAGGGTCTATAGCACTGTACGCTGACCCAGGAAGTCTCCCTCACCTTCCAAATCATGGGAGATCCACTTCAGGCTGTGGCTTGTATTAGGGGACAGGACTGTGGAGGTAATCTCTTTATAGCTGTAACCCCTCTTGCCCTGGACAGAGAGTGCTGCATGTACAGTATGTTCCATCCTGTATCTACAAACTCCTGCTGTTTTTTCAGGTATATGCCCTTACTATACATTATACTCCACATGCTGATTGCCGAACTTATAATATGACATATTTAGCTGTTTCCAAATTTTTGTTTCATTAGTTTTACATGGGGCGTGGAACCAATTGTCTGCACATCAATGATTTCTTATTGGAAAATTTGCTTTGGTTTAAGAGTGGATTTGGATTACATGCACAGTCCCGGAACGAATTATGCTCGTAATTCAATGCACCACTGTATACATAAATATCAATCTTACTAGACTAGTAATGAAAACATGTGTAAATACATGCTGTACGGAAGTATAAAGTGCAATTTTTGAAATGCTAAAGACAATTAACTCGCAAAAAAGTGAAGTGCAGTAAGGTAAAGTGTCATGTCACCCAAATATTGCAGGCCACAGCTCCGGCGTGTCGGGCGGGTCCGCTGCTGTAAATGAGTCTCAGGGAGGAAGTAGGCCTGAGACCAGGGCCTCAATTACAGCAGCGGACCCAGCCTACACGAGGTAAGCATTGAGTAACAGCAGGGGCAGGCATCAGCGGCGGCGCAGGGGATCCGGGCGGGTCCGTTGCTGTAATTGAGGCCCCGGTCTAAGAGAGGAAGTAGGCCGCGGTGGGAATAGTGATCCGGAGCTCCGGAATGCTGCTCCAGGATCAGGTGAACTGCAGTGGCAGGCTCGGCATCGGTGGTGATGGGGATAACCCTGGTACTACTTCCCAATCATCTGCTTATACTATGCATATACAGCCATTGGTTCCATAGAGTGTCCAGCTGGGGCGCACTATATATAATAAGTCAATTGTACTCATTGAATTCTATATATAGTGCACCCCCCTTCTGGACACTCCATAGGAATTACACCCTGATTCGTGACGTCACGAATTTTGAGAGAATTTCAACACTCCATGATCTACTAAATTAAGGGAAATAGCCCTCTATGTGCATTTCCCATAATTAATGTACATTAGGAATTTGTGTAACTTTCCATAAGTAATAACATATTTAAAAATACTTTTGGCCGTAGTTGTCCTTTAAGTATATTTGCTTCTTATAGTAAGGATTGGTGTTGGAGTTCTGGGGAGATTCAATGTATTGAGTTTTACTTCCCTTGTGGTAAGTCTTGTTTTAATTGTCTTTAACCTGTATTTATCTCAGTTGCTGATTGGCTGAGCTTGCTGGAAGCCATGTGATGCGCTCCAGCCAATGAAAAGGCTGCTGGTGCGCATCGTCAGCCTTTTCTCTCCCATTCACTTTACTTGATCCCGGAAGTGAGGGAGTTCTGAAGACGGCGGCCGGAGGTCACGGCCGGCGGGAGATTCAAGTGGCGATTGTCACTGGAGAGATGGTGTCTGTTATTTTTTTTTTATTTTAGGTCATGCCGGAGTTGACCTTTAATGTCATTCATTGATTTTTAATTAGTTATGTTGAGCGCAGCCTCCATGGGCATACAACTTTTTTGTTTTGTATGTTTGATCGATGCTAGTATACCTTGAGGTTTATTGTTTGCACCTCTTTACTTATTTATTGTTGGTGCCTGTCAACTTTTTTGCCTTTTTAGGTGCATATAGTGAAGTGAGTCATTAAAAAATGTCTATTGGTCCTGCATAAAACAAACCCTCATATGGCATTTTATGGAAAAATTTAGGAGTTATGATTTTTTAAATATGTGGAGCTACTTTGCCAAACATCTTGTATGGGAAAATGGGTTAACAAGATGTCAATGCTTTTCCTATTTGACATAAAACTGATTGCTAACAGTATAGTATTTATAAAAACTGGTAGTATTCCTGTGGCCTTAATGACAACTTGTGACACTTACTAGTGCATGGGAAGGAGACTACCATTGTAGTCTACCATTAAGTACTGTCTACATAAATACCTGTCAAGCTTCAAGTTTTGGCCATAATAAATCCACTACGACAAAGTTTGAGATTTTTTTTCATTGTGATAATAGTTCATGGGAAAACTGCCTTAAAAGATTTTCCCATGGGCTTACATTATTAAGCTATGCTCCCTGCACATTTTCTGTTTACACCTACTTGTCATAGACCAGATCTTTACAATGATCTGCTTTAAGTCACATACCCCTGCTGTTGCTGCGGATACAGAAACCTCATGATGCCTATCAATAAATCAGATGCTGCAGAGCAGAATTACATTTAGGATCATTTGTTATGCTCCTTCCCGTTAAATGATCTGTTAATATAATATTGTACATAGCTGTTAATGTCTGAATATCATTGTACTGCTTAGGGGCATGTCTATCTACTCTGTATGTTGCTGGTAGTCAAGAAGCAAATCTTAATACCTTGTATTTTAAAAAAATAGAAAATAAGGTCTTGGTTGCTGTTAACTATGGAGGAGCTGTCAGTTATTCAGTGCTTTGTAAACAGTCATGGAGAACATCAATTTTAACACAAAAATCATCACAAAGTGTATGACAGTTTCCAGGTTAATGGGTTTGTCAGGGCATGGAGTCTTGTTTACTAAACGGCACTGGCTGCATAGAAAAATACAAAATACTTACCCATCCTAAAGTCCCCTCCATTGTTAGTTCTCCGAGGGTCCAGTCTGTGCCACAGTCCTCTTCACTACAAGAGAATAAAGTCCAAGGCAACACTTCCACAAAATAAATCCCTTTTATTCACCACTATAACATTTTGGTACAACACCTTATTGTACCAAAATGTTGCAGGTGTAAATAAAGAATTTATTTTGCAGCGCTGCCTTGGACTCTTGTTTCTTCTGTAAATTCTCCAGCAAGTCCCTACATGTGGATGAGCAGCACGGTGAATGAGGCAAGAATCCCCCATTGCCATTCTGTCCAGGCACAACCAACCATTAGCTAGTATAACAAGCAACAAAAACAAATGTATATTATGTACATTTACAACCATATACATAAGATACAGCATATCAAAATAATGACTCAAGTACACATAACAAGGTTTTCCATTACCAAGGAAATAAACATTGACTTGTTCTTCTGAGAAAATCATTAGTCAGGCATAAATTAAAGAAACAGTACACTGTTTACATAATGCCTCGGGCCTACGTTACACCACAAGTAAAATTTTGAATTAACATGTCACCTAGTTTTTCTTTTTCTCCTCAGCCACCGGCCACTGCAGGAATCTCCCCCCCCCCCCAAGACATCATCCTCCACTGCCTGCCGCATCTACTGACTGCTGCCACCCCAGACTTCATCCCCCATCCTGTTCTCCCCCCCTCGGACATCAACCCCCACCGCCAGCAGCATCCCTGTCCTGTCCTGTCCTCTCCCCCCCAGACATAATTTCCCGTCCCCCGCAGCATCCCCTGACTGCTGCCCCTCCAGGACTTCATCCCCTGCAGCCCACAGCATCACAGTCCTGTCCTCCACCCCCGACATCATACACCACAGCAATCCACCCCCCCTCCCCCGGCATCATCCCCTGCCACCAACAGCATCCCCTGACTGCCCCCATCTCCCAGAGTGTCCCTGTAAAAACCACAGTCCTGAGTGACTATTCTTTGACAAACAATCACCAGACCAGATAGGACTACTGTATCTTTACATATCTTTACATACTTACCTTTTGTTAACCTCTTTTTCTCCTGCTTCATCTTGACTATACACCTGCGGCGGTGTCCCAGGGAAGGGGTTATCTCCCATTTGGCAAAGGGACGCCTGACCCTGCTGTTTCCCTTCTATGATAGGCAAGGCATAATAGGGTATCCTCCCTGACAGTACCTTAGCCTTATGCCAAAAATTGAATGTATTTGTATGATAATTATCCTTCTGCACTTAAATAAACTTATGTCTGCACTACCCTGTGTCCACCATGTTGGCCATTCTTCCAGTTCTTTTTAGATTTACACTGAGGCAGAAATGCTGGCAAACTGACAATCTAAGCTAAACGGACAGCTGCACCAATGGACATGAATGGACTCCGACAGATCCCATTGACTTTAAAGGTATTATCCAGCGCTACAAAAACATGGCCACTTTCCCCCTACTGTTGTCTCCAGTTTGGGTGGTGTTTTAAAACTCAGTTCCATTGAAGTAAATGGAGCTTAATTGCAAACCACACCTGAACTGGAGACAACAGTAGGGGGAAAAGCCATGTTTTGTAGCACTGGATAACCCCTTTAATGGGGTCTGTTGGATTTTCTGCTCTTGTCCATCCTTTTACCAGAGTGTAACAGGACAAAAAATACTGCATGTAGCATTTTACTTGTCCTGTCATTTTAAACAGACTCTGCAATGGAGGCTCCAAATGGAGCCTCGAACGCAGTGTGATCTTACTTTCCAATAGTCCCCTCCATAACGCTACAGACAGGAAGTCTCACTTAGTCTTAGGCTTATTGGAAATCTGACCACAGCTGAGTTCCTGTTGTAAACCAGCGATCAGCCGAGATCGTGCATGTCGGCTGATAGCTGTTTTACGACATGAGCTATTTCACAAAGCAGTTATTGTCCAGAACAGCCAGTAATCGGGCAAGTACACATTAGATAGATTTCTGGCATTGGAGTGGGTAGCATCGTAGATATGTTGTCTTGAGTTGTCTTGACCTGTCTTTCAAACGTCTACTTGTGCAACCCACAAACCCAATGTTACATGCAGTACAATTAATGTGATAGACTAGCCATGTTGTGTTGAAGTTTATATAAGACCTTATCTTATGTTTCACATTTTCCACAACACTGTGCATTGTTTGGATCTGCACTATACACTTGCAACAGTTGCATCTCACGCCTCCACAAATGTAATTGCCCTTCACATTAACCCTTTGAGGACCAGGCCCAAAATGACCCAGTGGACCGCGCAAATTTTGATCTTAGTGTTTCCGTTTTTCCCTCCTCCCCTTCTAAGAGCTCCAGCACTTTCAGTTTTTTTATCTACAGGCCATGTAAGGGCTTATTTGTTACAGGAATAGTTGTACTTTGTAATGGCGTCATTCATTTTACCATAACATGTATGATGGAATTCCAAATATATTATTTATGAAGATATAAATTGGTGAAATCGCAAAAAAGAATGCAATATGGTAACGTTTGGGGGGTTCCTGTGTCTACGTAATGCACTATATGGTAAAAGCAACATGATACCATTACTCTATAGGTCAGTACGAACACAACCATATGCAGGTTACACAGATTGTCTAATGTTATATATTTTTTTTAAATGAAATCCTTTTTTTTGGCAATTAATTATAAATAAAATGGGCCTATTGTGACGCTTATAACGGTTTTATTTTTTCACCTACGGGGCTGTATGGGGTGTCATTTTTTCCGCCATGATCTCTAGTTTTTATTAATACCAGATTTGTGAAGATCGGACGTTTTGATCACTTTTTATAAATTTTTTAATATATATAATGTAACATAAAATCGGTAATCCGCGCACTTTTTCCCCTCTTTTCGTGTACGCCGTTTACCGTTCGCAATGACGCTTGTTATATTTTAATAGATCGGACAATTACGCACGCTACGGTATATTATATGTTTATCTATTTATTTATTTTTATATGTTTTATTTATATAATGGGAAAGGGGGGTGATTTCAACTTTTATTGGGGGAGGGGTTTTGGGGTAGTGTGTTAGTGTTTTTAACTTTTTTTTTTTTTTACACATTTGAAGTCCCTTTGGGGGACTTTTACATTCACTACTTGGATTTTTACACTGATGAATGCTATGCCATAGGCATAGCATTGATCAGTGTTATCGGCGATCTGCTCATTGAGCCTGCCTGTGCAGGCTCAGTGACCAGAGCGCCGATCGGACCGCACGGAGGCAGGTGAGAGACCTCCAGCGGCCCGTTTTACCGATCGGGACCCCCGCAGTCACACTGCGGGGGTCCCGATCGGTAAGTGACAGGGGACTCCCCCTGTCACTTACACTTAAAGGAGTTAATGACACGCGGCAGCGCGATCGCTACAGCGTGTCATTACCGGTGAGGTCCCGGCTGCTGATTGCAGCTGGCCCCCACCTGCTATGAAGCGCGCTCCGCTCCGGAGCACGCTTCATAGCGTGAGAAACACCCAGGGCGTACAGTTACGCCCTAGGTCGTCTGGGGACAGACTTCCATGGGGTAACTATACGCCCTGGGTCGTCTAAGGGTTAAGCCATGTTGGAGTTTGTTTATCTGAGGCTATAAGTAAAGGGGATAACATTGTACCTAAAGTGGGTGGTCTGCTTGTAGAAAATTTACATCTTTTTTTTATAAAACAGATTTTAAATTACAATCCTGATATAGAACAGGTAAATATTTTTCAATGATTTTATGTACGGAGTGATACTGTGTGGAGTATGTTGTCATATTTTTATGCTATTCAAAAGTAATTCTCAAAGCCAGGGGATTATTATTACAGTAATCTACAAAGTCTGGTATGGCCGCTACTCCTGATGTCCATACCATGATAACAACATCTATGTAGCGACTGTACCAGACTAGACTTTGACAAAAGGGAATGTCTGTGTTGTAGATATATATCTCCTCTTACCAAGCAACATATAAGTTAGCTATGGCCGGGGAGAATTTAGCACTAGTGATGAGCGAGTACTAAAATACTTGGGTGCTCGTTACTCGAGACGAATATTTCCCAATACTCGGGTGCTCGTTTAGAGTAACGAACCCCATTGAAGTCAAAGGGAAACTCAAGCATTTTTGCAGGGGACCCAAGTTCGGTAGAGGGAAGCTCATGTAAAAACCTGTCAAACCTGCTTTTTTGACCGACAGGGGTCACTATGACTAAGCTGACTGGACGCTATACGGACCATTGCGATTTCAGCTGCCATTTTTAGAGACGAACAGGACAAACAGATACTGGTTGTGATTAACCTGGACAACCCACTATCTTTTGTACATAATTGTATATAGTTCTATTTGGAGACTCATTTTCCTTGCTGAATATTAGTGATTGTTAACTAACAGCAGCCAATAAATTATCTCATTACGCATAGCCCTATTTGTACTTGTCTTTTGTTTCTTATTACGTTGCGAGGGCCTTACTATCTTTATGGTGTTATGTATAGACACTGGTACCTTAAAAACCTGTCAACCTCAGAAAAGGATGAAAACACCACGGAAATGGACAGGAAACAGCAGGGGCAGCATGCATGGATGCCTCTGAGGCTGCCAAATTGCACTATTACTCCAAATTATGGGCAATTTTTTGGCAGTGATCACACAGTAAAGGATTAGAACAGAGGTAGCATATGAACCACCCCAAAATTTTGCCTGACACAGCATGGCAGTGAGAACACAGGGAACAATTAAAACAGAGGTAGCATTCAGCGCCAACTTCGCAGCCAGACTGACGGAGCCCGGAGGAGCTTGCTGGTGGCGGAGGCGGAGGCTACACCCGGGAGCAGGTGTCGGGGACTTGGAGGCGGCCAGGACCGGAGCTCAGCGGCACAGCAGCCCGAACCGGAAGTGCGCGGCGGACCGGCGCCATTGCTCCCTGTGCGGCCGGAAGTGGACGCAGAGGGTGAGACTGCCAGAACGGAGGTTGTGGAGGTACGGGCTCACAGGGGGGAGACCCAAGCAAGCGCGGGGGCGCACCAGACTGTAGCGGGGGTCAGTGCAGAGGAGCAATCCCCTCCATTGCTGGGCCTTGCAGCAGCCCCTGCCTCTCCAACGCTGGCACCCACCACAGAACCTGCAGCAGAGCAATCCCTGCCCCATAAGCACTGCACAGCCAGCATCCCTGTGGCGGTCTCAGAGGCAGACACAACAGCATCACCCCTGATCACCCTGCCAGTTGGTGGTCCCCACCCTACGCAGAGCCGCAACCTAGGGTCACCATTGGCCATGACTGACAGCCCTGTGGGACAACTACCAGGCCCCTCCATATCTCTCCCTGAGCAACCACCTGCTCCTATCTTCAGCATGAAACACATGGAGGCTGCCGCCACCTTGAGGGCGCACCCAGAACTGCAGGCCCTGTTAACTCTATTACCATCTAAAACAGACCTAGAGTCAACGGCTTCTGACTTGAAATGTGCATGGAGGAAAGACCTAGGCGTTGTACAGGCGGACATATCCTCGTTACAAGCGAAAGTACAGGACCTGGAGTTGTTTAAAGCCTCTGTACAGCACTCCCTCTCTGACCTGCAAGCGAAGGTATCTTCTCAGGCCTCCCAGCAACAGTACCTCTATTCTCAACTAGACGACCTAGAAAACCGTAATAGGAGGAACAATATTCGGATCAAAGGTCTGCCGGAAGCTACTCGCCCTCCTGATCTTCTTTCTACGCTCACTGGTATATTTAACATGCTACTGGGAAACTCGCCTACTGCCCCACTGGAAATCGATCGGGCTCACAGGGCGCTACGGCCACAAAGCGCTGACCCCAGCAAGGCCCGTGATGTGATATGCAGAGTGCATTTTTATGCAGTGAAAGAGGAGATCATGCGGAAGGCACGCTTACAGTCGGAAATAGACTTTGATGGCGCCAAACTGCAATTTTACCCGGATTTGTCACGACGCACGCTGCGGCTGCGGGGGGCCCTAAAACCACTTCTTGCCCACCTGCAATCTCGGAACATCCCCTACAGATGGGGCTTCCCGTTTGCCCTCACTGCACGTCTAGGTGAGACCACGGCCACGCTGCGTACCCCGGAGGACCTGGGGGCTTTTCTGACTGCCTTTGATCTTCCCGAGGTGTCTCTCTCCGATTGGGAGCTGGTTCTGCAAGACCCCAATATCGCTGCCTGGCAGGCAGGCCCCTCCACGTCTAGAAGAAGGTCACTGCAGCTTTGCCTCGCCCACAGCGGACACGCCGCAGACGACGCAGTGCCTCCAGATCGGACTCTGAGGCTTGATAATGGGACCCTGTCACCCGCACTGGCAATCCGGTTCCCCTCTTGCATGTCATTTCTTGACCCGTTATAATGATGATAGTATTATAGTCCTCCATAGTGTAGGATTTAGCCCCACGATACTTCTCGATTTGCCTACCCCTAGTTCCATTGAGTTGTACTTCTGTTATTTTACTAATATCAGCCCGACGTAGATCTTGCCCAGTTAGATTGTTTTATTTAGTTAGCCAATATGTACCCACCCCCAATAGGTACAGAGGCGGGTTCCCACCGCCTGTTAATGGCAGCCTTGTTGCTGATATGGTTAGTTCCCTTGCAACCTCTTTCAAGGTGCTTTTCTGTATGTTTGATGTTGTTCTATCCCTCTAACTCTTCCCCTCCTTTCCACCAGCACAGTCCCCTCCCGCCTCCTGGGCGCCCCGTTACCTGCTACCACCCATGGCCATGGCGCTGATGAATATTGTGTCCCTGAATGTTCAGGGACTTAATGTTCCGGAGAAGAGAGCCAAGGTCCTATACACTATGCACAAGCAGAGAGCGCAGATCTTATGCCTTCAAGAGACGCATCTTAGTCAGGCCAGTATGCCTACCATTTCATCACGTTATTTCCCTGTATGGCACCACAGCAGCTGCCCTAGTAGTAAGACCAAGGGGGTGGCGGTCTTTTTTCATAAGTCCCTAGCCTGCCAAATTCTCGACACTAAGGTGGACCCCGAAGCTCGGTACATATTTATAAGATGCCTCATAGCCGACCAGCCCTATACGGTGGCAAACGTCTATGCCCCTAATAGAAATCAACAAAGCTTTTTAGTTAAAGTCCTGGATGACCTCACCGTTTACGCTCAGGGGAACATTATCCTGTGTGGGGATTTTAATGTGGCTATTGAACCACGGTTGGATACTTCCTCAGGGCACTCCTCCTTATCCCATAATAAGCTGAATGGGATCCGAAAGGCCCTTCACAACCTACAGCTCTGTGATGTGTGGCGGTTGCAGCATCCTACTGAAAGAGATTACTCTTTCTACTCCACTCCACATGACAGATACAGTAGGATTGATTATATCTTTGTGCACCACTACCTCCTGCCTAGAGTCTCCTCCACCTCCATTGGCAGCATCCTTCATTCGGATCATGCTCCAATACTGTGTAGTCTTGCCATGCCAGACCTGCCTCGCGGAGCATACAACTGGAGGTTGAACGAGTCTTTATTGCGGGACCTGGGGTGCTTGGTTGATTTGCGCGCTGCGATAGAAAATTTCCAAGTAGACCATGTAAATGACTCTACCTCCCCTCAGATGCAATGGGACGCCCTAAAATGTGTCCTAAGAGGGGTACTTATTAGGCATGGCGCGTCTTAAAAGGCAGGCGGCGGCCAAATTGAAGCGCTTGCTGACTGAGTTACATGACCTGGAGACTGCACACAAGGCCACACTGCGGGAGGAGACATATAGAGACTTATTGCGGGTTAGACACGAACTCACATCCCTGTTAAATAAGAAGCAACAGAGGTTTCGACAGGTTTGCATGAGCAGGTTCTATGCCGAGGGAAACAAGGCTGGTAGAATGTTGACCAGAGCCCTAAGAGATAAAAGAGCGGCCCTATATATTCAGTCTATCAAGGGCAGGGACGGTGCAATACAGCGTTACACAACTGACATTCTGGCCTCATTCAGAGCCTACTATGAGTCTCTGTATAATTTAACTCCCTATCCTGAAGCCACGCCAGTCAAGTTGCAGGAGTATATTCTTCGCACTAAATTACCTGACTTAGATCCCGATTGCCTAGCAACCCTGGAAGACCCTTTTACTATTGAGGAATTGACGGGCGTTCTTAAGGCGATGCCGGCGGGCAAAAGCCCAGGCCCTGATGGCTACACGGCCAAATTTTTTAAAACCCTGAAAGAGACACTTGCACCATGCCTCCTAGCGGCCCTCAATAACATATCACCCACATCCCCCCTGCCCCCATCATTCATGCGGGCGCATATAGTAGTTATCCCAAAGGATGGAAAGGATCCTAACCTCTGTCCTAGCTACAGGCCCATTT